>NC_142202.1:39003271-39305544 GCF_049639895.1 Pseudopodoces humilis | reverse complement strand
CCACTGACAAAAGTATTCCCACTTGCTGTGTGTAGAACACTCATTGCTCTGTATACCCCAAAATGACATTTGTCTTTCTCACCACACTGACACTGTTGATTTGTGCTGACCAACTCATCCACCATGTTCCCGAGTTTCTACTGAGCCAGCTGCTGCTGGCCACTGGGAAGCTGCTTATTTCTGCAGATATTGAAGTTCATCCAGCTGTTCTGCGAATTTTCCAGTTTATCAAGAGCATTTTCAGTTCCAGTCCTGTCTCTAAGACTATCTGCATCCCCTCTCCATTTCATGTCATCTGCAAATTTAAGAAGCATACGGTGTATTTCATCATCCACAGTAAAACAAAAATGCTGGGAAAATTAGATACAGATTCAGGATAAATCTCCATATAGAATTGCTTGTTACTTCTTCCATTTGGACAGGGAGTCTTTATAAGTACTCTTTGAATATAGTTGTACGGAGTTCCTGAGGTTTTTATTTCGCACCCATGAGAGCCTGTTGATCCAGATAATTTTCTTTCCTTTTTTGTTTTGCTTACCTAAAACAGTAGTTCAAAAGACAATATGAAAAGCCTAAGTAAAGTTAAAACATGCAATAGCAACTGCTTCTCCTGCACTAATGCTCTTGAACCATCATATTGATTGTTATTCAGCTCTTTGTTAGCTCCTTGTTTGGCATGTGGAGGCCTAGAACAAGTTTACCTTTTCCCAGCTCTTTTTTTTTTCTTGGCAGTTGAGGGTAAAGTTGATGAGCTTTTCTACTCATTTCCTTTCTCCCTTCCTTACTTCTTTTAAACACAGACCACAAACTTACAGCTTTCTCACAGTTGGTAACTCAACAGTCCACGGCTATCCTCAAAAGTAACTGCTAATCTGTTTGAGACTATTTCAGACAGTTTTTCACACATGGTGGACAGATGTTCATCAGGTTTAGCCAAATTAGCAACACTTTGAGTGCTACCTAATCTCATTCAGGCTAAGGTCATTCAGGCTATTAGGTTTTCTAACATTTATTTGGCCTTCTCTCGCTGATGCTGCCTGTCACCTTTCCAGTGCAGAGTGAGGAAGAAGGAATGATTTGGTGTACCATTGAAAGAGATTAGCCTTAGGCCCAATGTAAATGAACTGGCAGGAAAAGCTTCACTCATAAGCCGCAAAATTCATGGGGAGATGTAGGGGAAAAAAAAACAGAGACTGTGTTGTTAAGGAATGTGGGCAGAGGCTGAGCTTCACAGGAACCCACAGGTGCCTCCAGGTTTGTCTGACTATTTGTATACTGCTGTGGACAAGAATCATAGAATCATTAAGGCTGGAAAAGAACTTTAGGACTGTCAAGTCAAACCATAACCTTGCACCACTCTTCTCACCACTAAAATGATATCTCCAAGTGCCATATCCACACATCTTTTGAATGATTTCAGGGATGGTGATTCAAGCATTTCTCCAGGTGTCCTATTCCAATGACTGGCCACCCTTTCAGTGAAGAAACTTTTTCTAATATCCAAGCTAAACATTCCCTGGTATAAGGGCCATTTCCTCTCATCCTTTCACTTGTTATCTGGAAGAGGAGCTTGACCTTCACCTTGGTACAATCTCCTTTCAGGCAGCTGTAGAGATCAATAGGGTGCCCTTTCAGTCTCCCCTTCTCCAGGCAGAACAATCCCAGTTCTCTCAGCTCCTCCTCATCAGACCAGTGCTCCAGATCCTTCACAAGGTTCCATTGCCCTCTCTGGACATGCTCCAGCACCTCAATGTGTTACCTGTTACTCTCAATGTGTGGAGATGGGACTGGAACTGAACACAGGACTTGAGGTGCAGCCTCACCAGTGCCAAGTACAGCAGGACTGCCCTGGTGCTGCTGGCCACACTGTTCTTGGTACAAGATGCCATTTGCCTTCTTGGTCACCTGGGTGCACGTTGGCTCATGTCCTGCTGTCAAGCAGAGAAGGTAGGAGAAAGCAGCATATTTTTGTAGACCATATCTGTGTAAAATACTCTGTTCCAAAAGTAGAATTGTTTTGTTGTGTGTTGAAGGATTTTGTCATCTAAACTTTTCCCTTTTTAAGGTATATTTTATCTTTCCTCTTTCTTTTAAGTGTGTGCTGCAACAATCCATTTCACCATGGAAAGAAACTGTCAGGCAGGGAGCCTGGCTCATCACTTAGACAGTGTGGAAATGGCTTGCAGTACAAATCTTAAACTTTACGCCTCTGGACACTTACATCATAAGAAGTTTTATATGCCTACAGAGAAAATAAAGCAGGGATGATGGTACTCTGCCAGGAAACAAACTTGTTCCATAATAGAAAGAAATCAATTCCCAGCTGAAAATGAGAAAGCAAGGAAGATTGAAAGATTTTCAGGTAAATTTTCATCCAGCATCCCTCTACTTCCAGAAAAACCTGATTTTTTTTGCTCTAACAACAGACATCTACAGTCATCTGTGACTTGTGTTAGATTTTTCTATTCCACTGGAGATGCTAAAATTGAAAGAACTTAAAAGGAAAGATGAGGGAACTGACAGATTCCATGAGAATCATCAAAAGAGATGAGTTAGATGTGTCAGAGGTTATGGTTATAGAACTTGTCAAAGAGGAGAACCAGTTCATGCCTTCACACATGGCTGGTGTAGCTAAAACTGAACAGTTTTACAAGTTCTTGCATTTTCAGGAGGAGTTCATAGCAAACCGTGAACTATTACCAAATGATTTAATGGCAAAATAGTAGAGCAGCTTGAAAGCAAGCTGGCTAAAGTAAGAAAAAGAGTCTCCAAGTGGATGGAAAGGTAAATTTTGGAAAGGAAATTATCTTTCTGGGTGGATTTGTTGTGCGTTCCAGGAAAATGAAAGAGGTATAAGCAAAATCACCTCTCTCTTCTTTTCAAAGACCCAATCCCTTGTATCTGCTCAGCTGAGAATTTGTAAGATACATCTACTATGTGTTATAAAACTCAGAGCCCAGATTTGTTATGCCACTGTTTACCCTTCCACTGTCACATGGAAATGTTGTGTTAAATATACAGAAAAGCAGGATCTTGCAAGCTAGTGCTCTGTAGGAAAAAATTCACTGCTGGTCAGCATCTCTATAGGAGCTGTATGTTCAGTGTCCAGTGTCCAGCAGCACATTTGAAGTAATTTGTAGAAGAAGCTGCCTTCTCTATGTGTGCTACAGACTCTTTACACACAGGTACATATGTCTGGCTGGCCCCTTGTGATGGGTAGGATGGGGAATGAATTTAATCACTGAAGCACATACATTTTGCAGTCAGAGTTAGATACTGGATTCATAGAAATTAGGGATGGAACTTAATGAAACCAGTTGGGTTTCTAAGAAATTTGGGTCAACTAAGAAATGACTAGGCCAGTGTGGCCTGGACAAAAATGGACATTTCATATTGATAAATGTTTGAAAGAATTTGGCACTTTGTCCCTCACTATGGTATTAATAGCCAGGTTTTCATCTTTTGTGAGATGCCAGCTTATTTAAGAAGGGCGTTTTACAGAGAATTTAGCAGTGTGTGTTTGCTAACAGAGAAGACGGAGATTGAGCTTGACTGGAGCAGCCATCCCAGTAGAAGCCCAAGTACACCAGAAACTGCAAATGATCAAGCAAATAAGCAGAGATTGTTAATCTTGTATATCTCCAACATACTTCCATTGGATTTTAGGAAGTATCTGTATATTTAGGAAGCATTAACACAGTTAATGAACTTGCCACAAAAGTTGGCTACTTCCCATCTCAGTCAATAACCTCAAGCAACCTTTCTCCTCTGCCTCTGAGCTGAGAGGCCAGAGTAAAAGGAAGAAGAACTAGGGGAGAACAGAAGAGGCAAAGTACAGTATTATATCAGGATAACAACTTGATCTTGTAATTTTTGAAGCATTTTTTCCCAGGAAACCTTTTCCCCAGGAGCAGTTTTAATCAGTACAACTTTTGTGAGACAGAGCAACTCTGTTACAAAGCTTAACAGAAAGCTGTACTAACTAGCAGTGATGCCAATTTTTGTCCTTTGATTAAATGGTTGAGCTTTCTACCAGCTTTAGTTTTAAACAAGTATATTCACAAAGTAAAAAACTGCCATAGTATATTATCTACCTTAAAAAAAGGCTTGTTGTGAAAAATTTAATCTTAGGCACAGAGCACTTTGAAGTGAGGCCAGCAGGACTCTTGAGAAAATGTTCCCATGGCAGAGGAACCCAGCACAGGTTGCCTAAGAGACCCCCTTCTTTCTCTTGCCTGGATTTATTACTCAGACATGACAGTGTATAACTATGAGATTCTAAGTGTATTGTTTTAATTTAATTAATTTAATTTATTGTTGTATTCTTTAGCTAGGGGCTCTTGGGTTATCTCTAGGTTAATTATGTCTTTCTGAGCTAACTGTAACATTTAAAAAATGCAATGTGTTCCAAGGTCAGCGTCTTGTCTTGCCACTTGCTCACACTTTAAAATCAAATGTACTTAACAAACTTCATGGACTTACAGTATAATATTTTTTTTAAAATTTAATCACTTTTGGTCTCAAAGGGAACAGCCAGTTTCTTATTTTCTCTCCTTCTCCCATTGTACTCAGGTAAGAAAACAAGAACAGAGAATACAAATGTTAAGAGAGATGCTCGTATCAAAAGTTGATTTCAAATCTCCTCAGTGATTTGAGCTGACATAATTTCATTCTATAAGCTTCAACATGTTAATGGAGAAAGGAGAAATCACAAGGCATAGCACACCTCTGCAAACCATCTGCACAAGCCACAGTATAGCACTGGGGGGAAAAGGTGAACGGCAAATACGTATATTAATTGATTCAGGAGCAGGATACGCTTTCAGTCAGTGCTTTCATTTATTTATTTAAATTAGGGTCACAAGTGTGCATCTCTCTCTCTCTCTCTCTGTGTGGGTATGTGGTGTTTCCTTCAATTTTTCTTGACTGACCAGCAAATTAAACTGTGTGGCTACAAAAGATATTGTCTTTAGTGCATTCCCAGTTCTGTTTCTGGCCCAACTGATGTGACAAGCCCTTGCATGTGTCCCAGTGTTCCTACTGTGACTTTATGCCTTCTAATTAACTGCATAGCAGCAAACCATCACTCTTTCTTCCTGCAGTGTCCCCCAGGTTACAAGAGAGTAGCATCACGTGCCATACTTACATTTTCTCTTGCTGAAATATCTCTGTATGGTCAGGAGAGAAGGGCAGGCAGTGTTTAGGAAAGATGGACAAGTTCTTTCCCAGGTATTCTCTAATTAGGAGTAACACAAACTGACACCAAACATCTGATTATCACTTAAGCACTTTGCTAAAAACATTATTTAAGAAAAAACAAAACCCAACAACCCACAATCAACCTCCCCTTCCCCAAAGAAAAACAACACCTCCTAAACCCCAGCATTTTAATTTTTGAGCCCTAATCATAAATCCCTAAAATGTTTGGGAAAAAAAAAATTAAGTCTGTAGCCTACTGGTGAATAATTTTTCTACCTTTCACTTTGATGGTGGCATATGAATGATATTTCTTATCTGACTTACCATGCAGTTTTCTATTTTTTCTCTTTTGATTTATTCAGTATGCTGAATTGTAATACTTGAAATTCTTTATTTGGACAAATTCTGTTTGTTTTTATTCTTGGGCACTTAAGGCAGTGATTTGCATGTCACTAACACGACTGAAATATTGTACCTGAAAATTACACTCCGATTCTGTACTCTATGATTTGATGGTAGTCATGATAAAAATTCTACATTGGTTCTTCCAGTGATAACTGAGGGGGCAAAAAAATCATCTCTCCATACTTTTTGCTGAAATAATTGCACATTAATATCCAACATTCATAGGCAAGAGAACGGAAGAGGAGGACAGTGAAATCACAAAATCCTTGCAGAAGAGGAGCTACTTGGGTAAGTGAACTGTGCTGAGAATGACATTGTAATAGTTGAAATCCAATTGATCATCTCTAAGTTTTTAAAAACGCAAATGCAGCAGAATAAACAAATCTCCTGTCACAGCACAAAGGCTATGATTTTCCTGGATCCAAACTGAAACAGGAGTCTGTAATAAGGACTGTTAAGCATTTTTTGATAGTCTTCTTTCCTCTCAATTCTCAATTTATTTAGAGCATGAGCTCTTCTGGACTCTCATCTTGTAATACATTACAAAGTAGTCTTTATTTGTCAATATTAGCTCATTTCCTTGGTGATGCTACAGAGAAATTAAGTATTTTAAAGTCAGATATGGGCATTCCCTGACCTTATGTTTGACACAAGAGATTTAGTGCTCGCCCTTTGATTTATTGTTGACAACAGTTTCTGTAGGAACAACCCACAGCAGGGAAATCTGAGACAGCAGCTGCTTACAGAATAAGCAGAACATTGTCTGAATAGACTGTGCTGGATTTCTTAAGTGTCAAACCTATTGTCCTTCTGTCTCCTTTTTGCCAGAGCCACATCAGGCTTTTGCCGCTTTTACTGGAGAAATGCTGCTGAACAGAGGGTGGTATTTGCCCTAGGCTTCCAGGAGCAGTACTGCACACCCCTTCCCCTGACTCTCCCTCCAGTGACATCTCAGTTCTGGTGAAAGGAAAATACATTAGGAAACACGTCTTCCACCATGGGTATAGAAGGGAAGCACAGAGGAGATGTAAGATCTGGGAGCAGAGCTGTACTTGACTGGCCCTGCCCAGCCCCCTTGGAACCTCTTCCCTTCATGCTCATGGCACAGGACCCCATCTCACTTCATCCTGGACCTGTCAGTCCCTGCCCATTTTCCTATCTCATCCTTTTTTATTCTTTTTTGTTTTACTGTCCTTACCCCAAAACCAGAGCTGTCTGTTTCTGACACCTTCTTAAGCCCGTGTTCTCCAACAATCCAGAGACAATCCTGTGGATTTGCTCTGAGGATTTCACCCCAGTTATCCACTCTCTTTAGCGATGAGCCTGGGAGTACCTGTGTGATATTGACAATCTGTTGAAATGAAAATGAAAGGTAATGATGAACATGGCACAGCTGACAGTGTGAGAGCTTTCTCTAGGTTGACTAACACACTGCTCAGTGGCATAACACCAGAAAGGATTCTTTAAAAGCAAGGGGTTTACAAGTCTGAGTCTTCATATTTACTGGCTGTGACACATGCAGAAGACTATCCATGTTATTTTTTATTTTTTAAGTAAAAAATCTTTAATATATTTAAAAATGGAGGCATCTTTGCATGGCTGAAACCTGCCACAGAGATTTTTTTTTGTTTGAAACCCACCATAGAGGTATTTTTTTAAATGTTAACCATTAGTCGCATCAACAGTTCATTTGGAAGTTTTCATTAAAACTGAATTTTACTGAAAATTTCATTTAAAAAATGGTTCCAGAACTTGTAGTAACACACCCCCCACTAAAAAAAAAAAACCAAACCAAAAACAAACACAAACAAAACCATTACATTCAATTGCACAACTTTTACTCCACATTTTACTCTTTCTTGTGCATTATCATAGCTCTGAAGGCTCAGGGCAAAGGGATGAAATGCAGTCAGGAATGGTGTACAGGTTCTTATGCAGAAAGCCAGTACTGCTCTGGAAAGAAACAAATATTTCAAATGCTATCAAGCTTTGTAGCAACAAGGAAGATGGGATAGAGCAGAAACAACTAAATAGAGTTATTGAAGTTTTTTAAATGTCAGGTCTTGAAGGAAGACCAAAGGGTCAGACCTAGTGGATGGACGGTTCTGGGCAAAAAAATTTTTCTTTTGTACCAATCATTGTGGGAGACATGGTTAAACTCTGAGCAGGACCAAGGCTTTCTTTTGCCTTTCTCAGCTGATCAGCACCTAAGAGCTGAATGTCACCACAGTGACAATCTTCACACAGACTGCGGCCTGTACTGTTAAATTACAGACTGTGTCACTTGCTGTGGTGTTGATCTTCTTTTGTTTGTTGTTTTGTTTTTGATTGGAGGCAACAAAGCCTAATTAGCCTTCTACTGTGGCCTGTGTTCTTTGGATAGTCCCAGTGCTTTCATGCCACTGCTGTGTGCCCCTGATATTTTACATCATAACTTCCAAATCTCCTTAGCACTGCTCCGAGCTCTGATCCAACTTGCTACTCTCAATATTTGACCTTATGTTTATTTAACTAGAACTCTAACCTTTAGGCTTGGAAGGTGTCCTGGCAGCCTGCCAGCTCTCTTTTTCTTGCCCACTCCACTGTCTGAACCTGAAGAATTACCAATCACACTTCCACTCAGGTGGTGGTTCCTTTTTTTTACCCATCTCTTTTTCTTGTAAATGCAACTCTAACAAGACTGGATGACTCTAGAGGTCTTTAATATCTTTGCAATTGTTGTTTCCAGGGTATTTAATTTTACACTATACAATATTTACACTGTTTTTAAAAGGTAATTTGGATGATTCTGCAGTTAAGAAACTGGAGTATGAAAGAGACTCAGGCTCATTAGCTTTCATTAAGGCAAGCAGAAAGATGACTAACAGTGACCCAGTAATCTACGTGTCTATACTTGTCTGCAGAGAGAGAATTCGTGATGTGTTACTGTGGGATAGTCAAACTGGCATGAATTTAAGATGGATCAGGGCATAGTGGGGAATATTTATAGCTCATGCCCATGCAAATTTTATCTAGGCTATTCAGAGATTGATTTTTTGTGCAAGCTTTTATAAATATTTTAGAGATAAAGGGGAAGATACGGCATTTTGTCTTCTGCCAAAGTGGTGAAAGGGAATCATGATAAACACCCCTGAATTATCTAAAGGAGTTCTTGAGAGATTTTTCAGCTGTTGGTATAAAAATCCAATGCCCCATAAGACTGTTCAGTTCTGAAGAGCAGTTTGTTTCCAGAGAAGTCTGGGCACATGTGCTATCCTAATGTCAACTTGCTAGATTTGCATGAAAAGCAAGAATTGAAATTTGAGTTATTTGCATGCATTACTTACTACTGACAGCCTAAGACTGAATTTTTCCTCTTGCCATGGATCATGTGTAGTCTTTTCTATGTGTAGGGAAACCATCCTGGGAGGGAGGGCAAAGGGAAAATTTTTTTTATACAAGATGGATTTTTTTAAAACAAGTAACATTAGTTAGTAGATGTTAAAATATCTGGTAGGCTATTTGAAATCTGATGATGGAGAGAAAATAAGAATATAGATATGTAGGCAGAGAACTAAGCTGTCCTCTTATATTATTATGATATTGAATAATGTGTATCTGATTCACTCTTTCAGTGAACAAGAGGTTCCCTCCTAGGAAAAGAAGCTGCAGTTTTAATAAAGAGGAGAGTGATTGAATCCTGTTAGCTCCTCGCAGACAGTCAATTCTTCTCTCCTTTGCATCACTGAGCATACAAATCTAGAGTCACTTTGCTTTAATTCACTGAACCTCAATTTCTCTCTGCCCTGTTAGAGCAACATTTGAGCTCTGGGCATGTGTAATAATCTCCATAATATGTAACAACTATTTGCTTACATCTATTTTTGTATATGATCTTGAAAAACATTTATGCAACTGTTCTTCTCTTTTGTTCCAGTCTAAACTGAACAAATAATTAGAAACACTGGAACAGATGAATCAGACTCCAGATAATAAAAAAGATGAGAGAAAGGACAGTTCTGAGTTGAGCAGAAAAGAAATACGGTACAAATTAAGGCAATAAGGTTCTAAAGGATCAGAAGGAAAACCAATCATAAATTGCCTCAGCTGCTGAGATTTTTCCTGTTAATATGATCAAAATGTACTGATACCTAATGAAATCAGGTATGTAGTATTTCCTATACTTCTTTTACTCCTGGTCTTATCTGAAACCAGTAGGTGTCAGTGAAAGACTGTCTAAAGGGTTAGAGATGTCTCAGGGGATGAAACCCTTGAGCAAGCAGAAACATAATAACTGGATTTCATGCTTATGATGAGGAGGTTAAGCCCTGAATCACGTGCTTTCAAGTGCCATTCCTAAGCTTCTTTTCAGCCTTCACTGTATCAGTCCTGAATGTTGTAGTTATCCATACAACAGTCCAGTCTCTCTTGGAGGTTTGCTCAGTGCTTTGATTCAGTAACAGCACTGAGGTTTACAGTCTTTTTATGTATTGCTCAAGAAAGTAGTGTCTTTTGATAAGTAAGCCTTTTGATCTGTAAGGAATCTGTATTAGGATCTTAGAGTAGGATAGAAAACATAAATCTGGAAAGTTTTAGAAAAGTGAAAAAAAGAAAAAAGCTGATTGCTGAGAAACTAGGAAACCCTGTGAATGTCACCAGGATAAAGTATAACTAGTATAACATATATATAGATATAGATATATAGATATATAGATATATAGATAAAGTATATGCTATTATATAGTATAACTAGTATAACTGACTGTAGCACACCTGCCTTTTATGACTTTAGTGAAAACCTGCTCTGAAAGCCATTTTCTTCCAGAGCATGAGAACATTCTGATTAGTAAATTATAAAGTGGTAAATAAGGAAATAGCAGTTCATGGGGTGATGTAAAATTCCTTTTGTGGAGAAAAGAAAGATCCAAATCTTCTTAATCTTTCTCCTGTGTAGTGTCAGGAACAGTGCTTGAACAGTCAAACCAGCTGTGGTTGTGGCTTTTTTTTTCCTTCAGCAGCTAAACTGGCCCAAATTTCTCTCTAGTGTAACTGTCTTCCAATCAATGAACATATGGCTGAATGCAGCTGCTCTGATTATGTTTGTTTCTACAACATGGTACAGATTTTGAATTCCATTGCTTTGTAGTCAACCACTAAAAAACCCGTAAAATCAGTCATCGGCTCTGGATCTCCTACAGGACTAATGAATAAAACAAACAGAACTCTCCAGGCCAAGGCAAATCTGAGGAATATTTTTGCATAAAATGAGCTAAAAGGCATTTAAACCATGGGTAAAGGTTTCTCCCTTTCTCCTCCTTGCCAGGTACTAATTTCAGAAGTACTAACTCAGTTAACCTCAAACTTCCCCTCCTTGTCTTCCTCAATTACACACTGAGGAATTAAAAGTAGCCAAGTCAGAAAAATATTAATGTTGCTGTTCTTCTTTTTGTGTTACTGCTGTATTTAGAAGCCCAAGCTAGAAAATTTGGGCCACATGTGCTAACATGTGCTGGCACTATAGGGAACTAAGCTTTACCAATATTTTTTGAATATTGTTTGATGGATTCTTTTTTGTTTGTTTAGGTTTTTTGGTTTGTTTAGTTCCGGTTTTTTGTTTGTTTGTTTTCATGTGGGATAGCAAGCAATTAAAAAAGTTTTCAATCAATGTTAACCTGAAATGAGAACTTTACAATTTTCTCAGAGGAGAAAAGGGAGGTCTGAGTATATTTTAAAATTGAATTAAGTTTTCTTAATATTTTCTAAACACAAGGCATTATTTTCTTCTCTCTAGATAACATTTCTTTGAAGCCCTTCCAGGACCAGTCACTTATTCTGATCCACAGAGTGAGACTATGCTCTTCTTTCTATTCCTTCTTCAGGAAAAGCAGGATCTTTGGGAAGCTGGTGGCTGTTGGGACCCCAGGGCAGGCAGCAGCAGGAAGCATGGGCAGGCCTTTTCCACACATGAGGCAGTGCATCCCTCAAATTTGGCTCACTCTCTCTTCCTCCAGCCTGACTCACTTTTCATCAGAGCTGTTGGCTCCCACTGGACCTGTTGACTGAGTGCTGATACACAGACCAGAGGGATGAAGAGGAGGGCTGGCTGCCGCTGACAAGCTGCTTTGGAGAGTGGGAAATTTAGGTGTTCTGTGATCTTTAGTGATGAAACATCATCATTGCTCAATACTCAGTGCCTGGTCCTGAATCTGACACACTGGCACAAAGATGTTACATGTTAAATATGGCTAATGAATTACTGCAGGCTCTGAAATCCCCTCCCAGCTCCAGGACAGCCCCCCAGACAACAGGATTTTCCTGACCTGCTCATTGCAGGAGTGAGACAAGCCAGAGAACAAGGTGAGAAACTCTCACACAGCAGAAAAAGGCCAGTTCTTCCTCTCTGCATTCTCACTCCCTTCACCTGTGCCTTGCCTTCCTCCTTCCTTCCCTTCTGCAATTGCAAATCTTTGGAGGCGTAACCCTGCACCCATCTTTCCTGGCTACTCCATTCTCCACAGCTTCCCCTGCAGAGGGACACAGGTGTGGGAGACACATAAAACAGGATGATCCTCAGCTGCACTGCCACCAGGGAAGAAAGTGGTTTATTTGTATTAGTACAGACTAATACACTTCACAAGAGTGAAGGGCACTATTTGTGCATGCAGTTCCTCTCATCCCTAGGTGAGGAGCTGGCAAGGGCCTGTAATACAGCTCTGGCTGCAGCAGCATGGACACTGACAGGCTGCAGAGGAGCTTGCTGACAAGCCGTGAAAAGACAAAAAGGTCTTTGCCTCAAATAAGACCCTGGCTGGACAAAAGCATGAGCTGGCCATGTAGGTTCCTGTAACATAACATTACTGACCTGTAGTGAGGTGAATGGGTGAAGTGACAGTGGAGCTGGCCTGTAAAATTCTGAAGTGCATTTTTTTCTGGACTCTCCTAAGGGAGTACAACATGTTTATTCTGCTCCTTGTGTGCTATTATCTGTTCTTTGTGCTGGGACTCAGTAATTTCCTCCTTGCCTCTATTCCCATTGTGTCCAGAGCCTGACTATTTTTGCATGAAGTGCTAAAGGATCTTGGTTGCGATGACTGTGAAAGGTGAGTGGCACAGCCCATGTGCCAGCACTCATTTCCTGATGGAAATAAAGTGTGGCTACAGTGGGTGTGTGTACCCAGCTGAACTGGGGACAACGTTGTGGGTGCTTGGCGTGGTTAACTCAAGCTTATAGGGGGGAATACCTACTAAAAACCCTATGGACACAGCCTTAGATGACAATTAGCTTTGCACTGCCAGCTCTGTCTTTTAAATTGTGCATGTACTTTTTTTTTACTTCTGGAAATCTAAAGCAGACACGAGACAAAGAAAATAGCAAAAAAAATAAAACCCAAAAACAACAAAACTCTCGGTTTCAGAACAGCTTGAATCTATGAGGTGTAAAGTTCTTGATAAATGGGAAGAAATGAACACACTAGAGACTGTGAAGAAAGAAATAGTGGTTTATGCTGTGATGGTGCATATAATGGCAATCACTCCTAAAAAATATACAGGCAAAAAAATAATGAATTCTAAACACGTCCTAGTAAGATTTCTGGAGAAGTACTGGTATCTGTGTAGATACTACCACTACCACTTTTAGCACTGAGATATTGGCCCTCAGTGGTCTTTATTTTATCCCCACACAAAAAATATGTGCCAAATTTGTGAGCTTCTGTTCTCACCACAGCATCTTAGCCTCAGCCCCTGCAATGAGAGGCTTGCAGGCTGACCCTCACTGTCAGATGATGATCTACAGACATAGGGGTTTGGTTATTTCTTAATTCATGCTATAAGTTTGGGGTTTGCAAGTAAATATACATTAAACAGCAGCATCATTATTTTTAGCTTGTTTGTTTCTTAGCCTGGAGAAACAGAAATTTCTGGGTGGGATTTTTAAGTATTCCAAGTTGGCATCATCTATCCTTGAAATGAATGCTGAAATGCCTAGTGACTTCAAGGAGGGAGAGATAGGTCTGTCTCCTGATTCCCTTTGAAATCTCATTTCTGAATGCTGAAATAACCAAACATTTCTGAAGATTATTCACTAGTATATCAATGACCATAGGTGTGAACACATTTCAGATGCAGACAGGTAGGCCAAGTTTAAGTCTAGATTGAATCAGTCTTTGATGGATTCTTGATATCAAGTAATTGACTTTTAATAAAATGACAAATATTAACATGAATATTTATTTACAGAATATAGTTGTTACTTTTTCTTGTAATTCACTGGACTCCATCATTATTGGTTCAGCTCTCATAGTCACTGGTGCTGTACAAAGAGATAGGCTTGTATTGGATGCTGTGTAGTCCAAGGTACAGAACTTGCAGAAATTTGTTCATGTGCTAAAATTTGCATACTGAAAGTGGCCTGTGTGAGTACCATTTAAACTATAAAAGACAGATGCTTGCCAATTTCTGCAGGATCAGTGCATTCAGCATTTACAAACAGTATTCCTTTTCTACTGGCTGTTGTGCAGTTAGAAATAACACAAGATTTCAACAAACGCACTTTAACATGTCCTTGTCACTGGTTACACTGATAAATGTTCCAGCTGTGTGAAGCGAGGAGGTAATTTCATGCAGCCTAAAGTACAGTCAGCATGAGTAGGGGATAAAGTGTCACTCCTAATAGTGGGCAAACAGCAGTTGTTCATGTAAAGCTTATGTTTGACTAAGCATCTAAAAGGTCAAACATATCTTCAAACTTACTGTCCCATGAAGCTGTTATGCCTGTTGACAGGAGATAAAATGAATTAATTAAGTATACTATGAATAAAAAAGGTGCCAAAAAGTCACAGAAAAGCTGAAAAAACCTGTGAAAAACACATAACAAGAAAATTGCAGGTATAAGTACTGCCAGTTTTCTTGTTATATGTTTGACCATCTTTAATTTCAATGACATATTTAAAATAATTATTTTTACTGCCTAATTTTTCAACCAACCCCGTGCACTGCTACCTAAGAGTACACGAGAGAAGTCTGTCACTTGTTTCTAAAGCAATTAGCAGGCCTTCAACATCAGAGAGCTCTGGGGAATGAAGAGAACTCTTGGTTTGTTTAGATTTACTTCGTACCAAGACATTCAAAAAATGAACAGCAGCAGTAATTTATGAACTCTTTCTTTCTTTTTTCATTTTTTTTTTTTTCTCCTAGCAAACAGGATTACTTAGGATCCATGTGCCTTGTGTAAGGCTCCCGTGTAACCTCTTGAAGATATGTTCCCCTATGGCATGATAACAAATGAAATATTAAATATGATCTTCTTAAAAAAAATACCCACTTTGGGAAATTCTTTCTTTTGCTTTTTTTTTTTTTTTTAAATATGTATATTCAGGGGCCTTTAAATATAATTTACTGTTTTTTAGAGCGGGGGTTTTGGGGAGTGCTGAGCTTGTCTGCACTGTAATGAAAAGGGACAGTCAGCAGATGGCAATGTTGTATAGTTATCCCAACAGGAGACAGCCACATCAGCAAGGGAGGGAAACCTCTTAAGTAGCCATAAGGGAAAATGGAATGGCCCTGCAGGCCTTTGGAGACTTGGCCCTTCAAGCATACTTCGTCTGAATCCTTGTGTAGTCTTTCTATGTTTGTAATAAAATTTGTAACAATTCAACATTAAAACCCCCTCATTTGAAAGGGAAAGCCCAGTATAATCTAAGAGCTTTCTAATTAAACTAGTTCATTGCCATATTCTTTTAAAAACATTTCATAATGCTGTATAACTACAACACGTTCTTTGCCGCAGAGGTTTTATTTTTAAATAGATAAGCGTGTCTGATGCATTTTCTTTTGCTGGAATGTTAACAGATCCATTTAACTGCCTTTTCATGCTCAAACTAGGAGTCAACTCATCAAACATATTTCTCCAATGCCAATTAAAAGTTCTCTCCATAGAACCCAATGTGGTTCAAGCATACGGCAAGCTAATTTATACATGAGTTACCTTCACTAGCTCTAATCCCAAATAACTGGAAATCTTCTCCTTGGCTCCAGCAAGTTCCAGATTAGGCCTGCTGTGCTTTGCCCTCTAGAAGGTGGAAAGGTATGGGATGTAATTCCTTTTTTTTTTTTTTTCCTTTTCCTAAACTACCATGGAGAGCTATTAGAGTATTTTGATCTAAATATGTAAATCAAAACTGCAAAAGCTTCCTCCTTCCAACTGTACTGAAGGCACTGGAAGGAGGTAAAAGCCTGTGGTAGGTAATTCTGACATATAAAATTCATGGAACAGCTCAGCAAGAGGAGCTTGGAAAGACTTCTGTAAAACATAGGAACTAACAGAAGTCTTGAGAGAAGTGAGTAATAGCTTGTATAAAACAATTTTTAGTTCTGCTGCACACTCCGAAGTCTGAAGCTCTGTGTTAGTAGCCAAAAATGCAGGCATCATTTCAGATAAAGTTGAAATGTGAAGCACAAAGCTCATTGCATTCAGAGCTTTGTCTAACAGCTTGGTCTAAAAGCCAGAAATGGTCATGGATGCTGAAAGACAAAATCAAGTCATTTGTAGCATAGTACTGGCTGCAGCAAAAAAAGATGCTATGAACACCCTTCCTCGTTTACATGGTAAGACCTGGTTTCACTGTCTGCTCAGTTTCCCTCAAGGTAAAAAATCTGGCAAGAGGAGAGGCTCTTAGACTCAAAGAGGTATGTAACTTGAGATGTAGTGCTAAATTAAAACTCCTGTCACACAGAGACTACTTACTATGATTTATGTCAAGGTTAATGGAGTAAAAAGTATTGGAGTATTTGAAATGCTGATCAGACATGTTGCCAATTAGCTGCTGCAGATTTTTTGTTATATATTAATAATAAAGGTATTTCAATGTTTCTCTCAATTTTTGTCTTTTTTACAGGAAGTTCAAGGAACTAGCACAGAAATTTTAAATAAACTGAAAATCACTCAGGAAAATCAAAGGTCGGTACGAAATGTTAAAATATCTACGTCAGTGTGGTTGCACAGAAAGTGTTAGAGTGTTGGAAATGCCAGTCATAACAGCTTTGGGCCAAAGTAAGACAAATTAGTTACTGATAGCAGATGCATTCAAGTGTTCATTGCAGAACATACACAGTAGCAGCTGGGAGTCATAATAAGATATTATAGATTTGACTTCAGTGTGGCTCAGAGTATTAAATAATAGAACTTACGCATAGAGTTTAATTAAAAATTCTGATTGCTTCAGTTTTTTATTAACAGAATCAGAATACTCAAAGCTGGAAGGGACCCAGAAGGATCATCAAAGTCCATCTCTTGGCCCTGCACAGGAAAGCCCCAAGAATGATGCCATCTGCCTGAGAGCTTTGTTCAGACACTTCTTCAACTCTGTCGGGCTTGGTGGCATGACCATACAGATACAGAACAGACACATTATGGTACTTAAAGACTTAGAAGTTTTCTAAGAGCATCCTGCTGATGTTTTTTTTTACACCTGAAATGGACAAGTTCAAGCCCTAGTCTCTTCTGACACTGCTCTCTAGTGACTGTTTTGGCAATTTCTCTGTGCAGTGCAATTTCCTTTATATTGGTAACAAGCTTGAGATTCCTAAACTTTTTTGATGTAAGCACTTCTTTATTTGAAAGGGGTGCATTATTGGGTCGTCTCAAGCATTTGAAGTGACATATTTTAAGAAGTTAGATCATGCATGTTTGGTTATTGATGCTGCCTGTCACAAGTAAGTATTGAATATAATTGTTTCTGTGGTGCTTTCAGCATTTTGTTTTAGAACAAGACTCTTCATTTCTGCCATGTTTTTACTCTTCCAAAGCTCTGTATATTCCAAAGCTTTGGATGAGGAGCCATCCAACCTAAAGCATGGTGGAAGAGAGGCTATCCCTACTTACTTATCCACTATCAAGTTCATGAAAAGCACATACATGAAACACGGGTGAGTGTTTCAGCATATTTAACATAGCTTCAGATTGGTGGTTGCGAGTTTGTAGTGCTGCTTAGAGGTTTGTTTTTTCTACCTGAAGTACAATTTTACAGAAACTGAGTCAATGTCAGCCAGAACCAAAGCTTTGTATGAGATGAAAAATATATCTATAAAAAATTTGAAAAGTCTAGTTTGTTGTCCCATGAACGTTTTTGTACCTATAATTTATCAGTGTAAGAAATCACTGCATCCAGGCAAATCAGGTAGTGGCAGGCTGCAGTAAATTTAATTCCTTAGTTTGCTGCATGCCTCATTTGCTAGTTTAGTAATTTAATTCCTTAGTTTGGTGCATGCCTCATAGTTAGTTAAATCATTTGTTAGCAAATTATTTAATCTATCAGTTGGAGGTGGACATCTTAAGTTAGTTGAAGACCTGAGGACATGCTGAAAGGCTCACTGACCTGAGTGCGTTTTGGGTCAGCCTTTCAGGGTTTCAAACATTACATTATGGAGTTGTTGCCTTTTGTTACAACACAAAAATCAGAGAAAGATTTCTCAGATTTAGATTTGCAGGTGGTGTTTTGTGCCATAGGGACCCCAAACTGTTGCTGCAGGTTCCTGTTGTGTCTGTGACCTATATACTCCCATGCACAATTATGACATTGTTGGTAAGAATCCAAAATTATAGTTACAAACTCCAAAGAATAAGGTCCATTAATATAGAAAATAATAACTCTATTTTCATCTTACTGCCAACATTTGGTGTCAAAGGGGATGTTATATTTTCTGACACTCACAGAAATTTTTACTTTTAAATTTTATTAGAGAAGTAAGATAATTCCTTTTCAAAGAAGCTATGAATATTAGCAAGAAGAGTCCTGAACTCAGATATTATGAAATATAAACATTTTCAATTAAAATATTTTTTCAAACTTCAAATAGAAAATAAATAATTCTATTAGTCTATGAAATCGTAAAATTAAGGCTATGCTTCTGTTAATTTTCTGTCTCTGGCCCTTGATTGAGAATTGTGATAGGTTTCATAAGGTGATATGTACAGCTGTGGTGCTCTTGTGTTGTTGAAGGGTGGCAATACAAATAGCTCTCAATTCAGGAGCTGCTACCTAAAAATCTAAGACCACTAACACACAATAATTTTGTGAACATGCAAAGTAACCACTTTATGGTATGAAGTTAATGTATATCATGTTGTTGTGATTTCTTGGATGGATGCATTCATTAGGCTTAATGAGGGGGTGGGGAGGAATTGAGGAAGAAAAACAGTAAAGCAAGGCATGAAATCTAAATGAGCAGTCTCCCCACCAACAGCAGGGAGAGGAGTTATGAGAAAATTATTTGTATTTCACTTCCTGCTTAAATTTGCAAGGATTTCTTTGCCAGAGCAGCATACTAGTAGATCTAGGAAGTTGAAGATGATTACAAAATTATGGGCAAAATAAATAAACATTTTGGTTACTGATAGTTACATTCCCTTTAGGAACTTCAGTGTAGCTGAGGTGTTAGAGATGATATAAAGCACCTGTATGAATAGAAGAGTTCTTTTCTCTTTCCCTTCAAAAAGTATGGATGAATTATGATCTAAGAACATGAGAGACAGAAAAGGTACAAACAAGGTTATAAGGCATGGTCACACTTGAATCTGCTTATAAATTGGAGAACCGTGCATTAATCTACTTTCTGATATTTCTTTGATTTTGAATTGAGGATTGAGTGATCTGCAGGCCGGGTATGGGACTTGGTGGGTAAATGTCAATGTCATTTGGCAGACAAAACTTGGACAAAACCAAAACTCAGTTCTTTCTGAGAGGATAATAGGATATATTTTGTTAAAAATTAAAATTTGAGAACATTATAAATGTGAAATAATTGGTCAGCCAAAAGGCTATTAGAAATAAAACATAAAGGTAATTACTAGTAGATATAGCAGAATACAAGGTTAATTAGTCTCATTTGTATGATGTTAATAATTGAATGTAATCAGCCCTGGGATACTTACAGAAGCGCTCTCACTAAATGTTTTAAAAAATGTAACAGAAGGATTTTTACATTTTGCTTCAAGCAGAGCTTATGTATAAACCTTTTAAAGTACCACACTGTCTTGGGATTTTTGCATAATAAAATGCTTTTTAAAAAGAATGTCCAAAATTCTACTCTCCTTCACAATGTTAGGAATCACATTTCTAGAGCTGACATTATTCTCTTTCTCCAGGATAGATCAAGAAGACTGGAACATTAATGGTAGCATGAGATTTCTGAATCAAGATCTGTCTTGAGGCATACTTAATGGCAAGCATCTAATTATCTGAAGTCAAAACTGTATCATCCTTTGCCTTTAATGCACATAAGATAACATAGATGAAATTTAATTAGAGGCATGGATTAATAATTTTTTAATATCTTCAGTAGGAGCTTTCCGCAGATGCTAAGAGATTCTCTGGTGAATTGGGCAAATATTTAGCCTGTCTGTAGCCAGATAAACAATTTTCAGCAAACAATTCACTTAGCCAATTTCTTACTGTTTCTGCTGTAAGACTATGATTTCTTCAGGCTTAACAGTTATCTTTGAAATTTTTTTTTTATTTTAATTCTCATTTGAGAAATTAAAACTGTTTGAAATTCAAAATTTTGAAAACATTATTTTTTACCTTTAAATGGATGAAGTCATGATATGATTTTATTTGTTTTCCTGGTTAGAAGGTTGTATCCACAGGTCTAGTGGAAGCAGTAAAATCTATTTTGGACTTAGCTTTCCATTCTAATTTGGATAGGTCAGCTGTCTCACTACTTTGTAGAAACGTTTGTTGTCAGGTCTTGGCAGCTCTATTTGATCCATGCCTAAGTCATTGTAGGAAAGGAAGGCAACAGGAAAGCAAGTTATGCTGTGGAAATTATGATGTTCACACTCTGCATTATAAAACTTTATAGGACAGTGCCACAGATGTAAACCATTTTTACTTTCAGTACAGAGCATCAGATCTAGAGAAGGTCTCGTATAAAAAGGTGTAGTGGGGATGTTTTCTAGAGCTGCTGCATTGAGGCGGGTAGCTTTTTGCCCAGATCAATTCCAACAAATTTCAGTTATCTAGCAAGATGCGAGGGAATATGAACCATCCCCTGAAGATTAATCTCTCTCTTTACAAGCAACTTTGAGTGCCTGAAATTAGATGAGCTGGTCTTAGTTCCTTTTCTATGGCTCATAGTGGGAAGACCCCTGGGTGCTGCCTGTGTTTACGTTGGAATGTTGATTGTCACAGGCTTAGATCTCAGTTTCTGGTCTGTTCTTTTGTTGGTTGTATGCTTTATTTCCTTTTAGAAAGATGTGGGACCTAGTAGGGGGAGTTTTGTTACCTGAAAAGGAAAAATGGATTTCTGAGAGTCTAGAAGAAAATAAGTAAAGAAAGATAAATACTCACAACTTCAAACATACTCCTAATTTTTTGAGGGTGTGCCAATGGAATACAGGCTTGAAAAACTGCTGTTAAACCCCAGAATAACATATTACAACAAAATGTCAAAATCAGAAATGGGTTTTCATTTTTGCATACGCTATTGAGGATAGCTATACTGTCTGCATAAAGAGATATTATCATATAGCATTTTTAGAAGATGTCTAGTGCTATTAATCATTATATTAAACAGCTGTGTTATTCTGTACAGTTTTATGTACAGTTGTATGTACAGTTTTCAGTAGGCACTGCCCTCTTTCCGTCATGGGTCCTTTCCATATGGGAACACCAGCTGATCTCAGGACAGAACTCCCCTGTGGAAGTTATTTAAGTATATCAAAGCTGCATCTTCTAAATACAATCTAGATACTAGTCCTGGACCATGCCTCTAACTACGGTGGTACATACTGGAATATGAATGCTGCTTATGTGCGTCTTTTCATTGCCCCCAGATTTTGTCTTTAATTTTATGAAATCTTACTGTGGCTGAAGTTGTTTTTTTTTAAAGCATAAGATGGGTTCAAGTGAAGTGGAAGCATCTGCTTGATTTTGCAGAAAGTCTGAAAAACATGGAAAGAAGTAGCCCTTTTAACTGGAAGGGGTGTTGTTTAATGCCTGTACTTAAACCTCTGGTATAAAGAATGGTTGTTTATGAAAGAATGGGAAGGAAAAATAGGAAGAAAACAGATCAGGCCAACTACATAGCATTATCCATGCTAAAGGAACATCTTTTTTCCCATACACAATCAACCTGTGAAAAAATGGACTTTTTTTTTTATTTAATAAGTAATCAAATGGAAAGGGGACATGGAAATAGTCACACTTTGTAGCAAACAAGACAAACCCGGAGATGTCAATGTATTAAATGGATATATTTGCATTAACTGGAGGAACATTCGTTCCAAGAGACTCGTAGCTTGTGCATCCTAGTTTAAACAAAATGTATAGTCTATTGCTGGAAACTGTTAACTGGAACTGCTGAAAACACTTATTAAAAAAACCGAAAACAAACAAAAACAACCCAAACAAACAAAAAGCCATATGACAAACAAAAAATATCAAACCCACCATTTCCAAACAGATAAAATGCCTAACCCAAAACAGCAACCCAGGGGTTGGTCTTTAAATTGCTTGAAGTTATTTCTTATTTGCTTAGTGGTTTGTTTTTGTTCTGTTTTGTTTTTTTGTTTTTTTGTTTTTTTTGGTTGGTTAGGGTAGGGTTTTTTGCTTGGTATTGCTTTATTTTTTTTTGTTTTCATTTGTTGGGTTTCTCTGTTTAATTTTTTGTTTGGTTTGTTTTTGTTTTTTTTAGTGTATATTTTTTTGTTTGATCAAGTTTCATGTAAAGGTTGTCACTGTAGCAGATGACACTGTAAGATCTAGTTGAAGTTACATCATGGAGCTGAGTTCTTAGGGTTTTGCCTTGTTTTGGATTCAGGTCCATAAAAATTTGTAGCCTCTAAAAGTAAAATATCCTTAGTTGTCTTCCTCTACCTTCTTTTTGGCTCAAGCCACTGTCTGACACACAGCCTGAATTGTGCAGTGGTACCTGTGGTGTCTCAGCACTGATATGTGTCACTTACGCTGAACTCCCACTGGATCTGCCACTGAGGCGCTGCTGTCCCTACCCTGCACACAAACATCTCAGATCATTAAATATTTTTATTTTATCTCTTAAAATATTTTTAAAATTTTATTTCAGACCTGTGGGCCCTTTATCCTGACTTCTAAGGAAGAGTAAAAGAACAGGGATTATTAGGAGAATTAACACTACCTCCTAAATTCTAGTGAATGACTTTTTCTTTGGATCTGCCATCCGTGCAACTAGAGAGAATTTAAACAAGTCATTATGAAAAAGGAAGAGAGAAAGACAGTAATATCATCTTCATGAGTTGCTGTCCAAGATAGCATTTGTCTGTGGAAATCTGCTATATAATGACATTTTTAGAAAGAAGTGAGAAGGATAGGATTTTTTATGGGTAACAAAGGCAGTCAGAGTTATAACAGTTATGGCTGAAAACAGGAAAAGACTTAAAAGTAAGACAGAATTCCTCAGTAATATCTAATATGTGAAGTAGGAAGGGAACACCCTATAGCAAGATATGGTGCTGCTTGCTGCTGGAGATAGCGCTCCATGGAAAATACTTTCTGAATTTGGGCCCATGGTGTCAGTTCCCATGTCTGGTTTAGAGATGGAAAACAGAGAGCTAGTGCAATTTGTGATTGCCCTGGAAAGTATTTTGTGAAGGTAATTTAAAATATATGTATGAAGTTTTAAATTTTTTTAAGCATTTTTGGGTCATTTTAGTAATGTCAGGGCAGAAGAAAGAAAGTGATTTGAACTTTTCAAGGACAATATATGCATTCACTTCACAATATAAAAGTCACTACCTGAGTCTGATCTACACTTATGTACAAGTACTGATTAGTATTCTGTGAACACAAATACGTGTTTTGAATGTACTAATTATTATAGCATATTTTTAATAATTCTCCTCTTGTAACCCTCAATTTATCTTTATTGCATTTATGAAATAAATGTATGAGCTCCCAGAAGATGAATGTAATATTATTTTGTGCTCACCTCTCATCAGAGACTTTGCCAGAAGTTTATAAACATCAATTAACTTTCACTATGCTGCCATCTGGGAAATAACTCTTCTTACACCCATGTTACAGATGGATAAACAAACAGGAGCTAAATAACTTGGCCCAGATCATGGCGCCAGTTGGGAATAGAGCTTTCACACCGTCTCCCAGTCCCTCACTCAGGTCTAACCAGTAAGCATGCTGCCACACAGTTTAGTTACATTTTGGACTGTTTTTAATGAACTAAGTTGCCCTTTTTTATCTTCTGAATCATCCAAAACTTGTCAACATTTTATTTTAATAAATAATACTCAGGCCAATATTTATAGTGAAATAATTTTATCCTCACCTTTGGTTCTAAGATTCATGTATGCTGCTAACACAGGATGATAGTAGACAAAGCACAAATAATTTTTGTGATTTCCTATAAAAAGACTTTCCACTGACAACAATGGCTTTTGGGTCAGTTACTCATATTCATATAATAAATTGATCTCTTCAATTCCTCAGTTAACTTATTTTTTCCTTGCACAGAATCCTTTCATTTTTCTAATGTTCTTATAAATGTTTCTGATGTTTGGTTGATAAGGCATGCCCAAGGGATGAGGAGAGGGTTTTGTTTTTTTTCTGTAGTGTATTCTTCTTGCATTGTTGGTAACCCCTTTAAACCTAATAGTGATATATCTAATTGTGGGCGGAAATACAAAGCTTCTAGTTATTAAAATTGTTCTCTTCCCATTTCAGCTCTAGGTAATTAAAACTTTTGGATAGGAGTGGCATTTAAAGGTCATCTCAGTTCTCCCTTATGCGTGATATTATCTATAAAGGCATGAGGACCACTGCTACAGTGGCTCTACAACATTGTAGGATATACTTCCATGTGAAAAGTGGGTCATTACTGTTAGATTGCTGGATTTACTTTTTCTGGAGAGAAGGAGTTGCCAAAGAAAACTTTGTATGTTACTGTAGTGATAACTTCCAAATTTTAGGGACGTTCTCACAGAAGGAAGCCATCCTTTCTAACCTGTGAGATTTAGGAGTGTCAACTTTCTGATTTTGGCACTGAGATGGGTGATCATTTAAACAGATGTGTAGATACATGATGATACTTCTCTTTGTAATAAACATAATTATTATTTTAAGATTTTAAAATATTTTTAAAGATTACACCTCAGGAAGGTGGAATCCAGGGAGCAGTCAGGGAAGGGCTGGTGTTATCCTGAAGTGAGTAGTTCCTGTTATGTCTGTTCCCAAGTGAAATCCAATCATATGGTTCACACATTAATCCCAACAGGGTGACTTTAGAAAATATGATTAATGAGGTTACCTGTGTCTAGATAATACAGGTTAATAACATAAAGAAGATCTGCATAAGGATTTGGTTCTGCCCAGACAGGCATTTTGCTTCACAAGGGGCTAGAAGTCAGCCAAGCACATCAGCACTCATAGCTGACTGCTTGCCTTTTGGACAAGTGGAAATCACTTTTAATCATGCCCAAGGAACGATGTTCCCGGTTGAAACCAACATTTCGCAAGCAGATGTGAGCAGCCAGAGGGTGGGAAATCATAGGACATCTTTGAAGGAAGAAGTGATGGGAAGAAGATTTGCATGAGAAGATCTGAAGTGTTGAGGAGAAGCAGTAAGCAGAGAATCCCAAATCAAATACTCTTCTGTTTAAAAGTTTTGCATCCTCTGATTGTGCCAAGCAACTAGATGCTGGGACCTGATCTATGAATGGGTCTCACAGTGGGTTCCATGTGAACCTCTGGAACTGAGAGAAGTAAGAAGCTTTCTTTGCATATTTAATTTATTTATGTATTTATTTAGTAAAATATTTAACTTTCATCTATTTAACTTCTGACAGTAAATTAATCCCTTTACATTTACCTTAATTTTTATTCAGTTCAGTTCAATATCAGGATGCTGGCAAACATCAAGATCACTTCTTTTGGGGAGGGAATTTCAAATCTGACTGTAGGAATTTTTAATTTTTAAATTTTTTTTTTTTACTGTCCAGTAAATTTATTGGTTTTCATTTCCAAAATGAATCTCAGCATCTTCCCAGCTGCATAGACTAGTTTGCAAGATGATGATAGAAATCTATGTGAAAGAAGCCTTTTGGCTAGCGGCATAAATTAGGAATAGAATAGTCTGATTCTCAAAAAAGTAGTTGGGTGTCACTCTATTAGGAACGGTGTGATTGAATGACACAGACTCTCATGGAGTCGATTAGGAGAATGTCTCGTAGTTTATTACTTCAGCTCTGTTTTATAGACTGATACGTGGAAAGTACAGAAAGGAAACTCTTATTGGTTAGTAAACTACATTACCACCATTGGTCAGTGGGGCACACACCCCCCGACCTTCTCCTGCAAAGAAAACAAGACAGAGAAACAACACCTGGCAAGGCTGTTTTCTGTCTTTGAGGATTGTTTTGAATCCTCCCATGAATTTCCCAGGCCACTTTCTCAGGCAAGACTGAGAAGCTATATGGCCTGCAGTTTCACAAGCTCTCTGTTTCAGAGTTAGCATCCACAGTTGGGATCTAACATTTAATTTACAAGCAATTTTACAAGATTGAGTAGGCAACACTTACTCACTTTTCTCAAAAGAAGCCCCCTACCCCTCCCAAAAAAAAAACCCAAACCCAACAAAACAACCCAAAAAGGCTTTTATACTTATACTTTGAAAACATAAAAATATTCATGACATCAACTGCAAAGGATAAGCTAAAGAAGGACCTTTTGATTAAGGTAAGAATGGAAGAGTAAACAGTCTGAAGTATATTAAGTTAAGTATTAAAAGATAAAAGACACTTCTCTGATGCACTCAAGACACCAGAAATCTCCCAGACCTGGAAGCAGATTAGTGGAAGACATTTTCTACCCCTGAACATGCAAGATTTTGGCAGAAGTTTCCACAGGATCCTTAAAATAGAACGTTTCTCTCTTTAAGTCTCAGGAGAGCAGGCTTTCTAATTGAGTTTTAAGATATTCTACTGCAACTTTTACAAAGAGAGATATTTCTCTTTGGTGGTAGAATTGTTATTTTCTTCTCACATGTATTTTTCTCCTGTACTCTGAAAATCAACTAAAAATGCCATGTAAATATTTTATTCCAGTTCTATTAATAAAATGAGAAATTCTATTAAAAAAGAATGATCCTTAAAGGCAGAATTATTCTCATAGTGATAAAGATGACATAGGCTTAGACGGTTATTTTCTTCTTTACCCTGTTCTATTCTGATATGCCAAACTATCCTTAATCCAGCAAGTTGAAACTTGCAAAGTTTTTTAGTATAAATGATGAGGTGGGTGCTTCCATCACAGAAACACAGATGGAAGGGTGCTCTTGAAAATGAACCAAGTCCCAACACCAGAATTAGATTCTCACCCTCTGCAGCCTGTCTCATTTTGTGCTTCAGTTTCCTGACTTAGCTAAAACAGTTTTCTCTTTTAGAAAGTCTTTGTAGAAGAACATCTGGCTGACTTCTTGCAGCCTTTGAAAGGGGAATTACCATTTAATGAGATTTCAGCCATGCAGTTTGATGGAGGGAAGAAGACTGTGTCCTTCACTAAGTGAAAAATCTTTTAAATAAAGAAAAGAACCAAGGCTTCTGAATACTCATGTGAACATTTTGTCTTAAATAAAAGCAGAGCTTTTTCAGTGGCCAAACTCTCACTACTGTTCAAGCAGTACCAGGATTTCATTCACAAGTTTTGTATCATGGGCCAAATAATGCAGAGGTAAGTCTGCTTATTGCCAGATTGTGCATTGTAAGAGGTAAACTTGTAGAAAAGTGAAAAACCACCTGCTTCCAAAGGGATGCACCCCATGGAGAGGGTTTTGGCATGAGGAAGACCTTTGTCAGCAGAATTCATTTTAAACTGGAGGAAGTCTCCTTCAATGGCTCATTCTGTAGAATTATCCACTTGCAACTATCTGGGACGGGATTTTCTTTTTCCTTTAATTTTAGATGCTGCTTGCCCTTAGACATGTCTGTACAGTGTCATGGATGGTTTTTCAGTTCTGCAGTTCACATGGTTTGCTTGCTTCTTATCTCTTGTAACATTCAGGATTGCAAATTATCTGCCAGATGGAAAAAAAAAAAAAAAAAGGCTCACTATTCTCTACTACCTTAAAGCAAACAATCTCAACTACGTAGATTTTCACAGTGTCTATCTGTCCCATGCTAGGGACCTACTTTACTGTAGTCTCCAGCACTATATTTTTTCAAATGAGCAAGTAATTCCCCCTTATTAACTGCCAAGAATGGGATACTTACCTCAATTCACTACAAAACCTGGACATAACATACAATCATTGTGTGGCATGCATTTCTTCTATGTTGTTTGTCAAGTTAATTAAGCCATTATCCAAAGCAATTAAATTATTTAGCCTAGAACAATTGGTATATTTAATCTCTTTTACTTTTTTCCCAATAAATGAAGTGCACGAAGTTTGTAGTAGTCGTAGCAGTAAGATGTTGTAATTAACATTTAGTTCTGCTAATGAAAAAAAAAAAAACAAACACAAACATGATTAAATTAGTCAGTTACCTAAGTGAATTCAGAACAGAACACTTAAAAATGCCTGTTTATGCAGTGAGAAAACTAGTTACTAACTTACCACAAACTGTTAGATGATGTGAAAAAAGTGATGAAATTTTTAATGCCCACATTGGATCATCTAATTAGGAGCAGATTCTAGTACCAAAAAACTCCATCATCCTTATCTCTTTGCTTGTTTTCATAAAGCACTGTATTTTGGGCCAAGTCTTCAGAAGGAAATGCTAGGTAGCCCTGTGAATTATTCCTGTGTGTTCTTTAGGAATTCGCAGAATAGAGCCAAATCAGGTCATCCTGAAACCAACATAACAGCTGAGAGCAGTGTGGACATTTCAGGGCCTATAGGTGGGTATATACAGGATTGGTGTGGTGCCCAAGGGCTGGGTGGGGGAGCAGCTAGTGGTGTTTTGTGAAAGGCTGAGTATATTAAAATAAGTAACACAGCTTTGTGAAGCTATGGGCAAAAATCACAGTGTAATGGACCCTTTGGAGTCTGCAAGATGGCTCCTTTTCCCAGCTTGTCCTCCCAGTCTTTCAGGTCTCAACATCTATAGCCCCTCCTGATACCTGCAAAGAAGCCTCTCTCCATTCAGACCTGCTTGCTCTGCTCCTCCCTCCTGTTTCAGGGACCACACAGGTGTGCTGTGTGCTTGTTGGGGCTGCCTGTGCCTCTTAGATGTCCCATTGCTTTGGGCTGTCACACAAGTTCTCCTCAGGGAACATGCAGCTGTGTAAGATAAAAGGGCACCAGCACATGGGGAAGCTGGTAATGCAGATGAAGAGTTGCATGTTTACTATCAGTGTTTTTCTAGTATTAGGCCTGCATAACATTGATTTAAGGTTGTAATGATGAGGCAGGTCTGGTTACTGGGCAGGACGAAGGTGGGGAAGATCCTTGCTCAGCAGGTGTACTAACCCCACAAAAAGAAAATGAGCCAAATGTGCAGTTGCCAAGAGCAAGGTGCACAATGAGAACATCCAGAGCTTGCTGATGCAGTGTAAGCTCAAAGTTTACAAAAGCTGGTTTTTGGAAGAGGTAGGCTTTTATATAGAATAGGTACACTTACAGGCTTTAAAAAGAGTATTCATACATAAACCTGTGTTTCTTATTTTTCTTAAATGAAGATATAAGTGGGGAAACAAATTAATATTTAAGTAAAGATCCAAAGATATTATAAAATCTATTTACTTCTCCCACATAACAAGTCATGGGACAAGAGGAAATGAGCTCAAATTGTACCAAGATTTAGATTGGATATTAGGAAAATCTTCTTCACCAAAAGGGTTATCAAATGTTGGGATGGGCTGCCCAAGAAAGTGGTTGAATCATCATCCCTAGAGGTACTTGAAAGACATAATGATGTGGTGCTTAGGGACACAGTTTAGTGTTGGCCTTGACATTAACCTAGGGGTTGGACTCAATGATCTTAAAGATCTTTTCCAGCCTGAGTGATTCTGTGATTATTCAGATGTCAAAGAATCACTAAGGTTTTAATTAAAGACGCTATAAAGGTAACAGGGATGGAAAGAAATATGTTAGGAAAGGAAAATGTGCAGATAAGGTATGGTATGCTTCAGTCTGCATTACGGGATGAAGGGAGGTAGAAAATAAGGTAAGCAGAACAATAAACTAGAAAACTTTGTTACAAGGATGTCAGAAGCTGCTTGCAAAAATCTGGTTTTTCTCTTTGAGTATTTTATAACTGCTGTGGATCTTTTCAAGATGGCAAGGGGAGGTGGGGCTGTGTATTTTATAGTTACTGTGTTGTACCCAGTGTGAGGGGCAGGGGTTCAAACCTGCTTGGGCTGAATCGTAGCTCTGTACCGGAGCTCTGCAAGGGTGTGGGTCTCAAGAAGAGATCTTTCCAGTGGATCCTCTCATTTTGTTTTAAAGGACAGCAACTTCTATCTTCCTTCAGTTATGGGGCAGGGGTGTGTCTGTGAAGGGAAATCGTTACTGCCCACAGTGTATTGCTCATGGCTTGTTTGTAGCATTCCTAGAGGGTAGCCTTATTTAGAATTCCTGCCTGTGCCTGTCATGACTGATCTATCTGAGTTCCTTGGTGCTTCCTCGTCTGCCATGAGCTCTATGAATCTTGATTTCAGTGCCAGCTGAGCTGTCCCAGTTCCCTCTGGGCAGCTGAGTGATGTCCTGTGAGGTGTCAAACAGACTAGGGCTTCCCAAGGCAGCCTCACAGTTCTACATGGAGCTGTTTACTCTGGAGCAGGTAATACAATTTTAAGAAGTGTTTCAAGGTAAAGTTATGAATAATGTTGAGTAGAATTGGACCTTTAGGAAGAATAATTTCTTTAAAAACATTCTAGTGTGGTTTGGGTACTTGCCTAGGACCTGTAAATATTTGAGTCTCATCTGCAGAAATGCTCAGAAGATTTCTTCTGTGAGAAAGGTGGCTGCTGATGAGTTCTTTCCTGCCTGTAAGTGTGAAATTAAGGAATTCCTGGCTGCTTCTATGAAAAGTGAACTGTTATTTCAACTGTGTCAAAAAGTTGACTGTGTCATGTTTACCTAACATTTTGAAATTAAAGCTTAATTTGAGGTGATAGAACAGTACTTTTTTGTGAATACTACGGCTAACACTGCAACTGCAGGTCTTGTTTTATTCACGCTTTCTATAAGTTTTAAGCTAAGACTGGATTTCTGTAGCATGCAAATGTGCACAAGGATATTTCTGCCATCTGTCTCTCTGCCTACATATTATAAAACTGAGTATATCAGTATGAAACCAAGCTATTTAGTAGACCACATTAATTCCTGTCACAACTTTACATGTCTTCTCAGTCAGTCTTGTTAAGTGTTGCCTTTTGTTACTATTGCTTAGTTGAGGAGAGGAAACACAGGCATTCTAACCATTAGGATGCGTTATTTTTTAATTCCAGATCCCTCCTTAGATAAAGGTAATAAAGACATCTAACTGAACTCTTTTTATTCCTGCAAGTTAATGCTCTGGATTATAGGGTATTCTGGCTTAGTTGCTTTCATGGTTTGTTTTTTTTTTGGTGGCTTGTTGGTTTGTTTGTTTGGGAGATTTTTTGGGGGTTTTTGTTGTTGTTTGTTTGAGGGTTTTGAGGTGTGTTCCTTTGTTTTGTTTTGTTTTTTAAATGTTCCACTTTGGGTACAAAATATTGGAATATTTTTGCATGTGAAGACCAGAACCCAAGAGTCCCAAATCTCAGATGAATGTCCCAGTGATCAGTTATTGTCTCTCCAGCACTTGGCAAACATTTCAGTATCTCATCAAAGAGAATCAGCGTGCACAGGAAAGACTGCTGCTAGGATGTCTTCCTGTGCATGATGCAGCTGTGTCCAGGCAGAGGAGGGAACTTACCTCTGGCCTCTAAATTTCTCACCTCGGTCAGTAATGAGCTTTTACTCGTGTTGAGGTAGTTTTGTTCTGATCTGTTAATTTAGAGGCTTTAACATTGCTATTTTATACTCTTTCACCTTGGGGGAAAAAAAAAAGAAAAGCCCTCAAACTGAAGAACATGTAAGTGGCAAACATTGGTATTACTACTGTGACTGCTTTAACCGAGCTAGCAATGGCATGACTCTCTTTGTGCTCTAAGAAAAAGGATTTTCTGTAAGAATTATATTTAGACTTTTTTAGCTGTGAATATTTGATATTGTGCATGCAAATTAGGTTGATTAACACTTCCAGGAGTTTCTGTTAATAAGGGGGAATTTGTCTGAAGTATGTACATGCACAGAGGTGAATGGCTATTATGCAACATATTATCATCGTAAAATATATATAATAATTAATTTCTCAGTGTGTGTGTGTTGTGATTCACCATAATTTTGTGTGAACTTCAAAGGCACCTTATCCATTTTGAAATACATCCCCTCTGTTATCTTAACAAATGTTGCTCTTTGCTGCAAAGTCAAAGTACATTTGAATGTAAGGCCACTTACAGCATATTTATATCATCATGGAGCAACCACAGGGAGAACTTGTAAGGCTCTAAAGCATAAGCAACCAGTCACCATCCATAATTGTGGACTTTTGTTATTAACCCCTGTGACCAGAGTACTGCTGGATGTGGAATAGAACACATAAAGTATTTATTGAGAAATAATAAAAATGCATTCCCCAAACAGAATTTTTACCTGCAGTCTCACAGACAGACTTTGTGAAACAAAGGAATTGAAAGAGCAGCCTGCTGGAAACTATTGGCCACAGGGGATGAAAAAAAAACCCAATAAATCTGCAGCTGAAAAATATTGTCAGACAGATGAAATTAGCATTTTTATAAAAAAGTTTAGAGCAAATTAATTGCTCTCTTGAACTTCTAACTTCCTCTAGAACTGAAGCCTGCAACTAGGATGAAATTTTGTTTTGTTCTGGTAACATTTATGTGTTCCAATTAATTGTCATTTTTTTATTGTGTGGATGGCTGAACAAAGCCTGATGTTACATCTGGAGTCAGACAAAGTATTTTCAGTGGCATATGAAACTAGGCAAAATTCTGTTCCTGCCACCTTTGAAAATAGGCCTCTGATCTATTTATTGCAACAAACATCTCTACTGCTTGATACTAAATTGTATAATGAGACCACGGAGTGATGGGGGAAAGACAAGTGGTAATGCTATAATCCTGAGGGATAATACAGGTTCAGATATTTTGATTGATATTATTATCTCACTTGAGAGTAATCTTCACCCGTCTGAAGAGGATGACTGTACACTCAAAACCAGTGCTGATGTTTTATGTAGGAATTCAGAGGTGTCCAAGTATTATGCCTATAGACTACATCAGGCTAATCTTGTTTCTTCCTTTTCTTCCCCCAGATCTGAAAACCAGCTAAATTATTTCCTTCTACTACTGCCCCCAGCCCACCAATGTTGTTATAAAATACAGGGATGGTTTCTAAGAGAGACAAATTTTATTTTGTGTGTGTTAGACTAAAATAAATTATTTTTCTTGAAAAAATGTTTTTGACTCACATCTTTGTCTGTGAAAAGTGTCTATTCTCAGGAAGTAACTTCAGACCTTCTCCTCAAGATTTGTGCTGTCAACTGGTTATTTGGTAAAGAAGCAATGATGTATCTGTTTCCTATTCACTTTTTCTTCAGTATGTACATTCCCAACAGGAGTGGGACCCCACAGCTGATGAAGGTCGAATACTTGTTAAATGTGGAAATGACAGGGTATACTGGGAGCTGAGTCTGGCCAAGGAGCGAGGCTATCTGCTGAGGATACCCCTAAGGCACTTAATTAAAACTCCCAGCTGGCAACATCTGCATAAAACCAGTTTTGGGTTTGGGACAGACTAGAAATTTCAGATTCTAGATGAATTTTATACTCTCCCTCCCCCTCATCACCCCTACCCTCTCACCCCAGTAAAAACATATTCTCTTGTCTATATGAAAATAGACAACGGATTCCATTAAAAAGACTTGGAAATTTTCATGTGGTATTCTCACCATGTCTAGCACAATGAGGAATGTCAGGACTGTAGTGGCAATCACTTGCGTATGCATGCAGGCTTTAGCACCTTAAGGGCAAATAGCTTCTGCCTTTTCATGTCCTTGAAATTAGCATGTAGTAGAATTGGCCCAGCTTCTGAGCTGCAATACTGTGTGATGCTTATTTGGTTCCTAGTTTAAAGGTATTACAGGGGCAAAAAAACATATAAAAGAAATGAAGCTCCACAGGGAGTGAGAGAAATTGCTGAGTAGTATTTAAACTTTTATACTCCAGACTGCTGGGGGAAGGTACCATTCAACAGCCATGGCCATTTTTCCTGTTCTCTCCTGCTATCCCTGCCCTGACAGTTCTTATTATTGACCTGGGACTCAGCACTTTTAAAATATTTTTTCAGTGCTTTCATGCACTCATCTTTAAACTTGATAGGAATTTTTTAATATTAAAAATGCAAGTAAAAGAAATTAATGTTCTGAAGCCTGGAGTGGGTGATTAGATCTGCTGAAAATGAATGGAAAGACTAATCCAAGTAGCAGTAATGTTTTCAAACACTTTGTGTCACAGGTGGTATAGTCTGCTATTAGAGTCCTAAAAAGCAGTTTTCATACTTGTTGCAAGAAATCCCATTTGTATGCTGAAGAGGGAGGAAGAGACATAAATGGGGTCACTTGAGGAGGAGAACACAAAGTTCTCAGAGGAAAAGTACAGTGGTTGGCACTGACCTCCCTTGTAAATGGGGAAGTTGAAGTTTATTTGCTTCTTACTGCTGTGTGTACATACTTCACCAGAAATGGGTATCTTTGAAAGCATTTTTGAATATCAAAAAACCAAAATAACAACAGTGGCTGGAGACCCTGACAAAAAGTATGAAAGTGACCTACAAATGGTTTTGTAAGGGTCAGAGTAGATGACTGAAAAGGAAGGACTGTGATATTGGTCATATAATATCTGAGAAATGACTTAATAATACTCACTAGGGATCTGCATGCCAGGTGCTAAGAATAGTCAGGGTATTTGAAAAACATGTTGAACTCAGTGGAAAAGAATACTGAGCCTGTTTTAGGATATGGATTTTGTCTGGGCTACTCTGTGAAGTCCTACAAACTTCATGTTTCTACTCTCAGAAGTTTGGCTGGCTGATGTTATTTCAGTAATTTTATATTTGGAGTATAATCATATTTTAAGACTTTATTTAAAGCTAAATTTCAGGAGGTGTTATTCAGATGTTAAAATACTAGCTTGACTAATCAAGGAGTCTACTCCATAGAAAATAGTAGAATATTTTCCTTTTCATGTTTTCATGTCTTTGTAAAGAAAAAAATCTAATTGCTCTGTCAAAATATTTCCCAACAATGGAAGCAGGTGTTTACTGAGAAGAAGAAAATGTTTCAACCCTTATAAACTAGTGAGAAAAATGTTTTAACTTTTGTTATAAATCACCTTGAGTCACTGACTCAATAGACATATTAAAGTCTGTAGTGTATTAGTCATCTCATGTCATGAAGTGTATGAGAATAAGGAAAAAAAAATACTTATTTTACTTTGAGTTTTGGTGAAACATCTTAATTTCTACAAAACAAAAGTTCTGAGTTTGATACCTCAACTAACCACATGGAGAAGGTGTCTGCATACCATTCTGCAGTGTTGTCAACAGGTTATGAATAGCAGCTCTCCGAAGACAAAGCTCAGGATGAAATTGTGTTTTTGAGCAACTTTTTAATGGAATACCATTTATAATGATTTGTATCAAGGCTCTGAGTGCACTCACATTGATCTGAGGTATGAAACCATTATTTCACCCTCAAGTCTGAAATCTTGCTCTTGCACTGGAACACTGACATCTATGATTTCATTTGTCTTCTCTTTTATACTTCTGACTTGACAGTACCTAGCTTGTGACATCTTTCAGAAGGAAAGGAGTACTTCAGTCCATCAGAGCTGAACTCTTAATTTCTTAAGGTAACTGTTTAATTTTTAAATGCTAAGTTTATTCTTCTGTAAGAAGAGTCTAAGTTGTACTCACTGGTGAATACTTGTGAAGAATAAATGCAAAAAACCTCAGCCAAACCCCTACAGGTTTACTTCAGATTTCTTCTGTTTTCTTTCTTTTGTGGGCTTAACTAAAGAATTTAAAAAGCTCTCTGGTGAATAAGCATATCAGATTCTGGCTTTATGCTGGGAAATTTTACTGTAAATGCCTTTGAATCCGTATTTTAGTCTCCCCCCTCGCCCCAGTTTGATTGTTTATCTCATTTTTTTTCCTCTATAATAACATAACAGTGTCCTCCTCTGTTTTCATGTTACTGGGTAGAAACTTGAACACTTTTTTTTGTTTGTTTTTGTTATTTGTTTGCTTGTTTTTGTTTTGGGGTGGTTTAGTTTTTTTTTTGTGTTATTTTGGGGTGGGGGGGTTGTTTGGTTAGTTGGTTTGTTTTGTTTAACTGTATTTGTATTTTCAATTCTCTTTCTGTCTGTGTAGCCTTCTGTCATGGTAGGTGAATTTTGTCCTGGAGTCACACAATCCAGGGAGTAATCTTCAAGACTTCTTGACACTTTTATAGACATTTTGGGTGGGTATGGTTGGCCCAGGTTCTGTTAGTGAGAAAACTGGGCAGGAGGACATCAAAGCTGACATCTGCTAACACCACACTGCCAGGTAAGATATAGCAGGGTGGCAATAAAACACTTTTGACACAGAAAAAGAAGAAATAACTCCTATTATGTGTTGTTATCAGTGGTGTTTTTCAGGAAAGCAAAGGCAGTGGGAACTTTTACTCACTAAGAACAGACACCGCTTTTAGTGGAACAAGCTGCATGCATTTAGTTAGTGGGGTGCTTAATTTTGTTTTTGGATGGGACTTAAAGTTTCTGGGCTAGCAATTTCACATTTACTCAAAAAATTGTTCAACAAGGTCCACGTGCTTCAACCAGCACCTACTAATATTTTTGAACTCCATACCTATTATGATATATCCCCTGAAGAACAGCATTAAACTGTGCATATTCATTTTATATTCATTGCATATCTATTTAAAATTTTCATTAAAAGAGGAAATCCCAGTCTTCCTCTGTAGAATAATGTTTTTTTTCTAAAGTATGGTACCCCATAGTCCATATTTTCTGCCTTTTTATTAAACTTCAAGGCAATGAATTGCTGTTGATTACATTATTCAGCTATCAGCTTGTTTTATTCCCTCAGAGGGTGTGGGAGGAATGCTCCAGAAAAGCCTGTTGGAAAGCAGCAGTGCTCCTGCTGCTTTTATTCAAGTTTGGGCTGGGTCTTACTGGACTCCTGTGAAATGGTGGTGCTGTGATACTTTGAAAAGCAAGGAAAAAGAGGGATCAGCTTTTAGCCTGTGATAAGAAAGCTACTGCAAGTTTGCATTTTGTTTCTCTGTGTCTTCATTCTAAAATCTGTACTCCTGTGTTTAAAGTCATTTAACTTGGATCTTCTTCCCACAAGAAAAAAACCTTATATTTTTCACTGAATATCTCTCCTTTTTCCATATCAAACTATTTCCAAGAACCTAGTGTTTTTCCCTTCCATTTAGGATACAACTATATGCTCCTCCTGCAATCATCATTTGTACTTCACACCATTTATCACCACTTTGCTCTTCTCTCTGAGACATCAAACATAAGCCATAGCTTTACTCTTAGGACCTAGCTGACCTTTCTCCATGCACCCAAAGCTCAAATCCCATCTCCAGTAGCCATCTGGAAACCAGCAGTGCCAGACACTCATATCCTAATTTTTTTTGAGTTCTTGGGTGTGTACTTTTGTGCTGTTAGGACAGATGCTTGTGAGCAGTTCCAGTACTCACCTCCAGCACCTTGAAGAGACCTCATTGCTCTCTTCCAAATGCCTGATAGTAATTTTCCTTAAAACTTTCAAATCACCTACCAGAGACTTGACAGGAACTGGGCTGCCATGCATTGGGCCACCAAGAGTGGACATCAGCTGTGCTTCTGAGTGCTCATTTTTCCTTGGTTTGAGACCATTGCCTTTGTGCCTGATTGCCTGCATTCAAACCCTAAAGCTTGCAAAGCCAAGATTAGAAATTTTTTGCCATGGTTATTGGGGAACATCCATCCACTCCCTTCTCATTATGTATCTAGCAATTAAGTTTTGCTTGATTTTTTCAGTATATAGGAACCAGAAAAGGCAATAATGCACCGGTGATATTATAAAATTCGTTATATATCGGTGTTTGGAATAGGTGCATGCCAAGCTTCAGTTATCATGGAAGGCTTTTGTTTGCTGTATGGTGTAAGCTGTAGTGTCACCCAAATGTGTGCTCAGTGCCAGCCCTACAGGGATTTCCTTCCACAACTCCTCTCAAAACTGCCAGCATCGTTTTGGGTTCTCTTTCTGGCAATGCAAGTTTGTGTGAACTTTTTGTGTTTTCTTAAATAACTTATGTTTGATTTATTTTATACAGAATATATTTATCAAATACACAGGATATGTATTTGTAAGCTGAAATCTGTAGTTAAAAGTTTTACTATTATTAAAAGTCTCATTTTTGGCTGGTATATACAAAGACAACCTAACAATAATAATTCCAGTTATTTTGTAAGTTAGTTTCTCAAACTTAACTAGCTTTTCCTTGCACCTTGCAAGAAAATACTTGATCTATATATTTTCAAAAATAAACTGGAGAACAGAGATTAAAATCCTTGCCTTACCCTAGATTTCAGAAAGACCTAAAAATAAAATATTATTTTGAAATAAGTTATTATTAAAAAAACTCTAATAAAAATTACTTATTTCAGTCCTATTCTTCCTAAAAATGTTAGGGTTTTCAAAAGATTTTTATGCTTTTGTCATCTAAATGTTAGTCAGATTTTTAATAATTAAACACTGATGGCTAGAAAAAAAAGTTAATTATGCATCTTTTAGGCCACAGAAAGAAACTGTTTTAACAGGCTACAGAATGATTTAGTACGCATAAAATTTAACATTTAATAATACTACAAGAACATTTATTTTAAATGTTTCCATGTTCCAGTCCTGTCTAATTAATATTTAAATGTTAGTGCACTGATAATGCTCTTTTTTCTCTTGCTCAGTGCAACTGAATTTTTTTCATTTGACAGCTTTTGGTTGAAGCTTCAACAAACCACATAAACCTGGCTACTTGAGGCTACAGACTTGAGGACCCCAAGGTACCTCAGAAGTAAGGTTCATGAAGAATGGTCTTTAGGAATGTTTTCTTTTGAAATATAAGCTGTTGTTTATCACCAACAAATTATACAGGAGAGGGTTTGGAAGGTATTATTTGATTTAAAAAGGGTTGCATCCATCAGGTCTGCATTTTCATGCATAACTGCAGAGGCAGTAAAGATTGTGTTGGCTTGACTGACATTTACAACTGTGCACTGGAGCAAGTATTCTAATGCCCCCTTGAATTTTAGTTCCTAAAAGACGTGATGCACTTGACAGCCTATTAGACTCTTCAGGACTAAAGCCAAAGGAGAAGCCCTTAAGCTGAGCAATAATTTTCTGTTAAAGTGCAGAAATGTTGGTTTTAAGATAAGCAGTGCAAAGACAAAATATAGATTGATCTGGATGACACATTCTCATAGTCTCTTCTATGATTCTTGTCCTTATCAAAATAAGACCTGATGTTGTTTCTAAGTATTTTTTTTCTAAACAGCTATACAAATCAGAATATTTTCAGAGGAGGAAAACCACTACCATACTGACTAAGAGGATATGTCATTTAATTTTTTTTTGTTTTTCTTTCATTGCTGATGAGCTGATATCATTACAGGGTTTTTGACATTACAAAGAGGTGGTGTGGAGTCAGGGCCAAGAGCTGGGAAGGAGATGAGAGAGTGTGCTTGGGAAAAGATGCAAAGTGCCATTGCTAAGGAGTGTCTGAACAGGCTGGCTGCTTTGTAGATCCAACTGCAGCTCAGAGTTGCCAGACTCTGAGTCAGTTTTGGACATGCTCGGGATTAGTGACTTTGCATTAGGCATGGCTGTGCCCTTGAGGCAACAGATAGCAATTCTGAGCTTGATTTCACTTCTTTTTCTGCTAGTTTCTAAGACATCTGTGACAAGAAATGCTGTGCTTCTTTATACATTTGTGGGGAAAGAAAGAATTATAAGGAGACAGCACTCCTGACTGAAATCTCTGCTCTTTCATTTCATCTCTAAATCCAATATTATTTTAATGCCTTTTAGTGCTCTGCAAGAAAAGTTGAGCTATTGATAAGGTTTTATCTACAGGTAAGTATTTCTTTTCACGTAAGAAAAACAGGTTTTAGGGACCTGTAGGAAATTACTTCCTATTCCTCTCCATAGATTTGATGAGATTTTCAGGTAGAAAGTGGTAGTGAAGAGGGAGTTGAGGAAGAGAGAATGAAGAGACAGCATCTACCCATCTGCAAATATGAAATGTATTTAGATTTAATAAAGGCAGTGAGCAAAGGGATGGGACTTGAGCAAGTAGAAAACCTTGATGGCTTTGACAAGCCTTTTCTTTATTCTCTTGAGCTAATTGAGTCACTTGACAGGTTAGCATCACGGTTCAGTCAAATTCTGACAGGCTAATTTGAGCCTGTGGTTCCAATGAAACATACATACGGCACTCACTATATTTAGTGACAATCAGTGTCATTTTCTCCTTAAATGCAGACAGCTCAACACATTTATTCAGCTGCCTATCTGGAAACGAAGCAAGCAACCCAATGATGAAGGTGAAGCCAAGGGTTAGGTCAGGGGGTCTATTAGCACTTTTCATAATGCTTGGGATCCAGGAGGATGGGAGGTTGACCATTAAGCTGGTCTGAGTGAGACTGGTAGAGGGGGACAAAGGATGGGAATTGCCATAAGCTGCCATTTGATGCGGTAAACACAAGAATTTTTCTTTGCCATAATCGAGCTAGAGATTCAAAAGTCTGATCCCTGCCTAACAGAGGCTGCCTCCTGAACACTGAGTAAGCACAAAACCGCTCAGGACTGCATAATCTTGACTACATTTTGGAAGGGTATTGAGGAAATTGGCCAGCTGGTCTGTGCTGAAAGACAGCAATCCTCAGCCATGAGCTGCCCTTCAAAATGAAGGAAATTAGACTATGTGCACTCTGACATAAATTTCAACTAGTACTACAGTTCTACAAACAGAACTCCAAGTGATCAACAACTTTACCAAACTCCTAAATATGCTCTTTGTGCAAATAGCTTGCACTTGCTTAATGTCACCTTTGTAAGCATGCGTTGGCAAATTTGATTTGGGCCCTAAAATTGCTAGATAAATGTCTCATAAAGACATAGGGAAGAAGGAATATGAATTTTCAGTGTTAGCTCATGTTTGCTGAAGTTCCCATGAATTGGGGTCAGGACCTGTTTTGTTACATCATCTTTGGCTAATGATAAAATCTTGGCACTGTTGTGCTACAAATCTAGCGAAATGAAGACTCCATAGCTTTCTTTTTTTCTTTCCAAATTTTAAATTTTCTGTTGGTGGAAATGATATTTTTCTTTTGGAGCAGATGTAGCTATTCAGTGTGACTGTAAAATATCTAAAGTACATTGTGTCGAACGCTTATTACAGCAAACAAAAAAACCATGTATGCTTGTAATGCTGTAACATAAGACTTATTTATTCACCTTTTTTGTTTATGATGGTTGAGTTCTGTGTACAAGCAGAGACAGCTTGTGCAGAGATTGTTATTCTTGTCCATTGTTAAGTTTGTTATGACTGATACTCTGATATAGTCATAAAAACAAGAGTTGGAGATGTCTAAGACCTGTTTGTCTCAGGTTCTCAGGAACCACTTCTGTTCACAAGGTGTAGCTGTGTTTTGTTTATTCAGGAGGCCTCTGCTTTTTTTTCTGATCAACAGAGGCCAACACACGGCTAACTGAGATGCAAGAAGTCTGCACTGAGCTATACATGGTTAATTTATTTAACATGGCAGCTTTTGACTTTAACTTCTAGCCTATTTTCAGTCTTTGTTGATAATTAACAAAATTCCATTGTCACTTTGAGGACAGAGAAAAAGAAACTTGCAATGAAAGCTTGAAGCTGGATTTCCAGAATTTGTCTTTGAACTGCTCTTACTACCCATGGCAGGATTTACATTTTAACTCTTTATTTGCTTTCCAAATGGCAGTCTCCTCAAGAGTGATAATTTTATAGAAGCTGAGGAAGATGTATCTGTTACCTTATCCAGAAAATCTGATAATTTTCTGTTGCCTTTATTCCATTTTAAAGTATTAACATGTTTCTTCAAAATGTATCCCTCTCTTCCCTCAACACAATCAATCTTTCATTTCTCTATAAGATTATGTTGATTATATGCTAATGTGATGATTCTGTCATCCAAAATGAAAATCAATATTTTAATGTTAATGCAGTGATTTCAGTTTTGGAGGGAAACCTGTAGTTAGCTCCATCATGCCAACTTTGTATGACATATGTCACAGTTTGGAATTGATCCAGCTAGGTGTTAGGTTGTAAACACTGTGTTTCCTCTCCAGTGTTCAGAGGCTGAGATGTAATTTATTCCAATCAGGATGTACTTTGACAAGCCAGCTGAATGGGATGCAGCTGCTGTTGTTAAATATTTCCACCTCTCCCTGCTTTTCAGGTTTTCCCAGATGTCATAATCTTCAGAGCTCTCCATGCAAGCATTACAAGCAGCTCTGCCAAGGGTTAGGAAGGAAGTGAGAGTGGGATGTACTGGAAGGAAAAGTAGCCCATTATACTCATTATGGGAAGAGATGGACAAAAGGTTTTGATTGGAAAAGCCTTCTGCACTGATGAATTACTAATTCACTAGGATTCTAAATCTGACAGTTATTGTGCATTTGATGAATGCTTTGGAAATTCTATATATGGATAGACGTCTTATAATAACATGACTCAGAAACAGTGAAGCATAAGCCTTTTAAAACTAGAGATCCTACCTGAGCTGAAATTATGCTGATTTTGCTTTGGAATACAAAAACTTTGAAAGCCTGTGTATTATCCTCCACTCCACAAGCCTAGCAGGTAAAAAAAGCAATGCAGTAGTCTTCACATACCAATAGAAATGCCTTTCTCCTAAACCATTCCTCCCAAGTCCATGAAACTTTAGCTGGATAACTCTTTAGGGAAGCTTTGTACAACTTTTCCTTGTCCTTTTGCAATGGAATGAGCAGTGGAGTTATTCCATGAGGTCTTTTGAAAGTGTATCGGTTGGAAAGAGAGTATGAAGTTCTCTGCATCTTTTGAAATTGAGTCCTTGCCACTTTATGACTGGCAAGGAAACAGTAAAGCTTGTCTGTATTTTGTTTAGCCACAAGCATCACACAGGCTTATTACCCATCCTTGGCTAAACACATTTCTTTGGGTTTTCTGTGCTATGGATTATCTGATGGCTAGTTGACTTCAACAGAGCTCTGACCTTCTTAGTCATTTTAAATGACATCAAAAATACTTTCTCAACAATTTAACTTCCCTTACAATGGCTACTTTTGCTTATAGTCTCTATAACTTTTTTTCTGCCGTTAATATTTTTCACTTTAACAGTGAAGTAAATTGTGAGAGAGCTATAGTTTTGTTAGAGAAGAGCAAGTGAAATTAGAGCTGGTTCTTGGGTTTTATTGACTCTTGACGCTTTTGTTGCTCTGATTTCTATTGCCAGGAAATAAACTTTAGTTTACTACATTTGATGTATCCAAACACCTTCACAGGGAGAATAATGCTTTGACTGCTACTTTCATAGTCTTTAATTGAAAATAAAAGTAAAGACCACCAACAATGAAAGAATACTTCTCCTCTTTGAGATCAAACTGCAAGGAGAAAACAGTAGGGAAGGTTGGGTTACATAACATCCCTGAACAGACTTGGGGATAGATTAAGTTAAATTTACAACAGTTTCTCTATGAATGCTCAGTCTACAAAGAAAGCCTTCCCAACTCCAACCCATACTGTATACTGCTTTGGGAATTGCTCTGAAAAAACCTTCCATTGGTGGTTTTCAGGCAGTTCTGGTTCCTCCAGTATAGGACAGTAGAAGAGAGAATAATCTGGTTTTCTGTTAATAAAGAGACTAGATTTTAGAAATTTGGCTATGAATTCTCTTAGTAGACATAGCACAGTGTACTGTATTGTAAAGTTCTTCAGGCTGCCTTACACAGAACTCTACAACTACCTGGAAGGATGCTGTGAACAGCTGAGTGTCAGCTTCTGCTTCCTAGTAGTCATGACAGGCCAGAACCAGCGGATGTACTCTTTAGCTGCCCCAGGGAAGGTTTAGGTTGGACATTAAGAGAAATTTCTTCACAAACTCGGTGATTAGACACTGGAATGGACTGCCAAGGGTGATGGTGCAGTTGCTGTCCTGGTGTCATTTAAGGGAAGGCTAGATGTGGCACTTAGTTCCATTGTCTAGTTGACATGGAATTAGGTCAGAGGTTGGACCTGATGGTCTCAGACATCTTTTCCAACATAATTAATTCTGTGATATTTTACCCAGGGGGTTCTCCTGCTAAGATTTAAAAGGGTATGTAACTTGTCCATTTGGGTAAGGGCCAACTGTATTGCTAAAATGCCAGTTAATGCAGCTTGTAATACTTCTGTGGTTTGCTGCAGGTTTGGTTTGTACTGTTTCATTTCACACAGAATAAAATGGTGAGAAATAGTGATTTGACAGTAATTACCTAACATTACCTGACATTAAGGCTCTATTTGGACAAAGCAGAGGACCTGCAATCCACTCCCATCTTCTTGGGCCTACTCTTCCCCCTCTAAAAGAGATCAGCAACATGATCTGATGGAAACCGCATCATCTTTCAAGTCTGGTAGTATTAAGTTCTTGAGAAACAACCTACTTGCTTCTGGTTTTGTGGTAGTTTTTATTTTCCTTTGTTTCTTCATTCTGCCCTTATGTTTCCTTTTCACTTAAGGCAATTGGGAAATCATGTGAAAATAAGTTCATTTGTACTCTTGTCATCATCCACTGATTTTGTTCTGAAAAATAAGATGATTTATGAAAGTAACAAATTAGGCCAAAGTTTACAGGTAAAAAAAACCACTGTCAAAATCCTTCTGTCCTGCATTCCACACTGCAGTGGCCAGCCTGTCACCATTCATCAAAGGAGACACGCCAATGATACAATCATTGTTGAAGTGGGTGCAAGTCTATAGACATCTACAGCTGTGTAACAGCTCAGATCAGCTTTCACTGTTGGCATCAGAAATGTCATACCCAGATAGAGAAAAAATTGTGTACTGTTATGTGCACAGGCATATTTTCAATGCTATACAAGTCCAAAACGAAAAAGCATTTTCTTCTCTCTTCTAGGAACTCCTGTCTCTGGCATTTATTCCCAGATAATATATATATAAATGTTGTTTCTAGAGCTAATTATAGCGGGATAAATTGTTATATCTTAGAGTAATTCCACTTCCTGCCTTAGAATTAGTGTTTAAAACTTACTGGAATTTTATCTGTTTTATTTTTCATACCCACTATTGTTTCTCATCTGTTTTCTTCTGCTTCTTCTCACATACAGTCTCATTCGTCCACCCTATGTAATGGAATGACTAATGTTTATTCTGCATGAGAATTCTCTTCAAGAAGGAGAACTGAGGGGATGGTGTTTTTCATTATTCATTATTCCATGTTACCTCAGACTGCTAATGTTTTGGGGTTTTTTTTTTGTTTGCTTGTATGTTTGTTTTATCTTTGTGATCCTTTTTGAAGTGTGGCAATAGTGGTTTTTGTATACTTTTGGTGTCAGAGCTACCACAGGCAGAGCTTCTACTGATGGTTTGTCATAGCAGAGTGGAAAAAGATCCTGGGTAAAAATGTTAGCATGGCAACTTCCAGCTGGTGCAGATTAATCTGAACAACAGGATTATAAGTGGACTGGCACGCCATATTGTGAAGCTGTTGTCAGAAAATTATTACCCAAGACTTTACACATGGAGGATTGCAATTGCATTCAGGCTTTTCTTCAAAGCACAGTTTGCTGAAAGGAAAGGACAGGAACAGAAATGGGAGCACATAACCAGTTCTTAGGACATAAAACTTTAGGAGTGAAGAATGCTGCTTGGTATTCAGAGACAAATTTAAGTATCAGGTATGTTTTTGTTTTTCTTAACAGATAGGCCAGTTTTTCTACTGCATTTGTCAGAACTGTTATCTAACATAACACTCACATCCAACGTAGAAGCTAAATATATACCAAAAGAGTTCACCATAATTAAAAGTTTCACTGGTGTTGCTGTGGGGTTGGCATTATTCAAGGATTATGTGGTGACATTTATCCATATGAAATGTAACCTAACAGTACTGGATAGAGCAGGACTAGCAAGCTGGGCCAAGGCTTTTGGTAAATGACATGTAAATCACCATTTCACTACTGGTTCACAGACCTCTGTCAGTGGGGCTTCCCTCCTCCTGCTTTCATTCTGCTTATTATTTCTTGACATACACAGGCTCATGAAGCTGCAAAACAATGTGCAAATAGATCCCTGAGACCTCATAGTGAATTTTGCCCCAATATGTAATAACAATCAATTGTGTGGAGATGCTACTAAAGTGGTTCTAAAAGGCAAAGTATGGTGTTAAGTCACAAGTTGCAGATTTGTATGGATTGAAGGTTTTAATGTGGTCATTCAGACTGGCTCCACTGAAGCGATTTTATGGCTTTGTGTTAATTTGTCTGGGAGATGTTTATGGTATTAATAATGGTGCAGGTAGGCCCAGCATTATGTTCAGTGCGGCAGGGGACACACACAAGAAATGGATGCTTGGGCTCTATGGAAACGTGTCAGTCCTTCTTTTTCCAAAATATACAGTAGTGCTCACTGCTTCCTATGAGTCCATTATATGTTATGAGGGAATTTTTTTCAAAGCAGGAATAGTACAACTTCATGTTATGGATTCTTTATTTGTTCCCTTATTTCCCCTTTCTGGTACTTCATTGCTATCAAGCCGCTTGTGATTAACACAATACACCTGTTTCTGTTTGCTTTCTTTTAGTTACACTTTTTTTTGCTATTAGGTTAATCCTCTAGAAAATTATTGTTTTTTCTTTTACAATTTTTTAGAAGCTGCTCAGGAATTTATACCTTCATGCTGAGTAATAAGTTCCTGGAATGAAGGTTGTACAAATGGAGCAGTTCTGACAAGACTCTCTGATCCTATCAAGTGGCTCACCTTATGACTGTAGAGCAACTGAAGGGAAATTGTGCTTACTGCTTTGCTTTCTTTCCTCTTTTTGCCATGTTTTTTTGCTTTCATTTTTGCCATGGTTCTCTACACATCCTCATCCTGGCCACAAGTATACATGGAAATGATAGAGTGTGATGAGATATAAACTTCATGTGGCTGGCCTGGCTAAGCTTTGGTTAGCACAGGACACATTCCAAAGTGACACAACAGGAACTATTTGAACATGTCCTGTTTCAAGATCTCCTTCTTTCAGGAAGAGACCCTGATGATACCTTTATGAATAAAAACAGCCTTGTCCAAACTTCCCCAGGCCCATTTTCTATTTGTTGGACACTTCTTGCGCCTACCTTCTCATGTTTTTGTATTGTTGCTGTGCCAATGTGGGGTTAGGCTCTGCTGCTGACTCTGTTTCACAGCCTAGCTTCTTCTTCAACTTGTCTGAGTGTTCAAGGACACCTCATGTCTTCTTTCATTCTAGCAGTGCCAGATACATGAGGGTCTTCCACTGCTTTGTGTTGAGGTGGATACTTGGCCTTGGCCTGGCCTCTTGGCTTTTTTAATGGGGGCAGAAAGCAACTTTTCTCTGAGGATTCAACTCATTTTGATGTCTTGATAGCTTATCTTCACAGAGGTCACTTTTCCACACTGTTCTCTGCATTGTTACTCCTGTTTAGGACCTGTAATCTTTCTTCAGCCGGCCAGTTTTTGCACCCTGTAAAGCCTTCTCTTTTTCCCCAGAAGTCCCCATCTCAGGAAATTCTTGCTGTTTCTAGGCTTAATTTCTATTTCCCTGTTCCTCCATTAGTCAGTTTCAGAGTATAAGCTGTCAGGGCACACACTTTGCCATCTCCATGGGATTTAATGCTCTCCCTCCCCAAACTATCACTCATAATAACTTTAGTACTGCTTTGTGGGAAGCCTTGATCTCAAGGTTAGTGTAGAATGAAGCATAAGTGTGGGAGGCTATTTCAAAGGCCATCAGGATGTGCTCTATCACATTTGTGATAGAAAAATAACTGCTGAACACAGCATAGCTACTGCATATTCACAATTTTTTAATAAAGAACATTTCTGTTGTTTGCTTTTTTGATGTTTACCTGAACCTTCTGAGGTTGTCTCTAAAATGGTTGTTCTGGTCTTCATTTTTAAAAAGGTTTGTATGTATCCCATCAAATCAGTTCTCTTGGGGCCAAACAACCTCTGAAAAAACTGATTCTAGCAGGTTATTCTAATTACCTTCTCACACTCTTGCTTGCTTTTTACATTTTTCCCAAACATTTGAAATTGGATTAAGGCAGTTGATAATTCCCATTATTTAACTAGTAGCCATCTCACAAAGCTCTTCTCAACAAAATAAGACTTTTGAATACAAATATATCAAACTCCAACAAAACTCAAACACAGAAAAAGCCCAGAACGCTAACTAAATCTGTATAGTATCTTGCCAGTCATCATATAGTATTACCCAAAATTTCATTAATCTTAAAGTCTTACAGCCCTACTTTTGAGAGTTTAATAGCTTCACCTCTACAGTGAAGGCTTTTCCATTTTCTGGTCGGTAGCAGACTCAGTAGTTAGTTGCAGTAGTATGCAACTGAATAGTAATCAATATCTGTCTTGAACTTTTTCCAAAGGGAGATGGTTTGTAACAAATTCACTGCATGTTTTCCTTTGGAATTTGATAGAAATAAATTTAAAATAGTTGTGATTAAAGGCCATGCTTCTCACTGCATTCAAGAGCTATCCAAAGGCTTTACAAACGATGAGACAAAAGATTGAGGATTGTCTTGCTCAATTGATGGTTCAGCTAATGGAAAGAAATTAAATTGCCCTCCAAATTGGAACTTTGGCAATGTGTCCCTGGGAAGAAAATCCCTGTTTCTCCTGCCTCAACCTGAAAGGTTCTGACCTTTTTCCTTCTGTGCAGGACCCTGCATGAGCAGGTGTAGCCTTAGAGGGAAGGCCTGTGCTGGCTGCAGCTGAGGTGGAAAGGGCAGCCCTGTGCTGCTCAGTCACAGTCAGGGTTCTCTCCATGCCTGACATGTGGGCCTGGCCCATGCTCTGTGCTCATCAGTCTGCTGCAATTTCTCAATACCGAGAGCTCAGTTCTGCTCCTTCACAACCCACATAAAAACCAAGGCCCAGAAATCCTGGGGGCTTTTCCCTCTCCTGCAAAAAACTGGACCCAATTGTTCAGAGGGACCAAGCTGTGGAACAGGAGCTCTGGGGCTCTGTCATTGCCTAGATATTTATGGTTCAGGATTGTTTCTGTAATTTCAGTTGAAAAAAATTCTCACAGATACAGATCTATTGCTCTACAATTGAAGAAAAAGTGGTAGCTAGGTGAGTGTTAACAGCATCTCACTTTACTTATTTGACCACCTAACTTGCCTTTATCTTAGATAAAGTTTGAAGATTGACTGTGGTCTTTTGATTGAAATCATCTGGGAAATTCATTATATAAATGGTGGTCCATGGCAGTGTCCTCTCTTTTTATTCCAGCACCTCTGGCTTAAAAATGTACTGCTGTTTTGGTTTGATTTGTTCTGGAGGCTTGTAGATGCCTAATTAAAAAAAAAGGATTCATCCAGATCTGAATTCAGTGCCTAAACTTTAGAAAGATATCACGACTTCAAGAATCCAAATTTCCTACTGGTTTGCTCACAGGAAACAATCTTATTCATTCATTCACTTGGCTTGGTCTTATGAAATGACATTTTAAACAGAAAGCAAGTATTGATTGCAAGTTCCTGCTTTTGCTCTGAAAATCGTATGTTGTCCCAAGACCAGGAATTTCAGTACCTTGACTTTAGGTGTCTGTATCATCTCCTTGTCTCTAGTACTAGGAGAACTGCTTCTGTGCATACACAGAGGTTTGGAAGATGTTCTTCTCCATACTGAGAATCTGCAGTTCCTTGGTGTTACTGAGCAAGATTTAGAAAGCATGGTGTGACCACAGATGTTAATTGTTACCAAACTGGATCCACCTTTATGGAGCAGGTGTGTGCATTGAGAAAATGTGAAATAAAAATAGTAATCAATGAACTTTTATGTTCCATGGTGACTTAACATTTGAATGTTGAGTATCTTATTGTATACTCTGCTGCTAAAAATAATTGGTTCTAAGTTCATGTGTAGTTCACCTCTCTAGAGAGGTCTTTGACTTGTTTACAAGGCTTTTTTTTTGTTCTACAACTGAGTGAATTCATGCTGATGTTTCATTACAGATTGAATAGCATAAACAGTGAATGTGAACTAGAAACGTTGTTTTAAATTCCATAGAAATGCTTGGCTCAGAAATCCTAGTCACTCACCACAGGCAGATGTTCAGCCATCTCCAGGGAAGCAGGGCTTCATCAGCTTTATCACATGTAGTGGTCACTTGAGAAGGCAAAAGACCCCATCCTCCCTCCTCTTCCTGCAGGTTTAAATGCTAGGCATGATGCCATATGGTGTGGAAGACCCCTTGTATCTGTTGGGGTCAGATGTCTTGGTTGTGTCCCCTCCCAGTTCCTTGTTCACACTCAACCCACTCACTTGTGAGAGAGGCAGAAAAGGCCTTGACCCTGTCAAGCATCTGCTCAGCAATAACCAAAACATTCCTGTTGGTGTTGCACTGTTTCCAGCACAAATCCAAACCACAGACCCTTACCAGAGACTTTAAAGAAAATTAACTCCACCCTAGCCCAAACCAGCATTTCAATCTACATATGTTTTGTTTCTAGATTGCAAAAAAACATGTCCTTTTTTTAAGTTTATCTCCTTGGTGCTGGGAACATGCATTGGGTGCTAGAAGAGACCATGGTGGGTTAATCTTGGAGTCAGGGATCCCAGCTGTGTCCTCTCCCAATCTGTTGGGTTGGGAGAAGCCTTTGCAGGTACTTTTGGGGTTGGAAAGATGGCCTTGAATGCTGTGCAAGAGCTGTGCAGCAGTAGCCAAAGCAGGGGTGTGTTATTCACACTGCTCTGGTCACTAGTGAAAACACCACACTATATGGGCTGCTATGAGGAAAGTTAACTCCATCCTAGCTGACTGACTACAAGAATAAAAAGATACAAACATAAAAAGGGACAAACATAAAAAGAGACAAGCCCTGGGGTTGTTTGGTTGTTTTTTGATTTTTTTTTTCCTTAAAGTATGCATCTAATGCTCTGGATCCATAATTTTACCAAAATATTGCTGCATCTATGTTTGGTTGGGTAACCTTTGATTCAGCAAGGGGAGATACATTTGCTACTAAAATTATTGGATGTGATTTTCAAACCAAGCTTAACTTCATAGATGAGATGTTTTAAGTGATCTTCATGAGTTAATAGCTTCATCCTCGTCTGCAGATGAAATGAATTGCTTTGGTCAGAAGAGTGAAAAAACCTAGAAATCTCATTGTCATTTGGTTCCTGGAGGGGTCTTTGATTTTGAGCTTTTTGCAGAAAGTAGCCTGTGTGCACTGATAATCACTGCTGGGAAACAGCAAACCATCGTTGCTGTGGGACATTCAGGTCTGTTACCCTAGAACAATAATTCTCTCCTCACAGCTGCCATAAAGTGCAATCTGTTTTTCAGTCAAAGGGTCAGGTGTGGTTGTTGACTTACCAGGTGCAGATAAATCATATAGTGCTATACTGTTTGGTATTGGTAATGGGATGGGAAAGTTCAGGAGATCTGTTGGCTGATAGAAAGTTTTTCAGTTTTGCTATTGCTCTTTTAGGGTCAAGAGGGAAGTAGAGGTCTGTGTAGGTTAGAAAGCTCCTAGTTCAGCATTAGACTCTATAGCCATATGCTTGTTAAGTCCTTAGGAATGCTCAGGAAGATTGGTCTCCCTGATATGTAACACAGAGCTACAGAGATTTATGGAATTATTATTAGTAGCCGAATTTCTCAAGGATTTGATGCTTTTGACAAATATAATGTTGAATGTTGTCTTTCATATTGACAGCTGATAGTTTTCAGTTGGTATTGCTGATCAGGGTCTGAAAATTCGGCAACTTAGAGAATTTTTGTCTTTAAAATCTGGACTATATTTTCAGCCAAGGTGAGCAGACATCTCCTCCAAACTGTAAGGTACACTCTGAGAAATCTAGCCCTTGATCTGCTCTCTATTTCTACTTATTTGTTGTTGGCATATTTTATGGTCCTGCCTTGGAAATGGAAATCTTGGCTGTTTTATTGAACTCTTGCTAACAACTGGCTCTGTATTAAAAATCACCCCTGCCAGGCCTTGAAAATATTTTACCTCTACAAGAAACCTTATGAGCATTAAGCTGAATGTGGGCATTTTATAAACAATTCTAGGAAGTTTAGGGTTTTTTTATAATTTTTTTTTAATATATATGAAATCTAGAGAACAGTGTTGTCTGTGGCTTGCAGGGGACATGCATAACAATAACCATGTAAGTAAAACAGCACACTATGAAAATAATTGTGTCAGCAAGGATGTGGAGCAAGCCTTAGAGGTGAAAGAAATATGTGAATTAATTTCAATAGATGGTTATAACTATGCACAAAACATACTAAGAATGAGGCAATGTAATCAGTGAAATTAAATAGTGAAACTACCAATACAATATACACACTTACATTTTTGTTTCTTTTTCTTTACAGCTATATACGCTATTGAAGGCCATAGTATTCTATGCCAGAATTCTAATTTTCTAAATAATAATTTCATATATTTTTCCCTTATCCAAGGATGTCCCAAACCTTTCATCTTGCACAGCACCTATTTGATAGAAAAGTACCAGCAGTCCTTATTCAGACTGCTAGATGTGTAATCTTTGGACTGAGTGGCTCCTGGAGATCAAAAAGCTGGATGAGGAGGGTGGGACCACAAGGTAAACTCTTTGAGAGCTATTTCTGGACAGAAAGAACTATGTATTTTTCAGGTACCCATTACAGAGAAGAACCAAGAGCTGTAGCACAGGTGCAAGGTTGTTAAAATTAATGTCATTTTGTACATAATGCTGAACCTTAGTTCAGCATTATGTACAAAATTACCAGTCCAGTTATCCTTAGCTTATATGCAGCCTCAGGGAAGCCAGATTTGCACCTAGCATGTCCTTATGGAAATTCACTATTCTATATTTCCAACTTGGTTTCCTTTTTAAAGTACATTCATTTTTGTACAATTCTTTTTTCCTCCATCATTTCCCCTTCATCACACCTTTTATAGCTATAAACCTATGGTTTAACCAACCAGATCTCTTCTCATCACTTAGTTATTTGAGTAACCAATCTATTACACGATCTTCTTTTCCTAAGAAAAGGAATTTATTTTTCTTTCTTTTTTCCTTTTCTTCTTTTACCCCTGTTCTTTGCACCATTAGTAAATTCTTCAGCAAGGCTGGTAAAATGTTTCCCCTTGTGATTGGAAAGGAACCTGGGATTAAGTGTTTATATCCAACCTGCCATGATTTGTTAAACCAATTGACACTTAGACTCTCGGGAAAGGTCAGGAAAAGTAACCTTTTTCAGCTTTACCACTCCTTAATCTAACTAACTATCTCAAAAAATTGTGCTTTCTCTTTTGGTGGGGGTAGCTGTATTAAAATGTCTGTCTATAAATGGGTCTTAAATCAGCTGCGGGTGGATAAAGCATTATCCCTGAGGACCCAGAGGCATCACACAATTTCTAAAACATGCAGAGCAGTTTATCAGAATTCGAAGCAGTGAAGAGAGGGCCACTAATGAGGGCCAGCTTACCAGCTGGTGATCCAAATCACCAATGCCTGACATCTTTGCAAATTATTCTCTCAGGCACCATCTTTGTGTGGTGTCATCTTTTTTTTGAACAATGGGAAAAATTTCACAGTATGAGGCAGCTTTCCTGAAAAGTTAAAATGTTCTCTAAGTGTAGGGCTACTTGGGTGGTGATACTTATGTTAAAGTGTAGCTATTTACTTGTTTTTAGAACAGACTTTTCATCTGCCCTTGGAACATTTACTTTTTAACACCTTCGTGCACAGATTTTTATTTTTCATTTTTTCTGTTTAAGAACTTTCTGCAGAATTACAATCTAATCAAAATAAGGGGATTTAATATAGAACTTGAGTGTGTTTTAGTGTGATATGATATTAAGCTTACCTTCAGGTAATCAGAATTTGAGGTCACATTTAAATTAAGGTTCAACCTACAAAAGCCTTCTTTAGTGACTGTACTTTGTGAAACTGTAGCACTGGTCAGATTTGAGGGATTTTGTTGTTGTCATTGCGTGTCTGATTTTTCATTTTCTTTTTGTTTTTCCCAGAGCTCATGGAAGCAGAATTTTCAGTGTGAAAGACTGACCTAGTAGAAAATGCTGACTTGTATCTTGGATAAATCAGGATAAAATATTTCATGTCGAGTGTGTAGCTTACAGAATAAACAGTTCTCCATCGTGCATGCATCAAGAACAATGCTGTAATGAATACAAATTAAGAGCTGGTGTGTCACACTGGTGGCAAATAGCATATTTGTGATTCAAAATACAATCTTCTATTTCTTCTGGATGTCTCCCCATCTTGTGATTTGGCTCTGGTTTAAATAGGCTCTTAGATAACTGTATTATACAGATTATATGAGTTTGCATCAGAGGAGTTGCATTTTTTGTTTACATTTTTAATCTCGTCTTTCCCAGTGAGACAATTGTTTGTGGAGAGGAATTTCTTCAAAGGCTCTGTTTTAATTGTTTTATTTACAGCAGTGCTATAGCTGTGTATTCTAGTCTTCCATGTGACTGGACAATCAGCACCTCTTTTAGTTGCTGGATGTTATTTAGTCCTAGATATCGTCCTTTATTCAAAACCTTATTGCCCTGGACCTACCTTGCAGAGCTGTTTTATGAGCATTTTACATTTTTTCTATGAAAGAGTAAATTGCTACAGCTTTTACGTGAGGTGTAACATAGTTTTCAGTGCAGGTTTAATAGCATAATCCAATTTGATATCTCACATGAGAAGGAACATCTTGGTAACTTTGTCTTTACAACTCTGCTGTAGTACTTGGAGGGGCTGGTCTCACGTGAAAGTAATTTGCCACTGAATTTAGTGAATTTATATGTGCTTCTCATTAACTAGGTTCTGGAGAGGGATCTATGGATATTTAATTTCTGGGGTATATTTGTAGCTGGGACTGGTCATATTTCTATTTGCCCTGAAGTTCCGAATAAGATCAAGGCCTAAAATAGAAGGAGTGAAAAGAGAGAGAAGCCTGTGTGACTACAAGTGAAAATATTCCTCTGAATGAACTTCACACCAGTATTTGTGAAAGTGTATTTTTATATGAGTTGAATGAGTAATAAGGTACAACAAGGACCAGTAGCTTCTGTCTTCATCACTGCAATGCATTTTAAAGAATTTTAAGCGTAACTACTGTGTTGTACAGTGAGACTTCTGGAGCTCTGGTATAGAAAGTGTCACTCAATTTCCTTTTGCTACTTGATGTGTGGGGCTGTGCATAACAAGATTTTGGATTCACAACTTAGTCATGTAAAGGACTTTAAATATATGAGTTTAATATTCAAAAAGGAGTGGTAATGAGTTTGAGATGTGTTTATATCCTTAGCTTGACTCTTCAAAATTTCAATTACTTTTAAAGAAATCAAATAGATGGGTTATTTTAATCTATCAATTTAGATTTCTTATGGGAAAAATAAGAAGCATATAAATGAAAGAAGGGAGGATAAAGAAGTATTGGGTTGGGAAAAGCTGATGGAAGCCAGCAAGACCTCATTTTGATTTGTTCTGACTTTATGAAGTGTAGATTTTAAAAATGTTTGGGGTTTATTTTACTGTATTAAAACTCAGTTATAAGTGACTTCTATATTTCAAGCAGTCTGGTGTTTCTGGAACATGAATACAACTTTCTCTTGCAGTTAGTTTTACATATCTCTCTGATGTTGAAATCTTTTTAATTAGAGATACCAAATACTATAAAAATAATTATTTTGTCAAGTTCTCCTCTGCCTGTCTTTATTACCTTTACCTTTTGTATGCCAGCAACAAAAATTAACAATTTCTATTAAAAAAATATTTCTACACAACATTATTTTGTGCTCACTCTGTCATACTCTGCTTCACAGATACACACAGCATGACTCGTACTCAATATCGTGTTTGGTAAAGCCTGTAAAAAAATATTTTCCTACAAAGTCAGAAAACAGTTTTCAAAGGTAAACTTTCTTTTTTTCCATCTTTTATATTCTTTCATACAAGGCTTTAAAGGCATTCTCACATATGCCCAAGGCTTCTGACATTAAATGTTGTCTGAGCTTTGAGAAACCTACCAAGTGGTCTCTGCAAAGAGACAATATATGGCAATATTATGGAGAGCTTGTACCTGCAGCAACAGCAAACACATGTGATCCTACTGATGCACTTCTTCATTACTCTATACTCATGGAACAGTGGATGTAAGCTTTGTTCTTCTTATGCCTTCAGTCATGGCAAACAATCAAGGTTCTGGCTGTTGCAGGAAGGATTTGTGAAACTCACGATTTGGATGATAGACCCTTCCCCCAAAGTCATCATGGCAGGGAAGAATCACTGATTGTAAACTCGCTGCAGATTTGCCTGTGTGGTGCTCACTCGGTGTTGTAGGACTCTTACTTACAACTTTCTCTTCAGGGGGTAGCAGGAATCAGGGAGGTCTTAATCACCTATCTTCCTAGTTGCTTTGCAATGTGCAAATATTACACATTAGAGGAGATATGGTTCTGCCTCCACCTGAGTCAGAACTTGCAGTTCCAAGTTGCAGGTCACTGTTATTGAAGTGAAAGCTGTCTCCTCATGTCATGTCAGTAAAGGAAAAAAGCTCTGCTTTGCAGGCTGTCTCAATATTTTTGGTATAAAAAGCCCATGATCACAGCTGACATTACATCCATTCGAGGACAGGGGTGTACACAAGACCTAGTTATATCTAGACATTCCATTACCAATTAGAGCCAGCTTCTGAGGCTGCACCTCCTAGTTTCTGAGCAAGGCAGGGGAGGGAGGATAATTCCCCCTCCTTCCCCATAAAGTTCTCCCCTATAGCCACTATAGTTCCACTAAAGCTGCCAGATGATGATGAACAGTCTCCTGCCAAGGAGCAGTATAGAGGGCTGTGTTGCAACAGGCATGCACAAATCACCCACTAAGGTCAGTGATGACAGTGCTTGCCTTCTTAGTGGGTGCATCAGCTTTCACTCTCTCTTTTCATAAACACAGAAGAAACAGATTAGACCTTGGTTTTCAATAGCTGAGAATTATTTCCCTCACCTTTTTTCTCATCTCCCAGTCTACCCCAACGGTGACACAGGACTCACTCTGGGTCTGTCTCTTACTAGCAGAAATGTTGCTGATTCTGGAGGAGAGATTCAGATCAGCAAAATATCCCATTCCAGAAAAATCATATCTTCAGCTCTGGGATGGGATGCATAAGTGTCTTTGTTGCTCAGCTACAGGAAAAGTAGATTTTACTTTGACATTTCTCTTCAGTGTCATGGCCAGATGGAAAATGTTAGGGTCACATGTAGGCTCTTCTGTCTTCCTTTCTGGGAGACTAAATGTGGTTCTTGTAGGGTAAAGAATAGGCAATGAAATTGCTGCCTTCTCCTCACAGAAGCCTGCAAAAGGGTTACTGCTTCTAATGCTTCTAATGCTGTATCCCAGCCTTGCTGTAAGCATCTAAACCCCTTCAAATTCCCTGGGAGCCACAAAGGTCAAAGAACATGTGCAATTCAGGGATTATGCTTTTGTTCAAAAGGTAAGAGTGATGCCACTGCTACAGAATCTGGTGTGGAAACAGAGACATTAAGACCTTCTAATGTTTCCAGTAACAGAGAGTGTTTTCTTTTGTTACGCTTCCGAACAGAAAATATTGTGTAGAAAGAAGAAAATGGGTTTCTTGACTTGCTTTTTTAAATTTTATGAGTGAGAAATAATGAATCTTTTGAAGATGAGCTTTTATTTTGGTGATGGCTTTCAGTTACAAAAGTCTAGACAGGATAACTAACCCACTTCTTGGGTTCATGTTGAATTACTATGTTTTTACTTTGGTAAAACATTATGATGTTTTTACTTTTCTCTTTGGTACACTTTGCCTCTGATAGCTAGTCACGGACTATGTTTAGAGCACCAGCCTTTGTTTCCTTCTTTGCTTGCTGAATCAGAGAGGTAAGGACCAGAGAAAGCTTTTTCCCTAATTTAGTCTGCTTTCTAAGCATCTTCTTGCATATGGAGCTACTAGTGGGTGGAGAGATGGATAAGAATGGGGGAGAAAGAGATGCACTTTGGGACAGACCTGTACTCTGAAATTATTGCAAAGTTTGATCTGGTCCATAGGAAGAAGCAGGTAAGGAGACTGATTCTGAAGGAGGATTGATATTGGCACAGAAACCTAGAGGTCTCTGCAAAAGTCCTCTACTTCTTGGAAACAGCTCAGAACAGGTATTGAACAAAGAGGATTAAAAGTGGCTTGAATTTCCTTGCAGGAAGAGGACAGGGCGTGATGAAAGTCTACATTAAGTAGAACAGAAAATATAGATCAAAATTTATTAAAGAAGACAGGCAGACACAGTAACCACACTGTTTATACTTGGGTATCATGTCTTTGCACAACTTGAGAGCTGAAAAAGTTTGTGTTCATAAAGAGTATTCCTTCTTTCTTCCCTCTTTCCTATTTCCTGGGATCTGGGAACATGCTTTAGGGAACATCTAACCATGCTTTCTCTGATTTTACCTTCTTTCCTAGCTGCGTGCACCAGACAAATATCTACCCTGAGCTGGTTGGACTGTTTCTGCATTACCTCAGTAGAACACAAATATCAGAAACTTCCACAGTTTTTTCCATAAGGACAGACCAACAAAAGCAAAAATTCAGGAAAATATGACAGAACTAAAGCATCATGAGTAATCTTAGTGTTATTCAGACACAACTTCTTGAAAATACAGAAGAATCAAGTTATCCTTTATTGTTGGCATTCCTAGAGTACTTCAACATTGAAGAGCTTAAAATAGCTTTTTATCTCAAAAATGAATAATCATGTTTACTGTAAACAAGGGAGATAAAAGTTTTTGTCAGAAACATTTAATCCTAGTCTCATGAGAATACATAAATGGGTAAGTTGAACAATCTCTTTCTGGAACTTGATGGTGGACATTGCATAGCATGTTATGCAGCATACATTATGCCTCGTTTCTCTAGCTTGGAAAAATACTTGAACGTAGTTCTGCCTAAATTAATCTCCCTGGATTTTGAAATAAAAGGGAGAGAATAAATGTCAAAACAGCTTGCGGGAAGACACTCTAGGATGTAATGAGCTATTTTCAGTCATTTACGAGCAGACCTTACTGATCAGAGAGGTCCCAGCTGACTAAAAGATAGCAAATGTGATGTCCATCTACAAGGAGGGCCAGGAGGAGGCTCTGGGGAACTATAGGCCAGTCAGCCTGACCTTGGTGCCAGGAAAGGTAATGGAGCAGATCTCTTGAGTGCCACCATGGAGCATGTGCAAAACAACCAGGGGATCAGGCCCAGTTTCATCACCAAAAAAGTTGTCCAGCAATATTACAGGCCACCCAGGGAAGTGTTGGAGTCACCATCTCTGGAGGGATCTAAAAGTGTCTAAGTGTGGCATTTAGGGACACGGCTTAGTAGTGGACTTGGCAGGGCTGGGTTTACAGTTGGACATGATAATTCTAGGGGTCTTTTCCAACCTAAACAATTCCATGATTCTATGAAAATTGTGGGATTTGTGTGTTAGCTCAAAGCAAGGAGTTTCTTAAAGAAACCAATCTGTGTCTATCACAGAGATTGTGAGGGCTGCCTGATCCTGAAGCACAGTCGACTTTAACCAGAGTTACTGTACTGCATCTAATGAGAGGATTTAACAGTTCCATGGAGCATATTTTCAATACCGTAGTTGCAGACCTTACATACTTCAAGGGAAGAGCAATCTCAGCTTCAAGGAAAGAGAATGAATTTTTCAATAGGCACTGGGCATGAGAATAATTGTGTATTTCCTAGAAGACACTTGCATCATATTTTTTGCTGAGTTGGAGTTGAAACATTCACAGAGAAAAAGCATATGCAAAAGAGCTGAGCTCAGGTCTTTGTTCAGAGTTGTGTTAGATTCATTAGGGTCCTCTGTGCTATATATAAATCAAGAATGGATTAAAATAGTCTAAAACAGAAGACATGACTGGCAGTTGTGTTTCTCAGCCTTGAACTACTCCATCATTTATTCTGACAAGAAGATATTCAATAGCTTGCAGATTGTTTGATCACTTCACTGCTTAAATACAATGTTGTTGCCAGGACCAAATTTGGGCATGGTGGTTTGAGCGCCTGCTGGGTTAGACAAAACACTTTCACCAATGTGACTTTCTTACTCATCCTCCTGGGACTGCTGAGTTGGCTTTGTCAGGCAAAGATCTCTGTGCCTCAGCATTCTTATGCAGCTGTTTGCAGCCTTTACTTTCTTATCAACAGCTTTCAGTGTAAGCATTACTCATCTTGTGTATTGAGCACCAAGGTCTCTTCTACATGGGTTTTACAAGGTCTCTTCTACTGGTGTTGACAGCCTTCAGCAGAGATGGCAGATGAGTTCCTCCTTTGCCTTTTGCCATATGTAGAATTTTGCTGTGCATAAAAATCCTTGAAGTGAATCTGGGCAGTGCCACAAAACTGGGTCCCTGGAACTGCCTGCTGGGGCTCTCCTGGGGCCCTCAGGAGTGTGGTGACAACCTGCCAGCTGGAAGACCAACCAGATAGAAATACTAAGCAAGTACTACAAACTGCTACCTATATTTGAGTAGATAGTGCTGGGAGCAGGAGGTACTGCCCTTTACTTTGCTGGCTTTCATGTGCTGCCAGGGCCATAACTAGATCTTCAGACTGCCAGTGACTTGCTTGTTTGCCCCTGAGCTTGACAGCAGACACTACATAGGTTGTGCTGGAGAAGGCAGCTACATCCACAGGTGTAGGATTTCCTAGCACCTTTTTCCCCTTTGCCTGCCACCTTTTGCAGAGCTGCCAGATGAAGTTTTCACAGCAGAAGGTCCCTGTGTACAGCCCTCTTTGGGCAATACAGAGACTGCACCAGTGCTGCCTTTGAGGTTTTGGCTCTCAGGGCTCTTGACGAGACCAGTAAAACACTCTGTGCTCTGTGAGGGGCTACATCACAGGACTTGACCCTGCCCCAACAGACCCTGATGGGGACCTCCAGCCACCAGGGAACCACTGCACCCTGTGACACCCTGCACAATGGACCATGAAGAACACTGAAGGTTCCAAATGTTTGTTGGTGCCATTACGTGGTTGTAATGTACTGTGCTGGGTTTGGCTGGGGTAGAGATAATTTTCCTCACAGTGCTTGTATGATGGTATGGTTTGAACTTGTGTTGGAAACAGTGCTGATAACACAGAGATGTTTTTGTTATTGCTGAGCAGGGCTTACACAAAGACAAGGACTTTTCTTCTCCTCATCCCAACCAATCAGTGAGTGGGCTGGAGGTACCCAAGGAGTTTTAAGGGGACACCTCTGGGACAACTGACCTCTACTGACCATAGGTATATCCTGTACTATATAGCATTATGCTCTGCAGATAGAGCTGGGAAAGAAGTAGGAAAAGGGTACATTTTGGAATAACAGCATTTTTCTTCCCAAGTCACTTCCACATGTGATGGAGCCCTGCTTTCATGGGGGTAGATAAATACCTGCCTGCCCATGGAAAGTGGTGAATGAATTCCTTGCATGCATGCAGGTTTTGCTTTACCTACTAAACTCTCTTTATCTCAGTCCAGAAATTTTCCCACTTCACTCTTCTGATTCTCTCCCCCACCAGCAGGATGGAGCAGTGAATGAGTGGCTGCGTGGTGCTTAATTGACAGCTGGGGTTAAAACATAATATGAAGAAAGCTTAAAAATATACCTGCTAAGTGGCTGTATAGATGTCCAAGTCCTCATGTTACGTGCATCCTTGTGGGTGGATGTGGTTTTCTCCCTAATGAGCTTGGCAAGGATTTTTGGAGTGGAGGGAAGGCCGAGGAGAGGAAGAGTTTGCCCTCCTTTGTACCATGTGGCACACATTCCTCTTCAGCTAATTTATCTAGCAAATTATTTGTAATTGTGAGGACCTGTGACTCTTGGCAACAGAAACAGAGTTATGTCTTCTTGTGGCACATTGCAGCAGACATTTAAAATATAATGAGCCTTGTGTTTGTCAGGAGGTGGTGGGTAGTGTAACGTGGGCTATGGTAACTAGGGAAGATGTTTTTATGCCAGCTCTGGAAAAAATTTGTTGTGCTTTGCTTTCATCTGTGGGTAACTGGACTTGGTGATTCAGGTGATATTTTCAGGCATTAACCTGTTTGAAACACTAACCTGCCTTTGACAGAAGATGGTAGGCCAGATCCAGCAGGCTTCAAAATTTATTTGATTTCCAATAACTCCTTCCAACCAGTCTGGGCTTTTCATGTTGCCCTTGATAAACCTGGAAATATTTTAGGTTAGATAGCATACAGCTAGGGAATTTTGCAGGTTTCTGCTTTCAAATAAAACACTACTAATAAATGAGAGCACTTCCAACGTATGATGTGGCTTTTCAAAGGTCTCTAAAAGATTAAGGAATATGTCAGGAGGTGAGTGCAGTGCCATTTTTCTTCCTTTCTGTAAGTTACAGCAAGTGGCGGGTTTATCAGCTGTTTCACATGTTTTGATAGAGACAATACAAACAAGCGTTTCTAAATCTGCGCTCTCACTAGCTCTCCTGCTCTTCCTTCACTTGCCAGCAATCTTGTCTTACTGGCTGTTGTTTTACTCTGTGCCCTGTTTGTTTCTCTCTTTTTTTTTTTTTTGGTCACCTTATCTGTCTCAAGAAATTGTAGTTTTCTGTTATATTACATAAAACAGGAATATTTCCAGGATATGTACAGCTATGCTCTTGAACCTGTGACATTTAAAGGGCAATAGAATGCTAATGTGACTAATAAAACAGGAAAATGGCTTTATATAAGTCAATGTGGAAATGGCTCAACCTACCTTTTAAATGGACTAATTTAAACAACTTTCATTCACAGGGGCATGGAAGGAGGATGCAAAACTTGGGTGATACACACAGATAAATCAAGCCCTTGTCATTCTCTTTTGATACCTTTAAAAAAGATCCAGCCAACTTTTCCTATGATGGGGAATCCTTACCATTTATTTTCTGCAGATGATAACTCAGAAGAGTAATTGACTGTTTTTGTTTCATTTTCATTCTACTCTGAAAAAAATGTTATAGCTTAAAAGTGGTTTCATTAGATTTTTTTTTTACATTGATTTTTTGATTTTTCTTTGAACATGTACAGTAAAGTTCCACATTTTATAGTTCAGTATTTCTAGCTAATGCTATGAGGCCTATGACAACTACCTATTACACTTGTGGGTCAAATCCTTTCTGAACAATACTACGGCTGTCCTGATTTTAAATGTGCGGCATGTGGCTGTTAAGTCATAAAATTACATGTATGGATTGAAAATGAAGGAAAGCACCCATAAGTTTTACCTTTTTGACCTTTCTTTTCCACCCTGATCAAGGTTTCTCAGTCAACATGGAAAAACATCAGGATTTTCAGATTATTACAATAGTCAAAAGGCCACAAATAACATTTTGTGATTATGACCCACAGTAATTCTAAGATATGTTATTATTCTGAGTATAATTGATTTCTTTGATTAAGATATACATATGAAGGAAATTTGGGGGTTGAAAGTTCAGAGTGCCCCACGTATGTATGCTAAAGTTTTGTACATGCAATAAGAGAATTATAGGTATTTTTTCTGTTTCATTAACAAGAACAACAGCAAAAAACAAACCCCAATCACTCAGAGAGTAAGCAGATACAGATCTTATATGACAGCTCAAAATTACTCTTGACTAATTAACATTAAAAGCTTATTAAAATATTGTTTCCTTTAATGCAAGTTACTCTTTCATCTTTTCCAGTAATGCATCACCTATTAAATTTTTGATGTGGAAAATTAGTGCTTCAGGTCTGAAGAGAGTGACAAACATAGTGTTGAGAGAGTGACAAGAATAATGTTTGAGCTAGAATTTCAGGATTAATAGTGCAGATTCACCCTTCCTAGTGGAAAAGAAATGTGGACACCTTGTGAAGACTCCATGCTGTAAGTTTTATCTTAACTCCAAACAATCAGTGATATCAATGCTTTCTTACCCTTTGCTTTTACAATGTATAGAAATCTTTATTATGCCTCTTTTTTGTCGCAGTACATCAAGGTACTTTCTCTTCTTCTTTCTGTGTGCTCTGCTCAACATTCTAGCTTAAGTGCTTCCTGCCACTGAGAGAGCTTGTTGTGTTGGTGTCTTAGCTCCGGCCAGGACAGAGTTAATCTTTTTTTTTAATAGCTGGGTGTGGTGGTGCCCACCTCTAGTCCCAGCTGACAGGGAGGCAGAGCCCACCGACCAGGAATCCCAATTTCCTTTTACAGTTTGTCCTAGGCTTCAGTACTCTGTGACATGTGGGCACTGCCAAGACTGTAATGTTATTCTGTACCATCCTATGCCATTGCCAGTGGTGGGGAAAAGGGGCTCTGGCTTCCCGGAGGAAAGGCATTCCTTTTCTGCTCAGGAGAAAGCATGGGGTGATGGGAAAGAACTGTTTGGTATTCGTCTTGGGTTTTATCTGTAAATTGTTGACTTATATTTTGTTATTAATTTTGTAGCTCTTACTGTTCATTTTCTTATCTCATTTCTATTTCCAGTAAATTAATTGTTCTTATTTCAACCTGTAACACCATTTTGTGCCTCCTCTCAACTCCCCAGAGTAGGAAGGGGAAGGGGAAGCGGAGTGGGGGAGCCAAGAGAGTGGTATCTGGTTTGGGGCAGTCTCGGGGGAAGTGGGGGAAGAACGAGGCACTAAACTGGGGAGCATCATTCCTAAATCATGACATGACAAGACACGAGTTGGCCTTTTCAGCTTTGCTGGGTTTTGTGAGTAGCAAATCCGTGAGGACAGGATGAGTTAGCCTGATATGTCTGCAGTGGCCATCCTTTGTGAGCTGGCTCGCATACTGTGGCCTGTAGCTCAGGATCTTTGAGCCCTATACAGTCTTAAAAGCTAGTGTTTCTAAAATGAATTTGATCCCACTGGTGATGGTGGTCACCTGCTCACTAAACTATCATGTACAATGTAGGCATTTTCTTGAATAATTTCCTTCAAGTTGGAAACTCAGGTTTTTTTATAAAGCTAATAAAAACACCTTTTTACCCCTACATTAATTTTTCCCAGTGTCAGTAACATAGGAATTTTACTGGACAAATGCCTCACCTTGATTTCTCCCTTCTCGTTTTGATAGCCACATGCAGATTTTTTTCGCCTCCTTACTGCAGTCCTTTTTTTCCTTTTTCCCCTTGTCTCTAGCCTTTTCTCTGGGAATAGAAAGGACAGGGGAAAATGATTACCTTCTGCTCACTTTCAAGATTCAGAACATTGTAGAAGACTTTATGGCAATCTGTTCTCCAGCTGAAAACAGCTGGTATAAATGCACTGTAGAAGTAATTTAAAGATTGCTCATACTTAGTGCTGAAGGTTTTAAAATGTGCTAGAATTTTGCAGGAAATCTTTACTGAACAAAATAAAACTAAAAGAAACCCATGAATATTGTTCAATAATGTTTATCTAAAAAGAATGAATGTTATTCCCAACATGGTGCAACTGTAAGACTGTAAAAGAAAGGAAGTTTTCTCACTGTTGTATCATAGAAAGCAAAAACTTACTGTGAATTCATATGGGGCCTTGCAACTTAAAACCTACTTTTTGATGTCAAAAACAGTTATCTTAATCTCCACTGACAAAGCTTTTCCATGAAATGTGTTTTCTATCTGTATGTTTTCTATCTTAGTATGCCACACACTTCTCACACCCACAGCTTCATGACGACAGTACATCATGCTGCAATCCCTTGAAAGAGATTTTGATTTGGCTGCAATATTTCTGGTCATGTTGGATGCTTGGCTGCAATAAAATCAGATCTGGACCATTCTGTGGTTTTGCTTTGCTGAAAATTTGCACAAGAACTTTTCTTCTTCCTTTCCTATGGTTAAAGCTACAAATACCATGTCTTTAAAGAGAATTCCAAAGAGTGCTCAATATTGAGGAGTAGCAGGGTGATAGTTACCAGCTTGTCACTGGCTGTGACCATCTATGTTTTTTTTGTTCTAGAAGGGCCACTCTCCTGTACCCATTGCTCACATATCTGACAAAAACAACTTCCAGCTCAAGAAACTTTGTGGGAAGGCAGATTTCAGCCTTTGTTTGTGTGGCTGTAGATACAACACAATGAATTCAGTCATAATTAATGAATGACTTAGTGGTTTTTCTGTGGATTTTAGCCACTCAATCTTAATATTGTCTTGAGACTTACAATGTTATAAGAAAGTACAGCTGGTTATTAATTACTCAGTAGCCATTTTTTTATTCCATGTAGCCAATATTAATTGGTTCAAAATCATAATATATATGGATGATTATTCGTTGTAGCAGCACCTTTGTTTCAAACCTATTGAATCTTTCAAAATACTTCAGAAATTTAGGAACTGCAGATAATACTTGTCTTCCAAAAAAGTAGGCTAACTTTATTAAATTCTTATGTGTCACTAAATCTTTTGGAGCTAGATGGTTTTAATAGAGGTGTAAGAGTTCAGCTTTAAAATTTGGGCATTAAAGCCACAGTATTTAAACTAAAACAAACTAGTGATATGCTTAAACCATATTTTTTGTCTGACTGTGGTAAGAATCTGTAAGTCCAAGAGCCCCTACAAGGAATATATATACCAACAAGGCAGTGTTTTAAAAAAAAAAAAAACAGTGGTTGGCAAGGGCTGCTGGGCCCTTGACAATGAATGAGACAAGCACATTCCTACGAAGGCAGTTCTTGGCTCCCAGATCAGCCAAGTCCAACAGGATCTAGGCTGAGCCTTGGACTGATAACTGCTGTGCATTTCCTGATTTTTCTTTCTGGTCAGGGCGCATATTTGATTTACTGCAGTCACTCAGGGGGGAAAACAGCAATAAAGGGTGAGAATTTAGGAGCCTTCTAGATTATACACTGTTTCTTCTAGAAAATCAGATTATGGAATTTTGCTGCTTTTCTGACCCTAGAAATTGGTGGATCTTTTTAGTCAGTTCTGCAAAGCTCTGTTGAAACAGAGATAGGAGTCTCTAGCTTCCTACCTACAGTGTAAGTTTTGTGGAAGACTGGAGGTGTAGTTTGGTATTGAGGGTAGGAAGTGATGGCCTGGGTAGAAAATATGCAACTTGTAGGAAGACAGACTTTGCTGGGTCTGGTGTTCTTGAAATAACATGCTGATTTCTATTAAATGTGACAGTTTATGGATATTCGTAGCTGCTTAAATTTCCTCAAAGATGAAAAAAATATTTTTAGGAATATTTATTATTTTTGCATTTCAATACTGCCTTGTTAAAATTTCTGATATTTATCTTGGTTCTTTGTTTTTTTTTCTCTTGTTCTGCTAGAAAATGTGCATCTCATAGGTACTTTACTTTTTAGCAGTGAAGTTCATGAAATAGCAATTTTCTTCCACTGTCTCCCTTGTCATTCTGTGTTTCTCTTAATCAGTCAAAGTGTTTGTGCCTGTTTGTCATTTTCTAGTTGGTAGTAAACCTTGACAGAGTAAGGGATATATTTTTGTTGTACATCACCTAATATAGAGGGAAGCTTTACTGTCCTATTTTGAAGTCCTCCCGATTGCTCTGAATGATTGAAATTAATTGCTGTCAGGGTTAAGGGGTGATAAAGCAGTACTTTGCCTCTTTTTCTTCCTTACCATCTGAACTTCTCCGATGAGCTTTATTACAATGCATAAGGGCTGATTTTTTTTTATTTGCTTGACTTTGTTTCTCCTGATAGTTCAGATCTTTTTAAGAGCATCTATGCCTTTTTATTTACCTAAACTGTACTTAAATCTTATTTTTTAAATTTTGTTATGCTTATTTTTTATGTTATTTTTTAATGTTTGTTGTACTTCATGGCATCCAAGGATGATGAAAACTGTTGCTGTCCTCAGATAATGTCAGACTTCAGATAATTTCTTTCAGCCTGATGAGAGAGAATAGCACACTTAGGACAAGGAATAAAGCCCAGAAATGCACTTTTTATTTCCCTTTTTTTTTTTTTACTGTATCATCAGTTGGACTCAATGATCTTAAAGGTCTCTTCCAACCTAGTGATTCTGTTCTGTATTTTATAGTCAGACATTGGACACTATTTCCAAAAGTAAACTAACTTTCTTCAGATGCAGTTACTAGCAGCTGGGGTTTTTATAAAAATAAAATAAAAAATTCATGAAGACTAACTTTTTATCTACCATTACTCAGAAGAATATAGCAGATAAATGAGAAAGAGTGTTATGTGTGTAGTAATTAGTCTTTAGCTTATAGTAGGGGAAGGGCTCACTTTAACAAAGTTCAATAAAACTGGAACTGGAGAATGTCTTGTTACCATTCTTGTAGATTTTGGCCTTCCAGTCCACTGGGATAAAAGATCACTTAAGTGCAAAAGCATCATCTATGCCACACCATAGATGTCTGCAGAAGCACAAATACAAATTTTTATGTAAAGTAACTGTGATAAAAGACCTACCAAAGCTTGCAAGCTTGGAAAGAAAAGATTTTCTTATTTAAGAAGATTATGATGCAAAGAATAAGATTTTTTTCATATGAGTGGTATGCAAATGCACTTAAAACAGGAAACAACCATCTGAATAAACAAGAGAACATAAGGCTTTGTAAAGCTTTGTGTAGCACCAGATGTAAAAAAAAGAATAATACAGCAGCAGTCTACAACCCCTAAAATGTTAAATGTTGGATAAACTGTTGAAAATGAATGAATAATCTAGGCTAGACAAGATAAGGCAAAAGAAGACTCAGTCAAAGCCAAATTAATGTTCAGTTAACAAGAAAACAGTGCCATTGGATGCTGTGAACTGCAATGAACTTCTAAGGAAAAATTAACTGAAAATTCACATTGTAGGAGCACCATACTGCAGCGTTCACAGCCAATGTTTCTTAGGCTCCCGTCAGTGACTTTAAGACCTTGCAAATGTTTCATAAAGCAGTGTTTTTGCTCAGATTTTATTTAGAAAGGGGGTCTATCTGAGGCATCAATCAAACTTGCTAAGAAATTTTCTGTCTTTGAATAGAAAGGACTTTGAGACATCATCTGTTTCTCCTCTCTGACCTGACGCAGAGCAGACAATATTTATCTACCTTTGGTTGAAAGGCTGTAGTGATGTAGAATCCATGGCTTTGCTTTGCAGCCTAATTTATCACTTGATTATTATTGTAGTTAGAGGTTTTTTCATACTCCCTGAGCTAATATTTTTTGGCTGCACGTATTTCTATTTGACACGGTCACAGTGAGCACAGGGGATCTTTGCTCTCTTTTCTCTCTTTAGTATGAGAAGAAAGACTTTTACCTCCTGAGTGACTGAAACACTTTCCATACCCTTTTTTACTGTTCTCCTTCTCTTTCACCCCCTTCTCTCTCTCTCCCTCCCTCCAGAGACAAAAATGTCTTTGTCTTTCCTAACAAGGTGTATCACTAAATTTCCAAATCCAAAGTTATTTCCTCTCTTGTCTCCTGCATCTCCCTTATTTTTTGTTTCCTCAAAACAAAACTGGACTCTGAGGTGCATCCAACCAAAGCTTCACAAGTGCCAAGCACAGCGAATGAATGTGTTACATGTGCCACATATATTAAGATAGTGCCAGAGACTGCTAGCATTTGAACCACTGCTGCTTCACTAATTATTTCCCATTTTGTATTTGTGCATTCAACTGTTTCTTCCCAGATGTAAACATGTATCTTTTTATTACATTTTTTCCTATTAGGATTGTGTGGGAGCATTGAGGGGAAGGAGCAGCACATTTAAATGGGAGAATTACTGTAGAAACCTGGCAGGTCCCCCTTGACACCAATGAAGAAGTCAACAAGAAGAAAAGAGTCAGACTCTTCACAGAGGTGGGAGGATGACAGACTATGGATATGAGTGGAAGTAAGAACAGCTGAGCCTGAATATAACAGAAAACTTTTTCAAAGAGAGGAGAGTGGAAAAGATTGCCTTTGGAGGTTGTAACTGCAGTTTCTGCTGTCTCCACATTTGGTTTTGGCCAGTCAGGTCTTGAAAACCTTTTAGAGAAACCTGGTCTGATCCCCTGTGCAGAAAGTTAGACTAAAGGTCTCTTGAGGTCCTTTTCAATTTAAATTTTCCTGTAGTTGTTTCTGTGAGTCTCAAAGGTGCTGACTTGTTATCTGAGATGCTAACAATCATTTTCAGCAGGGGACTGGACTAAATACTTTAAATATAATTCTATTTCATGTTAAGCCATTATTTAAGATACTGACTAGCACTAGATTCACAGCAGATCCCTCCAAATCCCATCTTGAGACTGAAAATTCTGACTTAAGATGTGAGTGTTGTTTTAAAATCAGGTATTCATGCACTGACATTTCCTTTGAATTGTATTTGAGAGATGTGAGATTATCATGCAGGTATGTGGAAAAGCTTAGGTAGATAACATAAATGTCATATCTGTGTCTTTCTCCTTATCATCTAGGCCAGTAATCTTAATAAATATACTGAATTAAACTCACATAATATGGTTTCTCATTGTTTTATTATTGCTTTTTATTAGCCTAATGTCTTCTTGGTCACAGTAACCAATAATTTAAGTATTTCTTGCTGGTATTTTCCTAAGCATGGGCAAAAACTTGATTAATACATATTAGAATGTTATTTTAGAAAGGCACCACTGCTGTTTTGGCTTTCTCTGTTTCTGAGAGACACTTTTTTTCCTCTGAGTTGTTAAGGATGGCTTTCACCAGTTCCTGAAACAGTTTAGGGTGAGCTTTTTCAGGTCCAGCTATATTGAAATTATCTATCCTTGCCTTCGTACTTTTAAGATGTCCTTTCGTTATTCTGCTCTGTGTTCCTCTCTCCTTTATTATACATTGTGTCATTCTAAAAGAAAAGGATGGAAATATCAGTATCTCAGTATCTTATCTGTATCATAGTTTATTTGTTGTTCTTTCAAAGTATATGGTGCACATATTTTTTCTATTTTTTTCTCTTATATTCAGTAAAAATATAGAAGTGTTTCTGATGCAATCAGTGAACTTTTCCCTACTGAGCTATAAAACCTTTTATGTTCCTCGCTAGCTGTAACCCATTTTGTGTGTTTCTCTTTTAATTTCATTTTTTTTGGCTGTTTTACTCCCTCATTCATTCTTGGTCATATGTTCCTGTTTCCACTTTTTGTGTGGTTCCCCTCTAGTTTTCATGTTTCACACCCTGAATGGTGTGGCAACTAAGATAAACCCCATCTGTCTTTCAAGGTTGCTGGAAATATCAAGATTATTTGAGTGTATATGTTGGCACATATAAAGGTGGTTAGGTCATAATGCCTAGGTCACCAAGAACTCCTTTTTTCCCCAGGATATGGCTGACCAATCTGGAATCAAAGTCCGTCTCTGGAAACCCGGAGGGGCAGTGTACCAGTCAAACTTCACCAAGTCTTTCGAAGATCATAGAATTAACTGCAGTAACAGCTAAATTAAATTGCAGTTGCCATTTGAGTTAATTGCAGTTAAATTAAATGCAGTCCAAATAGCAAAAGGAAACAATGAAAATACAAGCCATTCCCAACAGACCTCATAAAAAAAAAATAGGAAATAACCTTTCCACTGCAAATTACACAAACAACCTCATTATTACAGGGTTCTCTGTAGACTTCTGGGAACTGACTGACTTCTTGGAATAGTTATGAATAAAGAAATAAAATATTTGGGCAGAAATGGAGTGCCAAACAGTATCATTTGGGATAATGAACCTCAGTGTATTCATAGCTGGTCTGTGCAATTTACTGTAAAATAGAAATTGAGCCATGCCTTACTGCCATAAAACAGTCACTCATCACTGTTAAACTGAGTTGAAACTGTTAAGTATTTGTAAAAGTTGTCAAAAATCAGACCATCATATGTGCATGGGAAATAATTTTGGAAATTAAAAGAAATGCTACTGAAGGCCTGTTTCATCTGCAGCTTAGCAGACTGCAGGATGCCATGTTCCTCTGGTGTGCCAGGGCTGGAAAGGGTTACAGGCAAAAAAGTGCAAAAGACCAAAGCTTGCTGCTGCTTCTAGTAGACTTTCATGAACTACAGCTAGTCAGGCTCAAAATGGTTCCTTGGGACAAATCAGATATTAACTGGGAGTTGGTATCCATTTAATATATAAGCAACCATTCATATTAACATCACTATAAGTGAAAATACATGTTTACTTAAAGGACAGCTATACTGGACCATCAGGAATGCATTAGGAATGTAATTTTGAAGACAGTGAAACCTATACTCCACCGTGACTTAATAAGCAGGAAGCAGAAGGAATAGGTCAACAATTATCATTAGATATCCATACAGATTTGCAAAATACCATAGAACTAGAATAACAGGAGATAAAAAAAGAAGTATCCTGCCATCACATGAAAATCACTTGCAGAAAACCATTTAAACTATTCAATAGATTGCAGGGCCAGTTGTTTTTTTATGTTAGTCAGACACTTGAGGATTGATAGGGATGTAGATTACTGAAGAAAGAAAATTATTACAGTGCTTTTAATTTTGTTTCTCCAGAGTAAATTATATCACTATACCATCTTATGGATTTGTACATCTAAGATGGCTTGAAAAGCATCATTTTAAAGACTGTGTAGTCCTATCTAACATGTGAAGGACCAATAACTTCAAATTACAGAGAAAAAATAAAGCATTCCTTCTGTACCCTGGAAACCTGAGGTTGTAAAAACTTTTTTTACACTTCACATGAACGGTATAAATTTGAAATCTATGTAACAAAATGATAAATATGTAAGTAGGACATGGTATTCCTGTTTAATTATACTGTCTTGAATAATCATGACAAAAGTAATGTTCTGGTGGATAGCTCCTCAGTAGGGGCACTGTACTGTGATCACATCTTTATATAAAAGATGATGTCTAGAAAGTGCTTAGTAAGAGGGGACAGTCAGTGGAGGAAGGAATAAATCCTGAGCGTTGCAGTGGGTTGCCTGTCACTCTTGTTTGTGTGTGAATGCTGTACACTGCCTGTGTCATGCTCTGGATGCTTGGCTGCTTTGCCAGTTTTGAAGCATGAGCAGGGACTGAGGTGCATCCATGTGCAATAGGAATCTTTTCTCCCTGTCTCAGGCTTAACATCACTGCTGCCTTATTCAAGTGAGGCTCACGCTTGCGATCCACACGCAGGTCTGGTTATTATTACGCTCCCTGGACTCCACCATTGTGCTGCTGCGTACAAGCTCGGTTTTCAGTCTGGCTATGTGCAGCTGGATACTAGTATTGTATTTGCCAGCATTGTGTAAACCCCATCCATTTGCTGAAGTCATCCAAAATAATTATACTTTTAAATCTACAGGGCTCTTGCCAAACCATGCACTCACGAAAGGCAGATGCTGTGAATTTTCCGTGGAGATCTGCTGCAAATCCACCATGTGCAGAAGGGGAGCGAGGTGCATTATAAAACTTCCCCCTTGTCTTTTATAATGCAGGAAGGGTTTAATTAGACATAAATGAGTTTGATCAATGAATCATTAACTTCCATTAAACTTTAAGTAGATTGCCTGACCCGGCTACTTCATTCTGAATTTAATCTGGTATACACTTGATAATTAGAGTTAAAGGGACAAGGGCTGGAGGCAATCCTTCTCAATCCTTCACATAAAATGGAGTTGAGTCAGCTAATAAGTTAATTTTATAGTCAGCGTGTAAGGACAGAATTGGCCATAAAATGTAATTTTCCTAGAAAAACGGATCAGGAAGCAGACTGTCACTTTGTTTTGCTTTCAGAATTACCTCAGGAATTACCTGCCTGGGGTCTTCAAAGCTTTCACAAATCCCATCCTCCTCAGCACAGTAGCTTGGAGGATTAGACTTCATGAATACCGTCAGAAAACAGGTGGCAAGGCAGGAAATCTTCTCACGTCTTTGCAAGAATGCTGGTATAGCTCTCCCTGTGGTTGAAAAAAATTGTTCTTCCTTGTCTAGATCCACAGGCTGGGGAAGGAGTGATAGAATGGAGCTTTCTGACAGCTTCCAGCCTTAGGAAAGGCGCAACCTTTGATCTGCTGGCTTTGCCAGCACCTGCATCCAGAACAGCAATTGGCGTTCCTCGTGTGTGCCTGCTGCTTGTTTGGCCATCTGGAAATGGCAGTCTTGCTGCCTTGGGTGACTCTGCACGGCCCTATGCTGTGCAGTAGGGATGGATTCTTGGGAGGTACCAAGTTCATATATGAAATATTTCAATTATCAAAGCTGACTTAAAGAACCAAAGGTTTACTATTTATCTTACTTCTACAGAAGTGTATTTTTTTGTCCTTCCTCTGAGCTATGATACTGTTTTCTGGCTTCAGATTAGGTTATCCTGAGGGATACTGGATGGTTCAAAGTGGACTCCCTTTGCCTGGTTTAGTATTTGCCTTATTCCATCTGAAATATACGTACTTGAGGACAGAACATATGAGCCTATTTTGAGTCGGATACTGTGGAAACAAAAGTAAATTGTGGTGACACTGTGGTATCAAAGGCCGTGGTGGTGGGCAGCCCTGCTGCTGGTATGTGTGGCTGCTCACAAAATGCTTATTTCATGGAATGAGTATATTGCCCAAAGATGTACATAAACCCATTTGAGGAAAGAATACTTTGAAACCCAGAGCAATTCAGCCTGATTTGAACACCATGACCAGTGCTAAAGAGTGATAAAGGAGAGGGCTGGCACACCACCTCTCCCTCTGGACTTTGTACTTATTGATAAATTTATTACCAACAGTGGACCACTGAGGTCAGAAAAGAGTTAAGTATGGGATTTCTTTTGGAGTGTAGTTATGAGATTGTTCCTGAGAAATGTACCATTGCTTGGACACAAGCTCTGTTGTGTACAACTAGAAGCAGGTATTTTCTTACCTGTAAAGGACTGCAGGCACAACTAAAAGTGGTGATGCAGAACTTCTAAGTTTTGGACTTAGACTCTTAAAATGCCAGACAGGTTTCAAAAGGAATCTAAATATCTGGCCTATGCCTTTCCCATTCCTTCAGTCTGGGCCTTGGTACATTGCTTCTGAATGCCCTGTGAGCGCCACAGCCTGGGGCCGCAGGAAGCGCTGCTCTGGGACTGTAATGACCTGTGAAATGACAGGCAGTCCTGGGGCTGGGTTTTTGTGGTATGCCTTTGCTGCTGCTCTGACACACAAGGGCAAAAGGAGCAGCTGATTACCTACCTATTTGAGAAGGCTTGTGCATTCTCTGCAGTCATGCTGAGGGAGCCTGAATTAAGGGTTGCTGAGTTAAGTGCATGCAGGCAACATTAGTACTGCCATTTTGAGAATTTTGAATGCTGGCTTATTTGACCTTAGTGGCATTATTTTTAAAGTATTTTATGCGGATGTGATTTTGTATATTTAGGTCAGACAATTGCTAGCAATGTTCTCTTACTCTAAAATACACTGATCTATTATTTTTAATAGCACTGCCAGTATGCAGGGAGGAATTCTCCTAGAGCTGATGAAGGCTTCTTAAAAAAAGTCCCTTCCCAGTGTTTTAATGATGTTGTTGATAAATGCTTGCTGGTATGCCATTATTTATCTTCAAATTCTCCACAGCCAGGCTCCCATTATAAATGACAATAGCTGCTGGGGTTTAGTAGCAGAGAGCTGAGAGCGCCCTGTGTCTGGCTCACCTTCAGCCCAAGTCAACACTGACCAGCATTAATTGCTGCTGACTGTTTTATGTTGCCTGTAGAGTGTATGGTGTCTGGTTCCAGGTTTCTGTAAAGTAAAATTGCTAGTGCAGCCTTTCATCAAAAATGTTTTTTCATCAAAAGGTCAACTAACTTTTGCTCCAGTAAATGGTGACTCCTGGTGATTTGGTTTTTTTTGGATTCCCTTGAGACATCTTTCCAGAAGTATATTTGATGCTGACTTTGAAGAATTTCATAGGGAACATCCACTGATGGTGACTATACTGAGCTAGAAAAATGAAAGCTTAATTCCCACCAGTGAAGAATTGCTCTTTCTGGTGCTCACAGGGTTATGCATGTGAGTTGCAGCTTGCCATTGGCAGTAAGGCATTTACAGCTTGGCTTTCTGGGAATTGAGAAGCTTATTCTCTCTAGGGTGCTTCATCCTAAACCTTTTTACAAGCATTTAAAAGTCAATTCAAGTGATAAAATCTGTTATTTATTTTGAAGAAAACATGTTTTAAGGCATCAAAACGGCTTCATTATTTGAAAATACATTTGGAATACATACTTGCTTTCCACAGAGCTCAAAAGACAAATTTCAAATAACAAAAGACTTCCTAGCAGGTGGTGGATAAACATTTTATGTTTCCAGTAGAAGAAGGACTTTTCTCTTGCTGCTGTAAGCAGTCTGAACAGATAGTAGTTTACAAAAAAAAGATGCAGAAGCATTTGCTACCAGCCAAGCCTGACAATCAGCTACATCTGTCAGAATGTGACTAAGGAATTTCATGGGTCTGTCAATAAAAATAAACTTTTCTTAACTATATTTAACTTTCCTGCACTATTTTTCATCCTATCATCTGTAAATTGCAAACTTTGTCTCATACAACTCCTCCTGTTGAGCTCATGGCTTTTTCTTTTTTTTTTTTTTTTTTTTTTTTCTGAGCCTGCAGAGAGACGTTTTCCCAAGTGATTTTCTCTAAATAATCCCTGCCAGAGCAATGCAAACCCACCCTCACCTGAAGCCACTACTACATGGATCTCCATGGCAGTTGTATCCATCAGGTCTAGAGCTGTGCAGCCCAGGGAGTGCTAAACTTTGCAAGAAAATGAAGTGTGTCCACTTCAGACAGAACCCTCAGAGATTTTTCTTGCTGGATTTTATCTGAGTTTATATGAACTGTGACATTTTGATGTATTTTAAGGCACCAGACTTTGGCAGTCTTTCAAGAGGATAGGAAAAAGTATTTTTTTGACCCAAAGCAGAACCTGTCAAAATTTTTCAGATTGGTTGGGGTAATGTATTTCTAGTTGTCAGTTCAAAAATCGCTATATTATTTTGACTGAATTTTTCCACAAAAGTTTAGCCTCAGAATGGTATTAGTAGGAGAAACTGGTGTAAGTATTACCAAAGAGGAAACAACTGAAAATACACCAAAAAAAACCCAAGAAATACCAAAACCAAACAAAACCTTACCCCCAAATAAAAACAACAACAAAACTCCACCAAAAACCTAAACAAACAAAAGAAACAAACCAGAAAAAAAAACCAAAAACTGAAAACCACCACCACTGAAAAAAAAAAAACAAAACCCAAATAAACCCGAACTCAAACCAACAAAAACCAAACAAACTACTCTAGAAAGAAAGGCAAAAAATATATAATGGAATAAGTAGGAAGTAGCTAGATACTGGCAAGGTTTGAAGCACAATTTAAGACTTTTTATGAGCTAAAAGTAAAGACAGATAACATGTTTTTACAGCCAAAAAGTCAAAGGAAATTATTGTTCTCCTCTATTTTGCACTTGTCAAGCTGTGTCTGGACTACCATGATCAGTGCTAGGCTCTCTTTTATTGGAAGGAGCCTGTCAGACAGCTGCAGAGATGTTTAGGAGATGGAAAATACCAGGTTGAGGGGGCAAGCTGGGCTTGGCCTGGTCAGGTTGTGCTGGCTAAACAGATCTGTGCTGTGAAGAAGCACCACACTTTGGCTTTTTGGCAAGTACCTTTTCTTGACAAAGACAGAACAAGGCATGGCGGCTTTTTTTGTGGTGATAGCTACATAGTTTTTGCTAGCAACTATGACCTGAGAGAAAATTCTGTGTAGTAAATTCTTCACTGTAAGAAGTCAGCTTTCGAGCTAGGTGCACTGTTTTATGTGTGTGTGTTTGTTTTTTTTTTGTTTTTAGTTAGAAAGGACATATCCTTTGCCCTATTTCCAGTTCAACCTTTATTTCTGGCTCTCCATCAGTTGTAAACAACAAACCCTTTGCATGTGCAGTGGCTGCTAGCTGAGAAGCTCAGAAAGGTGGCAAAAAAAGCTCTTGTGTGTACACTGTGTGCATAGACAACTTGAGCTCAGGTGACATGAAACCTTTAGAGAAAAGGGACTGGGCCTTTCCAGGGACTATGTCATCTTTTCAGTTGTTTTGTGTGGCACACAGTGGATATGAGACCGCAGCATCCATCTAATGGAATGGCTGGATGTGCTGGTTAGACAAAAGAAATTCAAAGTCCTTTCAAACAGCAAGAAAATGAACCCTGGAGTTAACCCCAGAACTTGTGGTAGGCCTGAATTTTTTCACTTTAGAGGCACAACTGTGCTGTCCCACAGCTGGCCTAGAGAACATGCCTGCCCATGAGTGCTTGTGGCAAGCAGTGAACATGGCCTGCAGCTTCCTGCCTTCCTCTTCTCTCCTCAAGGCTGTCACCCCTCACAGTTTAAGAGCCAGTTCTTCTGCTGAAGGGTCTCCATTAAGAGAGCAGCGCCAAGAAGTGAAGGGTGTTCTTCAGCCACAGAACCAAAAAACAGGGAGGTGGATGTCTCCAGTCAGAACAGATGGGGAGATGGAAGCTGAACCCACATATCTTGCTTCTTTGTTCCATGCCTTAGGTCTCAGAGCATCCTTCCTGATGTGAACATGCCACTGTGTTAGCTAGAGTACAGTACTTTTCAGTCTCCTCCTCCTACTGTTTAGCACCCTTTCTTTATTTCACTTCATTTTGCTTAGAATGATTTGTTTGTTTTTTCCTATCACTTTCCAATGACATCCTCTTCTGCCTTTTGTTGTATCTGTTCCCTTTAGTCTAACTGCTCCTCCACATCATGGCTCTGGGATGTGCATTGGCAGCTGTGGTGAAACAAGCAAGCTGTCAGAGCAGCCCTAGCAAAGCTTCTTTTGGAAAAGCACTCCAAAGCAGATACAGCTGTCAACATGGACAGTAAGTAGAAAGCACACAAGACACCAGAGATAAGAGATCCCTGTTTTCTTTTTCCTCCTTCCTCCTCCCAATCTGTCTCTGTTTTATACACCTCAGTGGACAGGACACAGGTAAACTCTCTCCTCTTGCATTGTTTGATGCTGTAGGGGTAGTAGGTGTTCTGTACCTGCTGGTCTGCACCTGTGCAATGCACTTGCCCAAGGATGAGAGCACCACAGAGCACCCCCATAGCTTCCACATGTAAAACATCTCCCTCTGACCTCACCTGAACTAATATTAACATATGCTATTCAGACTTTCCTGAAGGAAACTATCAGTCTCCCTTGCCCTTGGCAGAGATTGTCTTTCTTTTTTTTCTTTTTTAGTGAGGACAGCCTACACTGTGTCACAGTGCAGATACAAAGCTACAGGATAAGAAAGGTGAGGTAGCTTCTAGGACTGTGGGTTGGGAGAAAAAGGGTCACAAGGAAACAAGAGGCTGTGAGGAAGCCCAGAGCACAGTTTGACAGATTCTGGAGGTGCCTGGGATGACAGGTTAGGACAGCTGTTTTTTCCTTCCTGTCTGATATTAGTGGTGCTGGAGGCAGAAACAGAGAGAATTGAATCATGCACATGGTGCTGTCAGATAGCTCTCTTCTCCCCCACGAGACCTCTTCCCATCACACATCAGAAATGCAGCTGGCTAGCTTCTGTTCTCTCCTTTCTACATGCCTACAACTTCAGTGGAAATGCTAGAGTAGGTATATCTGCTTATTTGCTTCTTCTGAAGGTGTCTCAGGGGATTCACAGGTTTGGTGTGGAAGGGTTTTGTTGTTCCATTCCAATCACTGTGCAATATAGGGAAGAAATTTGACAGTGCAGAAGATGCTGCTGCTGCTCTTGGGGTTGTGCACAGTTTGAAGCCTGTTGGAGCCGTGCCCGTTCAGCAGGTTTGATGCCTGCCTTGTTGACTGGTACAGCAAAGGCCTGCAGGCCACACTGCTGTTGCAAATTATGTGATCAGCTGATAGTCTGCATCATGTAAACCAAAGCTCCCACTGAATTTTTTTGGAGCTAGACAAGGCATATGGCCTGCAGCACCTGAGTGAATAAATGTATTACACTGTGGAGAGCTCAGAAGCAAAACTTTAAGCTGTCTCTTTTAAAAGGTATTTTCTTGAGTAAAAAATTCAGCCCAACACAATAGTGTGGAACAAAAGGCAGTGTTTTACAATATTGTAAAATTATTTCATGTCTTTAATCAAATTCTATTTTTTACTTCCTCTATCATCTTAAATATGGCTGGCCTGCTGAATGACTTCTTGAACACGTATTTTGAACAGGCATACTTGTCTGTAAATGCAGGCTGTATTCCTTGTATGTTCTATATTGTTCACTGATAGTATCTGCTCACATGGCTGATGACAAACATAAGGAAATCTTTCTGGGACCAGGTGCATGCTGCTGTATTACTCTGAAGAGTGTTTCTGTTTGGTGCAAGCTCTACGCAATTTAGTAATATGAAATTGTGTAACCTGTAGAAGGCAGTAGTATTGAATATACGATACAGTGTGTGTTGCCAGAAAACCCTCTGGGTTTTACAATGAAAGAAATACTTAAAAGGAAGATTGGGGGAGGAGAGAGCTTTAAATATTAAGTTTTATTTTATGGGAGTCATTCAAATCTAGAGAGAAATCAAAGCTTTAGAGAGTGTACTGGCATTGGAAGCACTTTTTTAGACCTGACCCTGTTTTAGGAGTGGAATATCACCTCTGAAAACAGTTTCAGACTAATGTTTTCTGTAAATTCAGTTATTGTCTGGCTTCTCTTGCTCATGAGATCTAATGGAAGATTGTGGAAAACAGGATAAAATCTTCCAGATGTACAATAATAAGTGACTCCGATTAGTGGTGACTTTAACGTTCCTTTGTAAAGGTTGGAATTTTGTAGTCTTTAGGAGTGTTTTACAACAGTTTTTTATTCATGACAGTAAATGGTATTCTCTTGCTTTAGGAAGACTTTTACTGCCACAGTTTCCCACCTGCAAAATTCATATATAGGACTGTCTGAAAGGGATTTTGTGGAACTAAGTGAGCATTAATTAAGGGTAGGAGTGTAGGAAGTCTCCACAGATAACTTTTTCCTTTTAATGTCTTGACACTGGTTTCCTGAGTAAACAAATCTAATGCAGACATATTTTGCTTGTTACAATGTCTTGATTCTGTTGAAAAGATTTGAAGCCAGCTGTATTTGTTTGGGGTTGAGGTAGAAACCAAACAAATAGGTATGTGGATTAAGAAGAGACCCAATAGACCCAATAGAGAAGTTGTGGTCTTGACCCTAATAAGGCATTTGAGGAGCAGAAGCCATGCTTAGTTAGGATTTAAAAATCTTCAGCCATGGAGAAACCACTGACTGGGGCTCTTGCTTTTTACAAATAAGGAAATTCAGGGATTAAGCAGACATACATAGGAACCTTGACTTTGTTAGTACCAATACTGTTGCCCGGTGTATGACTTCAGGAGATGTGTTTCGATGTCCCTTCTGTTGCCACTTGTGACAGTAGTACCATTGAGAACTTCAGGGAATGGTACTGGGAACACAGTTGGTCTTGGTCTTATTCTTTCTCCTCTCCTGCATAATGTTTCTTTGTGCTATAGTTAGTGCTAGTGCTGCTCACCCAAACCTCACATTTACAGCTTCATTCTGGCTGCTTTAACCTGCAGGAAATGCCAAGGAAACAGTTTGTCTTTTTCTAGGACTATAGTTGATGGATTAAAAACCGTCATTGCATAGGAAAGAAATGGCAACAGAAAGGCAGAGATGAATTCTAAACTCAGCAGCTTACTCTAAAATGCAGAGAAGTAGTGCAAGAGTCTGTGAATCAGCTGCCTAGAGAAAACAAAAGACGACTTTTCTGAATGTTGTCTCAGAGCTGTGGGCAATTTCCATGGTTTCTTCTTTAAAAATGTTACTTTAAAAATCAGCATCCAGATTATATGCAGGAAACCGACATTGCAGTGTCACACTTCATTTTGTCACATGGTGAAGAAGGAGAAATGGAACTGAAAAGCAAGATCCCTCTTCCAACCCTCTGTTTTCCCCCAGCAGTTATAGCAGTGCCATGGCATTGGTGCGGGAGGCCATGACCCCGTCGCCGTGCCTGAGGAAAGAGAGAACAGCAAATACACTCTGCTGGAATCCTCTGCTTCGGGTGCTAGCACCAGAACTGACAGTGGTGCACCTGCTTCTGCTTCTTGTCTGCTCAGGGGGATAAAATGAACAGAAAGCAAGAGGATGAAAGCTAACAGAAACAGAACAGAAAGCTAAGGAAACTGCTGCTGGGCAGTCTTAAGTGATGCTTCTGGAAGTGCCTGAGTTCTGCACAGCAGCAGTAGGTCTGGAATTACTACAGAAGCTTTTGTCTTTTGAATCCATCACTGCTGCAAAGACACAGCTGCACCAACTGCAGAAAAATTGTCGTCCTCCTTTCAGGTATAGACTGGCCTCAGTACATGTGTTGCTTATTGATAGTGCATTGCTTGCCCCTGAGTGTTCCACTCAGGGCTATCCTATCACAGCTCCAGTAATAAATTAATGTGCACAAGTAGGTCAGAAACTGCTTTTATCTCCTTATTCAGACCGGGCTGGAACACACATCCATCTTTACCCTGTATTGCTGTGGGTCCCAGCCACTTATGTTCAAGCATGATATGTTTTGATGTGGATGGGCAAATGCCTGCAGAATAACTCTTTGGTTCACCTGACCCACACATATATGCAGTTTTGAGTGAGATTTCCTACAGAGATACTGCAAATCCTGCAGTCAGAGGAGGACATGTGGTGATCCTAAAGATCTTTGTAAGGCTGTTGATGCACTTCTAGAGCATCTGTACTGTTAAACCATGCACATTAGTGCTGGATGAGGGTCAAGGTAGGAATTTTATTTTATTATCTTGTTACACAAAACCTATGCTGATCTTAATGGCATTTTATAACCCATATCCTAGAGTGAGAGAAGGCTGACAAATTATCCTGTGCTGAAAAGGAGAAAATGTCTTTTTCCATGGCATGCTGCTACAACTTTTCTTTCTCCTTTCTCCCTGCAGGTGTCTCTTAGTCAAAGGATGGTTTTCTCCAACCAAACTCCTTTGAGACACCACTTGGTAAAAAAATACTGCTGGGTTTTGCCCTTTACTCTACTACCTAGAAACTTAGTTCAGATTTGAGCTGTGGAATTGGTCTTGAAACAGCGCTGGAAAACAGAGTGGGATATGGGAGACTCCATATTTGCAAGAAAGAAGTGGATATCTTAACATTATTTGTTTGGGCAAAGAGTGGATCAGAAGATAATGAGGCATCTGGGAAGTTGTGCATTTATCACCTTGGTGAAATCAGAGGGAAACATAGATAAATTAATTCATTACTGCTTAATGAATTAATGAGAACCAATAACTTTCTGTACATGCTTGGAGAGAGGGTTTCAGGGTTATTTGTAGCTAACTCAGAATGTGGCATTAGCAATAAAACATGAAATAGTGGTTTAAGAAATGGCCCTGAGAAACTGGTTTTGTATCCAGACCTTATCCCCTGACATATGTTTCTGGCTCTGTCACAGAACTTACGGAAACTAACTGTGGAGGCCATGGAAGCAAGCCCAGCTTTAAATGATTAAATTGCATAGTAGAATCTCCTTGATCAGGGTACTTGGTAGCCTTGTAATCAGGATGCTAGACAATTTAAAACTGGGCATGGATCCATGGGTGCAGAGAAGTGTCTATGACAAACGTGCCAATATTCTATGCCATCATGCATTCATTGCCAATGGTAAGTAATGTAGAACATCTTTCAAGGTGGATTGATCAAGGGGAAATATTCAGCTATATTTGGGAATATTCCATGTCTGTCACATGCCAGAAAGGCAAATTTCTGCCATGCTAGTTTTCATTTAGAAAAAATATCAAATGTCTACACTGAAAGAAATAATCCTGTTTAGGAAAAGCTGGGTTTCTTTGGGTTTTTTTTAACAGAAGAGAAAATATTAAAGTTATTGACAGCTGATTTTAACACCTTATGACATTATGAGCAGTCACCTCCTGGACACTTCTCCCTCTGTGTTTGGAATAGAAGGAACAGAATTTTACAAAACACTGAAAGACTGAATACACAGAAAAGTGAACCATACCACAGATAGATAATGGCTGAAGGGCTGTCAAGGTGATTAGAGGGATGAAACAACTCTCCTGTGAGGAAGGCTAAGAAAACATCCAGGCTGGAGAATAGAAGGCTTCAAAGTTAAGCTTTGAATTACAGCCTCCCAGTACTGAAGGGAACCTACAACAAAGCTGAAGAGGAACAATTTATAAGAGCATGTAGTGATAGGACAGGAAGGAGTGGCCAAGGCTGGGTGGGATTTTGAGAAACCTGGCCATGTGGAATGTGGCCCTACCCCTGACAGGACAATTGGAACCAGATGTCCCTTCCAAGCCAAGCCTTTCTGTGATTCTTTGAAGATATTTGGGGTGCTGACACATATATGAATGACCCTGAAGGAACTGTAGCCTAGAGAAGAATGAGCTAGAGGAGGTCTTGTTGCTGTCTACAACTGCCTGCTTGCAGGACACTCATAAAAGGAAGAGCCTCCTCTTGGAGATACCCAGTGGAAGGATAAGAGTCAGTGTGCATCAGCTGGAGCATGGGAATTTCTGACTGGGTGCTAGGAAAAATTTTTTCATGGTGGAATTGATCAAACACCAGCTGCCAGAAGATGTGAGGAAATCTCCTTTGCTGGAGGCGTTCATGACCCTGGGAGAGGCCCTGAGCAGTCTGATCTTTGAACACAGTCTAGCTTTGAATTAGGTATTAGACTACATAGCCCCTGAAGGTCCCTCTCAGTCTAAATTATTTTTTGAGACTGTCTTTTAGAGTTATTTGGGATTTAACATAGTATTTACTTAATGACTTTGCTCTCAGTCATACACAGCTTTAAATACGTGTCAATCTAGAATGGGGCTTTATGCCAGTTGTTCCTTCATGATGAGGACTATTGTATTCACTTCTGGCCAGAAATGTCAATGGACTGCTCCTGATGGTGAGGGTAATTCAGGTTCTTTTTAATGCATCCCTCATGGCAGATTAGATGAAACAACACTGAATGATCAGTGTTTATAAATATATAAATATGTAGGATTTATTTTAGAACAATTTGATAAAAATGAAAAGCTGGTGTGTAAATGTTTTGGTTAAGATTATCCACAGAAATACAGAAATATAAAAGCATAAAATTAATAAAATGTTCAAGGGAAAAGAAATATAAAAAATGTTAAGAGTAGGAAGATTTAATTTAGTTGTTTATGGGTCAAAGTGATGGTCACAGTCTTGATATGTTTGGGGTGGGGGAAAACCCAAAAAACACAAAGTTCAGTGGGTCAAGATAGTTTAGGTTTACATGGGAACCCTCTCTATCTTGTGAGCATCAGAGGTTTCACCACCACGTATTTAAGAAACTTTCCTCCTTCCTTTTAGTTGTGGGGGGTGGTGCAAACCTGGCCCAGCAAACTGTTTTGAGTCATTAACAATTAACATTCCAGTCTCTCCAAGGAGGCAATGATCTAATAGAAAACTGGGAGAACTCAGCAGACATCCTGTCCTGCTAGGTGTAGGCAATACCTTATTCAGAGCAAGGTATGACTAAATGTGACAAGTGAGGGTCAGGCATTGATGAGAGCCCGGGGTATGTCAAGAGTAATGCTGCACAGTATGTACTTCAGGCTAACTCTGATTTTATCTTCAGGATAACTAAGTTTGCATGGTACAAAGCCTGAACTAATATCCCTTTTCCTTGAATCAAGGGATTTTTAGTTTAGGTTCCTCTTGTAGATGTTAAAGTTGCATTGCCTTGGTTGCCTCAATCACAACACACTTGCAAATACATTAAGTGAGCTTGTGTGGCTGTTTTAGATGCTTATACTAAGTGGCATTCCCTAGACTTTAAGAAAGATAGTATTTTTAGAAACATTGTTAAACTTCCTGTTGCAGAGAGGATCAGTTTTTATGAAATGATGAAAATAATTGCTATAAACAATTAATGGCAAGAGGAAAGAATAATAACTCTGATATATATAGAAGACCTAGAGGAATAACTCAATCTGCACAATGTCACACAAGAAGTTGACAGAAGTGTTGAACACTGCATCTAGCCTTGAATCCTTGACTTGGACTCTAACTGTTAGATGGAAGAGTCTAAAATTATAAAGTCTATAAATCATAAAGTCTAAATTTTGGAGTTACAATAGCATCATAAATATCAATATTGCAGTTCCCACTAACATACTAGTGCAGCAAAAGTCTGAATAGTTAAGGTTTATTACTGGATATTACTGGTTATTTCATCGATGTTTTAATCTGCAGAGAGCAGGTGTTGGGTTGTTTGTTTTTTTTTTCCTATATGATGCATGAACATAAATAAACTTCAAAAGCTTTCTGATGCTTTACTTCAGTGTTGCTGTTGTAAAATAATTTCTTTCTTTATTTTGAATCTGGTGGGGTATGTTTACTGATGCATGATTTTTGCCAGGAATAATAAAGCTGGCTTCAAAAAACCCCAGCAACTGGGCCTTGGATTCTAGACCAGCTTCAGTTCAGAGCAGGTAAAATGGGTACAACTTTTTTCATCTATGTATGATCTCTAAGAAACCTTATTCTAGCTAGGGGCTGCCATGTTGCTATGTTATTGAGCCCTTCACACACCTTTCTGGGCTTTTTCTAACTCTATAGATGTTCTTCTCCATCAAAATATCAACTGTCTTTCTAGAGTAGCTGCTGTAGCATAGGGAGTATGAAAAGAAACCTTACAATTCCTTGAGGAATAAAAGATTCTCAGCAGGACAGCCTTTGTTATGCAGATTTTAAAATGACATTCAGATAAGAAGATTAAATGTGATGGTTTCTGTCTGGGGAATGAACCCTTTTATTTTTCTCTTTTCATTTTTCTCCTTTGTCTTCTTCTTATTTTTCCTTCCTAACTGCGAGTTTGGATAAAGATCAGCCAAGCATATGGAATTTGAATTCTGCAAGTATGGGTTCACTGTAGAAACATAAGTGATACTCAGCTGGCCTCTGGCTCTCAAATCCCAAAATAAATATTATAGATTTATTTCTTTCCCCAATTATCCTACAATTTCAGGGCCTTTCTAATTAATGGAAAAGATGAAGGAAAAAAAAGTGCCAAACAACAACCTCAAATAAACAGAGCAACATTGTTCTTTTCACCACCCGGGGCTGCTTTTTACATATGACTTGTTAAAAATAACATGATTTTCAGGGCATGGAAATAGAGACCTTGTTGACTGCTAAATGTATTCAATTTCTGAAGATTAGCAAAATTATGAGGACTTCAGGTAAGCAAAGAGGGAAGTCACAGAAGACATTTAATGGGGGCATGTGCATAGGATTGACATGACAAACAGGATTGAGGTAGCAAATAGCAATTTCCTTTGTTGCAGTGCACTGTGCTCTCCTGCCTGTGACTTCCAGATCATAGAACTTCCTTTTGTAAGCTGGAAGAGTATAAATTGCATCTAGCTTTTATTATGTAGCCTTACTTGGGTCTTTCCTGCTTCTATTCTAACCTTGAGTCTCTTTTTCTGATGAGAACTAAATGAAAATCAAGTTCTTGCTTGTGGCTGCAGCCAGGGATGTTAACTTGTTGGACTGGCAGCATGATTTTATAAACCATAAAAAGAGAGAGGAAAAAAGTAATAATCTGTGAAGATTAATTTTAAAAGAACTGGGTTTGAGAAGGATTTAAATGATTAATTGTTACCTAAAGGAATGTTTGCATAAATCAAATGGTAATACTACTTAAGAAGCAGTACGTTTATATTTTTTATTCTCCTTGTTTTTGTTTGGATGAGGAACTAGTGTCAAGTTTTTGGATCATTCAAGAAGAAAATTATGTTTACAAGAAAATTAGTTGAAGAGATGAATCAAAGGTTACTTCTCAGCTGGCAATCAGGAAGGCAAATATCTTGACACTCCTGCTTAGTTGCAAACATTTTATCTCCCATATTTTCTGTGACTATCAGATTTTTAAAATGTTTTCTGTTATTTTGTTTGCTTGGGCAGAATGTGGTAATTGGGGATAGACACTGACTTCTAGGGGCACAGCTGTAACAGAATATGTTAATATTTCATCACTTCCTCCTCTCTTGAAAAGGGGGAGAAGATTGCCTAACTGTGAATGCTAATGAGTTAAAAACTCTGTACACGCTACTCTGAGATTCTGTTTTGTTCTAAAGTGAAGACAGAAACCTGATGTTGTAAAATCACCAGTGAGGGGGTGTGTCCTGAGATAATATTGGATTGGAATCTTTTGGTCATGATACTACATCACAACACAATCCAGAAGCTGATAAAGAAAGGGCTGAAATGCTTAGAAATTACCCAGGAGAAGGAATATTTCCCATGGCTTTCAGGGGCCGCAAAAGGAATTTTCTTCAGGGTCCTAGGAGAATTGTAATCTATGTGCTTTGGTTGTCCAGAGCTTGTTCCTTTATGGGCCATCAGTATAGAAGTATGTTAGCACTCAGCTATTAGTTTTGTTCTTGCACAAAAAGACATGGAAAGGCTAATGAAATTTTTTTCCTGGTCCCCTGTTTGTGATGAGCACACACAATTTTTTGTATCTGCTGAAGCCTATTCAGTACTGGCCTGAAGGTAATTCAGCTTTTCTGACAATAATGTTAGAGTATCTACAGACATGGGGTTTTTTTAAAATTCTTTTTATTTATTTATTTTGCTTTCTGCATCTGAAGAATGAGGTTGTTAATTATTACAAAGACTGCATCTTTCATTTTTAAAACAGGTATGTGATTGTTTCCTCTGAATAAAAATATCACAGAGCAACAAAGTCCCCACATAAAAATCATTTAAAAAACCCCAAACCAAAACAAAAAAAAACCCACCCTCGAGTCTTGGCATCTTATTTTAATCCTGACATGCTGAGGGATTTTACCTAGAGCAAAAGTACAGTTCTAGCTTCTGTGTCTACACAGCCTTTAGTCTGCTGTCCACCTAAGCAGGCTGACAGGAGTTGCTGTCAAGAAATGGCCATTTATGTGTTGTGCTGAAGGAAATGCATATTGCTACTGTCTGACTTCTTATTTGACAATTTATATGATGGTAAAATTCTCACAATGACCCTCTCATTTTTTAGGTTGTCTGGATCCACTAGCAGTGTAGAGTCTCTGTATCCTAGTTCTGTTTCCATTGTGTTCACAGGAAGTTGTTCTATTTTTAATTTCTCCTCCCACACACCCCACACTTCTGATTAGAATGAAATCAGTGAATAATGAACAATTAATTTTTCCATATATTCTAAATCTAATTTTTAAAGAGACATGGTAGACAGTTCACATTTTGTGGTGTTATACCAAATAGAATATTTTGATTTTTGGCTATTATACTTTTTCCTTAATTTTTGGTCATTAATTTCTTGGATAAAGGCCTAATGTTAATGTTCATCTTCCAGTCATACAACTAAAACAGAGACATTTATTACCACTGAATACTTTATATTTAACTATTTTTAGAAATTGTCTCAATAAGATTTTTTTATTATAAGGAAGATTTGGCAGTTTGGGAGACTTAGGTGTGACAACATATATTATAAAATTACTCTAACATAAGGATTAAAATTTGAATATCATTCTCACCTTGTAATAGCCTTTTCTTTCGTTTGTCTAGACACAGAAGAACTGCTGATGTTATTTAACATCTTAATTTGTTCCAGCCTGACAACTATGACTTCAGATTTCACAGTGAAAGCATAACTCATGAACAACAAATCAATATTTCTATGCTCACAGTTAAGTAAAAATGGGTTTCATATTAGTAAGCAGATCAAACTAATGCTTACATCTGTAGTTTTGTAGCTATCAGCACTGTAATTTTAATTGGTGTTGGGATCCACAGTGAATGGCCCTTGGTCCTTCATATGCACTTGCATGCAAGAAGTTAACAGGCGTGTTTCTTGTTCACAGAAGGTAACTAATTCAGAAATATCTCTGTTTTAGAGATAAATTTATTCAAAAATGCATATATAGTGGGTTTGGTGGGTTTTTGTTTGGTTGGGTATTGGGGGATTTTTGGGGGGTGTGTGGGTGTGTTTTCATTTGTTTTTGTTTTTTTTATTCCACAGCTACTACATAAAATATATGAGGGTAGCAAGCCAGCACGATCACAGGAAATATCATGTGAAGATTGATGGATAATTTTTCACTGTACAGAAAAAATACTTTTGAAGATGATAGCTCTTGTAAATTTTTTTAAGACAGTGCAGTCAGTGAATATGACTAACTCCATCTTACATTTTTCTTCAGCAGAATTTGGCATAGTCCAGCTGATATTGTGTATTCCATATTAATTTCTCTTATTTTTTTTAAAAAATAATGAAAGTGAATATTTATATTCCCCTTTTCCCTAGATTTGTTTTTTTGATTTTTAAATTGTTTGTATTCTGAAATTAAATGGGGACTCACATGTTCTGTGTTTTTTTTGGGAATTAAATTTCCTAACAAAAGGCTATATTTTCTATTTGTTGAGTAGCTACCTATTCACTTAAGCAAAAGGTAACAACACTAAAATAACACAAAGCTGTTTGAAGACAGTCCATATATGCTGTATTTGGGCTCTTGTTATATTGCATATATCAAAGCATAATTTTAGCTTGCCCTGTGTTTATATTGCACATGTAGGGAAGGAAGAGCCCACGTTTCTGCATCTATAGCAAATGCATCTCTGTAAGTCCAGGGGAAGGGATGGTCAGGCAGTCACTTTGCTCTTCTACATTTGTGTTATGTGTCCTGATAAAAGTTATCTAGAAGAACTGCCAAATCTGAAAAGAAAAATAATCTGTCTCTGAAAAAACTCATTGAACTAGGATTACTGAACTGCATGACTATTAAAAAAAAGAAAATAAAAAAAAATGCAGAGGAGAGGGAAATTGTTTAAGTCATCTGAGGAGAATCTTGTTGAAAGCTCTCAAGGTTTCCTCAGTGATTACAGTGGGAAGACTCCATCTAGATTCTTCTAGGGCAAGTAAATAAACTTTTGCATAATCTCTTGGTTCCAATAAGTGGTTCCTCAAGAGAAACATAAAATATCTCTGGAGTAATGACAAGTAGAAAACAGCCTGTGGTGGTATACAAAAAGTAAGAAGTGAATCTACTTTGGGTAAGCTAAATCTTAAGTTTGTTTTCCATAAAAGTGGCTGTTGAATACTACTTATTGTCTATATAGGTTGTCTGAGTACTTAGCAACTTAGCTACAGTGCTGTTGTGGCAAATTCTGATTTTCAATGAAAGATTGTTAGCCCTATAGGGGACCTCAAAACGTACTTTATTTGAGCTGTCAGCATCCTTTGAGGTGAAAATAATTTCAGACAGATAAATACCTTTGTATATGTGAGGACATTTTGGCCCAAGAGAAAATAACACTCCTAACTGAACGGGGTTTTGCTTTGTATTTGTTGCTTAATGTTGCTATAGGGCTCAACATTGTCAGTCTTTAAACATATTTATTTTCTTATTTTTTTCTTTCTAATTTCTTTTTTCCTCCTTTGACCTACTTTTCATAACTGCCCTCCCCACCAAGAGAATCCTTCTACCTGCTTCAGCACAGTGATGAAAGTAATGTTAAGGTACTCCTGACATCTGTCCCTAGTGGCTAAACACCAAACTCAATTGCTCACACACTTGATCATGTGTGATAAAATGCTGTGCCTTTTCTTCAACTCCAGCCTCAGGTTTGATTAAGGTCAAAGTTAAATTTAGCAGAATACTGCGAAGAGGGAAATATATTTATGAAGATTCTGTCTTGCAGTCAAATATGTTAAATATGATAAAATATATATGTGATGAATCTTGGTTATTTTCCCAGGGAAATATAAAGTAAATTGACCCTCATTACTCTTGAGGGCTTGTGTAAATTCTTGTTGCCAGGTCTTGGCTGCAGGGAGTTCTTGCTTCATCATCTTGTATGATATATAGGACAAATTCTTGGTAGTAATGAAAACATATAATAACATTAGCTGGCAAAAAAAATTCTCTGTCTCCTTTTCTCAGATTTCTGTTTTTAATCCTGGCTCTTATCACACCAGTGATGTGTCTGTGTGGATAATAATGTTGCAGTACCAGAATTAAATGTACACAGAAAAAGCAGGCTCAGTACTGTGGGTAATTCAGGGAAACAAGTCCAGATGCTGGCTGGTTTATTTCCAGTTTTGACATATACAATTTCTAATAAAGAAATCAGTACCATATTCAAGACTCTGAATGACTTCGCCGTTCAAAGGGGCTACTCAGGTTTATATCTTATGTGTGGCTTTGGTTGTACTTTGGTTGAGTTACTTTTGAGTCAGTCCTTTCAAAAAAATAAAAATAGATTTTTTTTGCATTGGCTAAAAACTAGTTTTCAACTCTGACAGCAAATATGTGCCTTCACAAAATTACAGAGACTTGACATATTTATAAAGGTTTTATAAGTAAGCACTAATAAAAACTACAGGGAAAGGTATATATTCTAAAGAGTGTCTGAATTGCACATGTTTATATAGATGAAGGGTCTGATACCCTTGGAAGAACAGTGAACTAGAAATTGAACGTGACCACAAGCTATTAAGAAAATTCCATTCAACCAAGAAAGTATTTCAGCCATGCAATATTGTAATAGCTTCCATGACTACCCTACATTTAGGGGAGAAGGCGCTTGACATGTTTAAAAAGGTTTGGCTTTCTCATCTGAATTTTCCATTACACTAGATAAAAAGTTGACAGATCAATTTTTTTTTTTAAGGAATAAGTTGTACAGAGTTTCATTGAAAATTACTATGATAAAATTTTTATTTAGGCAAGAGTACTGTATATTGTGAAAAATTCTGAATGTACCGCACATGACAAAGAAAGACTTCATTGTTTTTTGTCATTCTGTAGCAATTGCATGAGTATATTGGGTTATTGCTGTCACATTTAAAGCAAGAAAATAGTTGTGCAGAACCAATGAGAAAAAACTTTGTTTGTTATTGAGTTTTTGTTTTTCTATCTTTGATTAAAGATAATTGAAGATACAGTACATGAAAGGCTGTATGAGAAGTTTGTCTCTAAAACATATTTTTGTACACATTTGTCTTTGACAACATAAAACGCTCAGCCCAGCCTTTTGGTGGTTTTATTGCCTCTCGACCTCATCAGGTCCAGACAGCCTAAATGACACTGAGCTGTCCCTTCACCCTAGTGATTATGTCAGATTGCTACAAGTTAAGGGTACCAAAATCTTTCCTTTGTACATCAGTTTGCCAGTTTTTGTTTTTATTCCTATATTGTCCCTCTCTGTCTGTGAAAACAGGAATCCCATCCAAACTCAGTGATCCTGTAATTCTGTACAAGACGTGTGAGGTATATAAGAAAGGGGTTGTAGTGGGAATGTTAAAAGAGATGTAAGGTCCTCCAAGTACTTGAAGAAACATGAGCAGACATATACTTGTTAGACTCTGAAGATGCAATAGGAAGACACCAGGAATATAATTTCTGAATAAAAGAAGATATTCTATGCAATTCTGTTTTGATGTTAGATGTTAGATGAAATCACCTGACAAAGATTAAATAAAAATGAACTGACTTGCATTAGGGCCTACAAGATTTCCGAAGCTGTATGGTTTTATGGTATTGGTGAACAACTGTGAAAAATTCATTTTATGCTTATCTACTGTAGCAAAACCATTGATTGAATTGCTACAAACAGGTAAGAACTGGGTCACAGGAATGCCAAACAACATGTGGTGCAGCTACACAAAGGTTTGTGTACTCTGATATTGTTTTATCTGTGACCTTGTCTTGTGGTTCCTCCCTCATGGGAGCAGGAGCTGTGATCTCACATTGATTGCCAGATGGCAGCAGGAAGCCCAGAGCGTGTGTACTGACAAACAGTGGGGAAAAAACAGCTGCACAGAGTGACTGCACACTGCCAGCAAAGAGGCACTGAGCTGGAGCCCAGAGACAGCACTGACATACCTGCCAAGTCTAAAAACCCAGGTGGGAGCAAGGGTCTGCAGTTCTTTTCCAAATGACAATAGAAAAAATGGACAAGCTTTCAAGTGTGCACATAACAGAAGTAGCTGTGGTCTTGCTGTGCTCCATATTATTTTCTGTAATAGAAAATTTCCAAGTAGGCTAAATATGGAAGTTATATGATTTTGTACGCACATGTGTATGGCTACATTTTCTGATAGTTAAACAAGCCCCAGCGAATGGCAGGGCTCATTTGTGAAGTACTGATTAAAACCCTAACAATCTCCTGTCCGTGAAGTGAAAGTCACTTTCTTAAGTCTTTGGCCAGACAGTAACTTTGTCCTGTCAGCTGACACTTCTGACAGGTGCCTATTGGTTTATTACATTAGGGATTCCAGGAAGATAATGTTTGTGAAGGTCAAAACAAGCTTGGCAAAAATAGAAAAATGTCCTTATTTCTTCTAATAAGGCAGCTCACAGTCATCAATTCATGGTGATGTAGCCTTTTCCTTTTGATTCTCCACAAATGTACAGAGAAAATGAAGAGAACCAGAGAGGTCAAAGGGAGAGCTTCCAGCCGTTGTGCACCCTATTCTGTGTTCCATTTGGTTATCCACACATTATTCTGATGTCTTGAATCTTCATTGATGTTTTGTATGTTATTCCCCTGTTGCTCCTGTCTCCAGGAACATCCAGATGATGTGCTGTCATGGGCAAGACTATTTCTCTTATTGCGTGTTTTGGTATTCTGTTTTTTTTTTGCAGACAGCAGTTCCCAGAGTGTCTAATTGGCTTTTACTAACAGAAAGGATGTGTCTTTCCTTGAGCTGCTCAGGTATTTCTGTTTGGTTCTGTAAATGTCACCAGGTTTGATCAAGCAGAAAGAAGCATGTGACACTGGAGTGGTATTGCTGTCATCTGGAGGGAAGACTTCGTTCCCTGGAAGATGTCGTGCATGAAGATATTACAAGTTTTTTCTAAATCTGCTGGTGCTTGACACCTGCAGTCTGCCTGGAAACAAATATTTAATTCTATTAGAAAAAAAAAAGACTTATTTTTACTTCATTACTTTTTTAAAAGTGAGTTTTATACTGTTGGAAAAACATCACACTGATTCCATTACACTCTCTATGTAGCTAGAGATGAAGCCTGGGATAGGGCAGAGGGGGGAAAATGCAGCCATCCCAGAGCTTCCAAAAAAAGCGATCTAGGAATGCTTTGGAGATGTCATTTGCCGTCTGGAAAAATTCTCCAGTTTCACTCAGCTGCTTTACCTAGTCTATAGTTGGCAATTTCTCCTTGTCTTTGACCTTTGGGGCTGACCTACAGGTTGCAAAGAATCAACCCCGGAAGTTTATGCGCTTGGTCAGATACAAACCCCTGCTGCATGTGCTGCCCTAAGAGGTGTATGGTCAGCATTGAACAGCTGGGAGAGCACACCCATGACTGCTCATCTACAGCCAAGGAGGCAGCAGTCAGAGGAACTGTTGACTACCTGAAGCTTTCTCATTGTCCATGAGTCAGATCCTGGCTTTCATTTCTCTGATGACAGAAGAAGCAGAGAAGGAGCTCCCACTGCTTTTGTGCCCATCCCACTCCATGCAAACCTAAAGATTTATGTTATTCTGAGTACTGATTCAGGCTGGATTTCAACCCATCACCTAAAGGAAAAGAAGTTGTTTCTTTCTAGTACAAATTTTTGGAGCCTTTTCTTTTTGTCTTCCTTTTCTTCTGACTTAGGCAGCCAATACAACTTGAGATAAGAAATTAAGAATTGATTTTGCAATGAATTTGTACATTTTTTTAAAACTGAAGACTAAGCCAACTTAGATATGTGAAGAGGACCAGACTGCTCTTATACTTGTAAAATGTGCAGGCACAGCCTTCATTGGCTAAAAACTAGGTGCATAGAAACTTTTTGTCCACCAGCAGTGGAAACATTAGTCATTACATTGAATACCAGGATGGATTATTTTAATAGTGAGTAATACAATCATACTCTACCTGTCATATACTTGTCATGGCACAGGTATAACCCCCACAAACTTAGCTACATTTCTTCAAGTGTGACCAATGGAAATTTTCACAGAATGCTGTTGTTCCAAAGGACAGACGGTGCCTAACTTTTCTCTTATCTTATCTCATTCTGCAGGATTAGCCAGATAGGGCTTTGCCCCTAGGGCAGGCTTACATGACAAGATGTACATCTGGCAGGCTTTTGATGAGAAAAGCAATTTTATTTTGTGTTGGTCATTTACTTGAGTTCCTAATAGTAGTTTAAATTGTTCAAATGTGTTCAGGCTTGAAGCTCAGGTGTTTTGAAGTTGTTTTCCAGTACTGAAAAACTGTACCAGTACAGTATGATCTTGCTAAAGAAGAGATAACAAGCCTCTGTGCTTTCTGATTGAAACAGAAAGAGGCTGCAGGGGTTGCTTCAAGAGTTCTTGTTGTTTTTTCAATGTTCCTTTGGCCAGAAAATCAGCAAAAAAGTAGCTTTTATACAAAGGGAATAATTACAACTTGCAAATTTCTCATGCCCTTTAATAAGACTTCTCATGTTCTTCCCTTATAAGCTGGAAAGAAGAAACTGGTGGTGTTGAGGGAAGCAGGGTCAAAGTGGGAGCAGTTGTGATCCCCTATTGCCCATTATCCTGTCAGGATGTCGGAGGAGGAGAGAAGATAGGAGACATGATGTTTCAAAAGTGAGCAACTAATGAAACACTTATGGCTCCCTTGGCTCCCAGGAGTGGAAGTCCAGTGTTGGAATGAAAAGTATCTTTTACAAAGACTTCAGTACTCGCAGAGCACTCAGGGTTAACTTAAGTGTTAGTTAAAAAAAGACTGCGGCTTAAAATTATTTAATTTTTTCTTTTAAATAAGTAGAGGAAAAGCTAATGCAAACTAAAATAATTAATCCTCTACAAAATCCACTTCAACAGTGCTTTAGTGTGATTGCTCATTTTTTGGTAATTTAATGTTAAAATTGACATAACTGAATTCAGTTACAGAGCCTAGGCTTCTATTTTGCATTGTTTTTTCTTTGTTGTTCTTGTGTCTGTTTGTCTAATTATATCTAGTTGGATTTGTTGGTGGTTTGTTTTTTTTGTGGTGGTTTATTTTTTTTTTGTGTTTTTTGTTTGTTTAGTTGTTTTTTTTTTTGAGGAAGAGAAAATCTTTCTCTCAGACTGTATTTTTTATTCTTTTCATCTCCCTCCAAATCCTTCCCCTTCATTTATAAGTCTCATGACACGAGAAGCCAAACAACTTATCTCCAGCTCTCTAACATAGACATTTTCTTTGGCTAAATTAGAGGAAGTATTTTTCCAGTCATCACCAACAAATTGGATAGCAAAGTTCCCTCAGTTATTGAATTGCATACCCAATATGTCCAAAAACATCTGGTACAAATTAACACCCTCCTAAGAAGAAGAAATGCTGCTTCCTGCTCAATGTCTCTCCTTTATTTTTCCTAGCGACAAGGACATGTGCAACAAATTCTCATATTCTCTCATGAAGATGAGATGCTTTATCACAAAAGCTACCAGAAACCCAAGAAACAATGTTCAATGTCACCATGGCAAAAAGGCTGACTTTGCCTGATGTCTGACTGGAAAGAGATGGATCATTGTGAAGCAGTTTATAAGATTTCACTCAGGTCTCTGCTGCCTTCAGCACCCTGTTGGAGGTGAGTCTCAGGGAGACAGAAAAGCAATAGTCTTGCTTTATAGCTATGTTAATTAAACTATGGGGGTTTTTGTTGATTTTTTAAAAATTAGTTTTTTATTTTGTTTTGTTTTGTTTTGTTTGGGGGGGAAAGGGAGTTCTTTAGGTTTTTTTGTTTGTTTGTTTGTTTTTTTCTCAGTTTTTACAGATATGGAGGAACTACTTCTATTAAGTAAAGGGCAGGACTTCCAGATATTCACTTTAGGGCAAGGAGGGTGTTTTGCTCCAGACCTGTTTTGAGAAACCAAAAGAAGTGGAGGGAAAGCTGTGACTCATTAAGTTAATACAGCCTAGGAGTTATCAGAAAATTAACTTTTCATTGGGCCTTTTGAAACTAGAGTGTCCCTTGCTGAAAAATTCATCAATAGTTTTGTGTTAATACAAATGAAAGCCTGTTGAAAAACCCTTCTAGATATTTATAGTTTGTATTCCATCTTCTTCCCAGTTTAAAGAAGGAATTTAGATATGTACAGTTAATGCATATTGAGAAGCTTGGGTTTCTCATAATCTTATTATTATTTATTAACAATTGATTTTAAAAATTCTTGAGGGACATAAAAGGTAATGATATTTCATCTAAGAAGAGTTTGGATATTATGACACTGCAGAAGGTTTAAGTAATGAGCAAGGGTTCAACTTTTAACAGATTTTACTAGTGTTTGAGAAAATGAAATTGATTGCCAAGTTACCAAGAAAAATTTGTAAGTCAAATGCAAAGACTAAACAGAGTCAAAAAAGAATTTGGCATTTTGCTCTATCTTACTTGTAAATATACTAGGATCTGGATAAGTTATCATTTAATCTTTAAAAGTATATTTTGATAGATATTTTAATAAGCAGCCATTATAAATAAGAGACATGAGATAGATAGAGATGGCTGCTTCTTGATGGTTGTTGATGGGCCCAGAAGACCCTCATACACAAGTGATTGTGAGCAAGATTTAAACAGGCTCTAAGTTTAGAGGTATAACAGAGTAAACTGAAAATGGAATCTCGTACTTAACATCTTCATAGGCAAAAATAAATATAATGTTGACAAAGTGAACCTTGGTATTCTTCTGCTCATTGAGGAAAATTCCTTGAATCAGATTTATATCTGATTCATGCCATACCCCAAGCATACAGGTGTTCTGAGGCATGGAGAGGGATGCTTGCTTTCCCTTTTAGTGGAGCTGGCTGCAACAGTCATGCTCTTGTGTTTTGTTGTACAGCTGATTAAACGTGTCATTGGCTTACTCAGTATGAGGTTGTATCTTGCCTTCTGCTCCATTTCTTCCAGAAATCCGAGATTAATAAAATGTCCTGAAAGGAGATAAAACCCAGAAAGATCAGAGATATTATCACATAGGCAATGGAAGATTTTATGCCCAGAGGACCACTCTGATTTTGTCACCCGACTGTACAGCACAGAGAATGCAACTCTAAATGGCTGAACTAGGCTTGCTGTGACGTCTCCAATTTATATACCCATTAGTTATGCTTTCTTCTTCAGTCTCAGAAATTTTTTTCTCAGCACCACTTGAATTTTCTTTCTCTTTAATGTTTGTTCCCCAATTTACTTTGACAGCCTCTGATAGATAAGGGTGTTAAAATACAATATTATTGTAAATATGAACTAACCACACAGCCAGGTGGGATTATGGATGAGATTTCTGGTTTGTAAACTCCATTATTTCATGGTGTGCCTGAAGATGCTATAGGAAAGTGAAAAATGTAGAGTGATGAATGCCAAGGACTGGAAATGCTGATGCTATTAGGTAAGGGTCGGGCAATAATTTTTTTCTCTTTTCTATTCTGCTGAACACTCTTTGAGATAAACTCTCTTAAGTTAAAGCTGACCATTACTAACAGTGCTCTGAAAATTCTCCAAGCATAAACAGTTTTCTGCCCCTTTCTTAATCATCTCAATCTTTGAAAAACTCAGTCAGTTGCCTGGACTATTCAAAGGTAAAATGCCAAGCCTCAGGCATATGGAAAACCTTGGTTCTCACCAAAAGGCTACCTGTGTTCCAGGGGACAGTTGAAACATTCATTCTGAACATACTGAGAAGGTCTGCTTGACCACATTCCTATTTTCATGCCTAAATATTATTTGCTGAGCTATTTCTCCTGGAATGTATCCGTTTCTGATGGTCAAAGACAAATGAAGTAATCACAGAACCTATAAGTGGTTTTTTTTCCTTATTCTCCAAACTGCCTAGACAATGCTAATTTTGTTCGAAAACTTTGGATGATTCTTTCCTTGAGTGCTGATCTTGAAGGAAGAGCATATTTTCATTTTTCTGTAATTAATGTTCTGTTCTGCACTCTACTAATAATGAACACTGATTTTTCATTCAACTTCCATTTTTCTTGTTTCGCTTACAAATTTTGGTCTGTTTCCTCAGTCATAGTGTGAAAATGCCTTATTTATTTATTTGCTTGGGCTCCTTTTTTTTTTTTTTTCTTTTTTTCTATTTTAATTGTATGACATTGGAGACATTTCTCTTGGGTTGAACTCTGGTATAAGCTAAAACTTAATCAGGTTAAATGGAATATTGGTCTCTTTAAATAAGACAGTTTCTTGTGAAGGTATTGTAGGTAAAATTCCTCCTATATTCCTCAGCTACTCTGAGTGCATTTTTCTGCAGACAAATAGCTTTATTATTAATTTTCTGTAGGAAATTTGAGACTAGGCGAGAATGTTATGAAGAAGACGACAGCAGACAAAAACAGAGTCAATCATGAGAAATTAAATTCCCTGTAAGTTGTAGTGTATTAGTGTATGTATCTTTCCCTCAAGCTGAGTTTTAACTTTCAGTCTAAAGGAGAGTTCATTTTATCCTTTTCTAACTGTAGCCCTAGAATTCCTGAAAAAAAGTCTTGTTTGCACAGCCTGAATGCCAGTGACTGCTTTTCTAACCAGTTTTTCTGACACTGGGCTATGACTGGTCCAGTCCACAAACTTTTATTGATATAAATTTTATTGATTTCAGTATGACTGTCCATGGGCCAGGGCTGTAGATCAAAGCCTAAAAATACTGTGTGGCAGGTGCATGCAGCCTGTTCAATGGCCTCCTGTTCATTCCCACACACTGCTTGGCAATGTACAGAAAATTCTTGATCCGGTCACAGATATTAAGTACCTGCAATTTTGTATTGTGCTGGATACTGTGCTTTAAGGCTTAATGATAATCAGTATTTAGCAGATTGGAATGATGTTTGGGAATGGCATTGTAGTTACTCCTTCCTCTCCCTTCCCTGCACTTCCAGTGAGTTAATGTCTCTTCAGATGCTTCAGCATACGGTGTACAATTTTGAGCATATGTAGGAAACTGATGTTTCATATGTATTGGAGTAGAGATTTTTCCCTCTGCAATGTCTCTATACATTCATTATCACCTGATGTGTGTTTTATTGATGTAAGTGATAATTTTGCAATGGAGAGATACGGCAAGATGCAGAGAAAAAAAAATTCTTATCTTTATGCCCCTGTGTCTCCTTCATTCATCTCTAATCCTAGGATTTTCATGAAGATTGAGCATAATAATGGCATCTAAGAATCTAACATAAACAAGAGCGCAATAGTGCTTTGTTCTCTTTTTGCTTTACAAAGAGAGGGTATGTAATTGCTGAGCTGAAAGATTCTGAGAATGGAGGAGAAATGGTTTGTTCTTGGCTCCTTAGATTATTTCAGCAGCTGAATTTCTTATGAGTGCAATAAAAACTGTAATTAAACATAAAATGGGAGGAACAATTCAAGCTGTTGCAATCTTGTAAAAAACAATCCTAATTATCTTACTGTTCCTGGTCTCTGTTTGGCTGCAAATTTTTTTCTTTTTTTTTCCTACTCCTCCCACTCCCAGTTCTCCTTCCTTCCCATGCATGTTCTATATTACACTCTAATATTGCTTTGCATTTCTACAATGACAGCAGCACACAGAACTTCAGAACTCAGAGCTGCCTTGGAAGACTTAATATTAATTTCACAGATCATTGTTACTCAGAGCACAGAGCAGCAAGACTGACAAATCTGGCTCAAAAGCGATTTGAGCAATTTCTTGTTGCAGTGGTGATTATGGCATGGAACATTATGTAGCTCATTTAGGATGCTTATATTTAGGAGAATTTTATTATTGTTTAGAGCAGTTTTTAAAGTTTTATAGAAGGAAAAAATAGTTCTCATTTCTGGATTTCAATTAGACTAACAAATGTTAATGATCTACTTTTCTCCTCTTCTACCCAGAGCTTAAAACTGGTGCCCTATTTCTCACAGAAGCCCTGGATGGTTTTGTTAGATATCTTCCTTTTTTCAGTTGTCAAAATAAGGAGTTTCCTTAATTTAATGACTAGCTTAGGAATAAATTCCCTTACTAAGCGCAGTCCAAAGAGTTCCCAGCTCTTAATTCTAAATGCTTAAACCTTGCTTTGAATCTTAATTCCATTTTGGCTTGAACTTGGGGTTCAAGCAAGCAACACAGTTGTAAAAATTGAAAGTCTTAGGGGCACCCTGAAGATGCTAAGACTTGGCTTGTGGATAAGAAATGAAGGTCTGGAGATCAAATGAAGGTCTGGAATAATTTCCCTTGTTTTAATGATGTCTGATGATCACAGCATGCAAATACCACCTTTCAGGTGGATAGTGGATGCTTCCAGCCCTTGCATTTTTGCCAGAGTACAAATCAGCACAGCTGATAAAAAAGAGCTGATAAAGCAGCTCTTTAACTGCTGTTTTTGTGGCCAGTAAGGAGAACACTTGGCCACAAATTTTGTTTTTCTGGTTGCAGTCCTTATCCTGGTGGCTGTGACTGATAAACTGCCTCTGTCTCCCTGAAAACTATCGTGTACGCTGGGTTTAAAGATTTGCTGAAGCAGGTGCTAAAAAATACTGAGATTGTATTAAAAACCTGGATTGATGGTACAGTAAATTAGTCGACTATTAAAATATCTCCTTCCAGGCAAGAGATTCTGTGTTCAGCAGTTCTGTCTTTGCAGCTTGTCTGTCTGAGGGGCCATTCACACGGGGATGTCTGACAGGGAAAGTATGAATGTTAATACATTTTGAAGGGGCCAGCATATTGAAACCAATGAAAATTAAGTCTTGCTGAAGACCACAAAGAACCCATTTAGATAAAAGCACATCAGTCAGAGGGGGGAAAAGATTATGTGACAAGGTTCTCTAGAAGGAAACACAGAGAACAAGCTAGGTCAATTGAAATTGCAGCCATCAGTGTTGATACAGGCGTGGACCTTATGCACAAGTAGACTGTCTGAAAGGGCTACAGTTAATATTCTGATGGATTTGTGGGACACCTTATTGAATTTTCAGTGGATTTTTAAACTGAATGTTCTTTTCCAGCCTCATGAATAGACTGATAACTCTGCTTCTGCAGTGCTGAGGGTCATCTTTGGGAATTTCCATCTTATGCTTTCTGGGTGGTATTTTCAAGCACTTGAAATTATCTCTTTTGGAAATATCTTTAGACAAAACAATGGGTTAACCATTCTTGTTTGCAATATATAAAATTGAATACATTTATCTACTTATTTAATCCCTACAGTATCGAATAGGTATTTACAATCTAACTTAAAATGTGCTTAGAACATGAAACCAGTGATAAATACTTCACTGTGTGTCAGAGGATGTATCTCCTTTTTAAAAGACCAGGCTGACTCAGCTATAAATTATCTATCTCCTGTGAACCAAAGGTTTAGTAGATTTGCATGATCTCTCTGTAGTGGATGTTAGACAAAGCACCATTTAAAAACATTATTCCTGGTCCTTCTTGAATGAAATCACAGAATCAGAGGATATTCTGGTTGGAAGAGACTCACAAAGATCACCAAGTCCAGCTCTGAAGCAAAAGGCCCATATGGGGACCAAGCCAGGAAGCCTGGCATTATTAGCACCATGCTCTGACCAACTGATCTGTGAGCACAGTGCAGCAGCTTATGAGCACATTAGCCCAGTGAACTACTGCTGGAACACTGGAACTCTGAACACAGATGCATTTGGTACAAGGAAGTTACTTTACATGTTCCATTCCTGTTGCTTTATGTGCCGTTCTGTTTCTTGCTTTACCTTTCCTAAGTGTTGGAAACAGCTGATACTATGTAGCTCAAATATTGATCATTAATTTTGGATTAATATTTTAACATTTTCACTAAAGTATAGCATTTTAACTTCAAAAATCATGTGCTGAATAAAGGACTAAAGTCCTAGAAACTCTTGATTGTTTTTTGCATATTTATATTTTCATATATTTCTCATTTTCAAATTGGTAAAGAGTTTGGCATCTAGGGCTGTGGGTTTTGTTGTCTGCTTTGTTGAAAACTTCAATTAAAAAAAATTAAAATGCATACATATACACACACACCTCCTCCCATCCCCACTAACTGTAGGAAGGTAAAAACAATGAAATCAGTTTTCTAATTCACATTCAAATTCAATTTTTTTTGTGTTTTGTTTTGTTTTTCTAAAAATAAATATTTAAATAGTCCATTAAAGTAAATTATAATTTTTTTTTAATTTAGTTAGAAACTTTCATTTAGAAGTTTTTTTATTTAATTAGGCTGATGACTAGTTTTTGCATGTGAATGGTCCCAGAGGACCTGACTGTCTTTGTTGGAATGGCTTCTCTCCCTGGAAATAATGGTCATGGGGCATTCAGGGGACATTGCTATGTTGGCTACTCCTGGATCAGAAGGAGCCACAAAGCAATGACAACATTGCAATAAACTGACTTTCTCTGTTTTTGAGGCTTCTAGAGAACATGTCTTCTTGTGGTGTTTTCCTGATAACCCTCACATTTAAAACTGTTTCCCTTTTAGAATACAATGGAATATGTATTTTCATTAAAATTGCATTTTTATTGTCACTGAAAAACTCTCTTCAGCTGATATAAATTCCACCACAACTTTTCTTTTCCCTTTCACAAGTGCTGTATTCACGATTTCTCTGTTTTCTTTTGATTCAGAACTAAAACTACCAAAAAAATCTCAAACTCCTGACAAAAAGGTTGGACTTAGGTTTTGGAATGAGGTCTATATATGAAGGTCTTACTGTGTAGCCATAAATGCAAGGAAAAGGATGTCAAAATAGGACCCTTATGCCAAGCTGCAGATAGGTCAGCTTTCAGGTTTATTTTTGGTTCACTGAAAGGGATGACAGAAAGAAGTGTTTTTCTAGGAATGGGAGGGAGGTCTGGGTAAAGATTGCAACTTGGGAGGGACCTTTCTCCTCTTTGCCCCATAGAAAGAGTGACTCTGACAATAGAAAAAGTTATTAGTTATTCTCTTTTGAACTTTCTTACTATTCCATGAGTTTTAGTTGCTTCTTTACAAGAGGAAGTTCTTTCACTGCTGTCTTCAGGAAGCTGATAGAAAATGTGTGAACCAAAACCTGCAGGGGAACTCAAGATCCCCCTTCTGTGCTGCAGGTACTTGTCGAAGCATGTGATATGGCCACTGTATTTCTGGTTCCATGTTTTAGTCTGTTTCCTGCTGGTTGTGTCATGTCATTTTTCAATCCTGAAATGCTACTTAATACATCTCATAAGAGATTCCTATCTCGAGGCTTTATTTTATTTTTTATTTTATTTACCTTCCCTTTCAGTTCTTCTAAAACTTCATCTCCACACTACACAAAGGCCATGACACGTCTCAAAAGATTTTGCTCTTTGTTACATTCTGTTCTGTACTTTCTCCCCACCCTTGGCTCCACATGTAATTATACTAATGGGCCTGATAATGGTGAGACTACAATTTTAGGGGATCACAGTGATATAACTGCATTACTGAAGATAGGTGCCTTGTTTCTGCCTCCCACACCTCTGGGATCTTTAGAGACCCTTAGGAGGCTTTAAATTGTGAGCCATGAATAGCAGCACAATTTTGAAGGCAAATGGCTGTCATTTAACTGTGAGATCTGAAAGGCTCATTTGCTGGACTTAGAAGTAATGGGTGGGAAAGAGGCTTGCTGGTGAAGCCAGCCTGAAGGGACTTATTTAAATTGCCTGGTTATTGTTATGCACCTGATTGGAGTGGGTTTGGTTTAGTTTCATTAGTGGACATTTGTTACTGGATTCTAGTGTTTCAGTGCTGTAGTGGATTCTAGTAGTTTTCAGTGTTGCTGCATTGTTTTCTCCTTGAGATTTCCAAGGGCAAAATATGAAGGGTGAGTCTTTTAGGGCCGTATAAAAAGACAGCTGCACCACTGCAGAATGCAAACATTGGGAAATGGTTCCTTAACATATAAAATTTTCTTCGCTTATGAGTCCTAGAGCCACATTTCTAAACGAGGCTACTCAGGCTTTGTGCTTGCCTACTTGCCATGGACCACAGCAGTCTGGTGTCCACACCTCTATTGAAAGAAATGACTTTGAAACTGTAGTAATCAATCCTTCAAATGTTTTGATAGATCAATAAAACTACTTTCAGTCTCTAATATGTTCCATAATCAAAATGTCACTTTATTTACTCAAACAGTCAGATGTGATGTGAAATATTAAGTGCATGAATGCACAAATAGTGCCTGTGGGGACAAATTCAGCTCTTTTTTTCAGCTATGCATCAGTTACTGATGATTTCAGGTTTCCTCTGAGAATTGCTGGCTATGTATGTTTTGTAGTCATTTATATAATGAACCAGCTCTATGACCACAGAAGTCACATCGTGGTGGGGTAAATAAACCCCTCCTTGCACTGGCAAGAAAGGATTTAATTTTCTCCTGTTTGAGTGAGGGATTTGCTGCATATTAGCATTGCCTTACCTTGTGCACTGTGTGATATATGTCTCAGTACATGCAAGGCTTTAGAGATGACAAGTCAGATAAAACAAAATGGAAAGGAAGAGATATGAAGCTGAGAGCGAGGTAGGACCTGGAGAGAGAGAGAGAGTGCTTTCCAGTTACTGTCAATAACTTTTTAGCTGTTGTAACTGTGTACATTACACAGAGTTACGAGGATCTTTTCATATTCACTTAGCCAAGATGCAAATCTTACACCATGAAAGATGTCAAAGCCATCATTGCTGAGGTATTTATAATCCAGCCAGCTTCTTGAAAGTCCTGTCTGCAAGAAACAGTCTTTACAATGATTCCCAAATTACCCGTTACTAATTTTCTTACATTTCCTTCTGAAGTGTGAGGGATAAGTTGGAGGCAGAAGATTATCCTCTTCAGCCTACTATAAAGTACCTTTTGGTGCAGCAACCTAAACTGTTATGAACAACAGTGCATTGATGAGGAAAGCTGCAATTCTGATCTATTGATGGCAGTCAGTAGATGCACATTTTGCTATAGTTGTACTTGAGAGTCCTATCTGAAGCCTGTGTGGAGCATCAGCTCTTGTTTCCTTATAAGATTAACTATTTGATTCACATATATGTGAGGATTAAATACATATATAAATATATATATATATGTATTTGTAATTTTTTTAGTTGTATTTTTTTATTTCCCATTTTTATTCTATAAACTTGATGTAATTATTTCAAGCAGCACAAATTTTGAAATAATACAGATTTTTCATTAAGATGCATGAATAATCTTTTAACTTCAATTCCCATATCAGTTCTACCTAATTTATACCATATAAGAGCAAAAATAACCTGGAAATATGAAAACTTTTCTTTTTTTTGTAGCTTGAGAAAAATGTTCAGTAAAAGGGATTAGCTGCAAGTGAGGATCATGATTTTGTATGAGATTTTTTATATTACTTTTTTTCCCCCCTCATAATCACCATCTGATGACCACAGCAGGATACCTAAGATATGGCTGCATTGTGGAAAAACAATCAGAGAATCACACCTATATTGAATGCTTTGCCTACACCTAACAGAAAGACTTTCATTTCTTGTGCCCCAGTTCTTCAAAGAGCTTTAAATAAGTCAAGCCTGACTGACATCTTCTGTTCTACAGTCTGCAAAGTATTAGCATGCTTCCTTGCTCACAGGTAGTAAGAGTCGAAAAACCCTTGGGGCAAATCAGTAGCGATTGTGTAGATTGCATCCATTAAAGTTGTGCTAATTGTGTAACTGGAGTTTTAAAGGGAAAGCTGCCTTTATTCACAAATACCTTGAGTTTAAAATTATGTACCTTGTAGTACACTTTGTTTGTGCTATGGGTAAGGAGCCTATTTATGTTTGTTTAACAGTAAGTCCATTCAGTGCTTTATTGACCAGATGATTTTGAAGCAGCATACCTCTGGGTGTTGTTCAAACTGTACTTGTTTATTTTCTCATTTCTTCATGACTCTCTTGTACTAATTTATTATTACATTTTTTATTTTTTTTTGTTATTTTGGTAGAGATTTGTTTTTCATTGAGTTAGAATGTACCATTTTGTTCCCTTTTATGAATTAACATCCTGCAATACCGCAGACTGACATCTGAGACATGGATAGATACCTCTCCCCCTCAAGCGGACATCCTTTATAGCTATTTAACCATTAAAATGATGAAAGAATAATGTTTTAAGAGCTGTGACACCAGCCTACAGCAGTGCATTTTTGTAACTATATAGGGTTTTTTTCTTCTCTTCCTTCACACAAGAGCCCAGTCCTTTTTTCTGCTTACAGAGAATATAAGATCTAACATAAGATATACATAGTACAGCTGTATGTAATCAGGACTCTGTCAGCATTATCTTGGATTATTTATTAGACGACAATCTTCTCTAGTTATTTCCACAGGTTTTAGTGTTCTAGGAGCGAGTACTAGAGTCTTGGAGCCATCTGGAATAAGTTGTCAGAACAGATTTTAACATAATACCTTGTTCAGTTGCACATGTGTATCCCTGTTTTACATGTATGCAAGTAATTATTCCAAGAACTAATTCTAAAACTTCTCAGTTTCTAGGGTGTGATGACTTTCTCTTGATGCTTTGCTCTTGGTTGCCAATACAAGGGTACAGGGTACAGTTCACCTTCTTAGGCTCCCCTCCAGCAGCTAGCATCCAGTTTTTACAGAGAAGGGAGACTTATTTACAATATCAGTCAAATTTTACACTGGTGTTGTCTCATTTAAAGTGGGCTAAATAGGTGTGAACTCCTAGAAGTGACCAGATTACAAAGTCCCCTCAAGGGAAATGGCACTTCTGTAGCAGAGCTCCCTCTGCATCAGTCAAACAGGAAGCTTATCTTTACAGAACCACAGAATATTCCGAGTTGGAAGGGACCCACATGACTACATGGCCCAGTTCTGCATGTTGTGCTGCGTCAAAACACTTGCAAAACATCCTGCATCATATGAAGAGCTGAGGGTGGGAAATTTACAGATATTGAGTGTGTGAAATTCTCTGTAAATATTGAGTTGGCAAAGCAGGTCACATTCAGATAAGTATGTATAGTTCCTTAAACAAGATGGCAGAGGTGAAAGTTAAGCTCACGGGTTGTAGCAGAAACTTAATTTTCTTTTTTCAGAAGTCATCAAGTATCATTAAGCTGCTTTTGAGTTATAAAAGCTCCAAAATTTTGTTGTTAAATGAGTTGTTAAATCAAAATTTTGGGATGCTTCTGGAATGTTGGTTCTCCAAAGACTTTCCCTTTGAAACACTTCCTGCTGGGCCCAAAGGATATTCACCAATATTCACCATCTGCTGATTATTACTACAGAATGACATTTGAGACACTGCAAAATTAACTCTTCTGCTGGTAATTCATCTTGTCTGAACAGAATTAATTATTCTGAGTCTGTTTTGGGTTTTTTTGTTCAAAATTTTGTGACCTGTTTTCAGTCAAGCAAATCTTGAGGTAGTGACACTCTAAACTCATGGCTATTTTAAAAGCTGTGTTTTTTTCCTCCACCAAGAACAAGCAAGTTAGCAAGTGACTCCCCTGCTAAAGAAGCTTATAAAGTAGTTGTCCAGACACTTTTCTTGAGTGCAGCATCTCCATCTTCCAGGTATAAAATTAGGAAACAGATTTTTCCTCTGTATTCCAAATAAATTCTAAAAAAAGAAGTGCCTTGTGAATCTTTTCTTTTTAAAATACAATTTCATTTTCTTTGTCTTGTTTTTATTTAATCATGTGCTGAGACACATTTATTTAATCCTGTGTTGAGAAATTACTCTAGTACATAGATATACACCCTGGTTATAACTGTAAAATATGCAGACTAAACATCATCTCTTTTAATGCAAATTTTACTCTAGTAGGGAAAACCAGATTATGTGTCATTTCTTAACTGAGTCTGAGAGTTTTGGTGGTTTCCAAGACTTTCACTGCAGCTCTTCACAAAGGCAAAATTAGCTCTAAACATCTGGTTGGCAGTACAATATACAGTGATTCTTATCTGCTCTTACCTCCTGTCACAAAGCAGGATTTAAAATACTAACAGTTCTTCTGTTAGTTCTGTGTGTATGGTAGGAGTTAATATTTAATAGCCATGATGTAGCACTGGTATCTGATTATATTTGCAGAATTTTGTTTGGTCTTTATCAGGTGTTGAATTTATGGATGCTATTGAAGAGCTGCTTTATTTCACTGTGAAGATTTATGATCCAGGTCCCCAGTAGGTGTAATTCAGTACAGTTGAAGTCAGTGGAGCTATATTACTTTACAGAAAAATAGTTCTTGAAGTTTGCACCAGGATTTTCTTTGGTGCTGCAGGTATTTTACTTCTACCAAGGAAGCGACTGGTTCTTAATCACTACTTTACCTCACCCTTTGGAATATTCTGCTAGAGGCTGTTTTCAGGTGTTACTCAGCCTTTTGATAATGTAATTTTGGAAAAGAGTAACTCAAACGTTGCTAAAAATATGATTTATGAAGGTTTAATGCTAAAAGACTGTAAGACTGTAAACATTTTTTTCATGGTTCCCAAGACAGGGGTCATTTTTTTACTGTTTTTTTCTAAATTTGAGGTTTGGTTTGATCTTTCTAATTATTTTAATGATGTGCTGTTAGTTTGACAACATTTTTTCTAGCAAAATAACAGCTTATCAAACAGATTATGTGTAAGAATTTAAAAATAAAAGAAATTTGCATATTAATCTGCTTATTTTCATAATTCTTCCTTCCTTGTTTCCATAAATTGATGATTATTAATTTATTTTGGTAAAAGAAAGAAAACAACCAATAAAACCACAGAACCAACACAAACAAAAGGGAAAAAAAACCAACCAAACAACAACAATAAAAACAAACCCAAACCCCATTTTAAGAAATGGGAAGGAGGGTCCCCCCCTTTTTTTCCTTTTCTCCTTTTTATTTTTTTATGGGTCAGATCTGATTCAGAATGCAATTCATGTCTGTTTTTTATGTTGTTTTGGAAGATTTGTTTACTGCTATATATAGTGTTATAGGGGATATAGCTTCATTTGGAAATGCCAAGTAGTGGAGGTCCAGACTTTTCCAGAATGAATAAAATGTCTATCAAATTTGCTAAGCTTGATAACTGGGCAAATATTCTTACCTACTCCTCAAGGCAAGTGATAATTAGAACTTGTTGAAATTTCTCTTCTTCAGGGGATTTTGTGTGTGTGTTGTTACTGCTGATAAAAGAACTCTAGGACCTAAATAATTTTCTTCCCAAATACACTGCCTTGAAGTTGAGAAACTAAAGCTACAGTTTCCTGTTCTTTGTAGGAATAAAAATCCTGGTAGGGTTCTTTTTTTCTTTTTTTTTTAAGTTGGTGGATTTTTTGTTTTGGTTTCATTTTTTTTTGTTTGTTGGTTTGATGGGGAATTTCTTTGTGGTTTTGGTTTGTTTTTGTAGTTGTGGTTGTTGTTTTCATTGGGGTTTTTTTTTGTTGTTATTGGGGTTTTTTGGGTTATTTTTGTATGTGTTTGTTTTTTTTCCTGGACTTAACTTTTCAAATAAACATTCTCTAAAATGTTTGTTTCTGAAATGAACCAAAAAGCACCCTACATAATGCTTTCACCATAATTATACACCTAGATCAGTCACAGAGTTTGAACCATTCACTAGAGCAGTATTAGGCTGCTAAGATCTGTGCCGTTAGCACCCTGGAACAGTTCCAGAAAGAATGTCACAAACACATTCAGCTAAAATATTTCCAGAGATTCCTGAATCTAAATATGTAGAATGAACAGTAGTTAATGGAAACCAAATTTTGTGAGGTGATTGCTCTAGTGGATTTAACTTTGCTATTTCTGAGGAGACCTGAACTTCATTTCCAGTTTGCTAGAGGGGAATATGGCATCCATAAATACATAATCTAGGAAAATGAGGTAGGAAGGCTCCTATGTGCCTCCTGTGTTGGGAAAATTATAGGATTTTCTTGGTTTTGCTTTTTCCAACATGAATTTTGAGGTACAGGCAGTTTACAATCCATGGCAGTAGAAAAATATAAATTTAATTTTCAAAATGTGGTGTCATTCTTATCTATTTACCATATTTTAACTGATGGCCATTGTGACCAGAAGGAACAGCAGCAGCAGCAGCAGCAGAAAGAACTATGTGTCATACCTGTAGCTTTAGCTGTGCATGTAAAGTACATATCATAGAGTACTCACATAATATTCTGGTTGGAAGGGACCTACAGGGATCACCAAGTCCAGTTCTTAAATGAATGCCCCATACAGGGATCAAACCCATGAGCTTGGCATTATTAGCACTGTGCTCTAACCAACTGAGCTAACATCCTGACAGGACATGTAAATGTGTGGTGTGGCCTTGGAATGTATCTCAGCATGCTAATTAGCATGTGAAAATGTAAATTTTGAATAATTTGTAGTTTTGCTCAATTTCATATTACTAGTATTGTAATACTTTTATTATAAGCACCACAAGTATTACAAATATTACAAATATTACAAGCATTGCTGTAGGAATCGGACAACAGCTGTGGACCAAAGTCTCATGTGTTTAGTGTTCTACAAAAACTCAAGAATAAAAGTGTGCTGTGGAGAAGATTTAAGTATGGGTACAAGACAAGCGGTGAATGGGGGAGGAGAAAGGGTCGAAACGAAGCAGTGAGAAAATATTGGTTAAAATGGCAAGTGGAACTTGTGGCACTATAATAGCCTAATTATTGTCAAGCTTTTAACAGGCTTTGAAACAGACAGAAATTTTGTGGTGGGGTATGAAGAAAGAGAGTGAACCTGATTTATGGATGTTTTATGAAGAGCACCTAGTTGATGAAATAAGAAAAGCTGGAAAGGTATGCAGGTCACTGAACCACGTGGTGTTAATTAGAGATGACAGCTAAGGTGAGTTCTTTATAGACTGGTGCAACAGAGGTAAGTAGTTTTATCTTTTATCCTTGTCTGGGTTTAACCTTAGCTGGCAACTAAAGTACCACACAGCCACATGCTAACTCACCCACACATCAGTGGGAGGAGAGTGATAAGAAAAATGTAAACCTTGTGGATAGAGATAACAATTTAATACTTGGCAGCAATAATAATAATAATAAATAATAATAACAATAACAATAACAATAACAATAACAATAATAATAATAATAATAATAATAATAATAATAATAATAATAAAGAATAATAAGAGAATCCCAGCTGAAACCAGGACAATCCTGTAGAGAAGTCCATCATGGGACTGGAAAGTGAATTATGATATAGTTAAAACTGTGATTTAGGAAAATTATCATTGTGTTTGTAAGTAGGCAGGGAAGCATGTGTTAGCCAAGGCCAGAGACAGGCAAGATGAAGGTATTAACTCAGTGGATGGTTAGGAAAGCAACATGCTAGAGGTGACACCTATTCTCCAGTAGAAATCTCCGTATATGTATGTTTTAATTGCAAAAGAGGGTGAAATATTAGTTTGGACAGATATGCCATCTGAAAAGGAATTTTGACCTTCATAGATTTTCTTGTGATCAGAAAAAGCCTTTCTTTGTGCTACCATTGCATTTCAGACTTCTGCTCCAGAGAAAGCTGCAAAAAATATGGGTTGTGGGATTTTTGTTTGTGGATTTTGTTTTGTTTTGTTTTGAATAGAGTTTTCTCTGATATCTTTACAGATGTTTTCCCTGAGAGAGGATCTTGGAAGTAGCTAAGGAAGTACCACTGAACACAGAAATAAGAACTGTGTGCACTGCTCCTTTAGGATGAGTGTAGGAGATAAGAGTTTTCCAGCTGTGACAAGTTTAGTCCTCCTGGCCAGAGGAAAGGGAATACCAGAGCTATGAGACAAGGAAATGTTGCAGTAAAACTGATTTAAGTGCCTACAGTGTTAAGCACCTAATGTAGATCCCCATTATACAACAAAGAGGCACAAACTGCTCCTGTAACTTGGGGTCTGGCAAAAGAGAACTTCTTCTGCATGTACTGCCCTATTCTGTCCCATCTCTCTGGCTCACAAGGGGATTATGGAGAAACAACCTGTTGCTGCTGAATAACCAAAGGTGTGTGTTTGCAGCCTACTAATTCCCCAGGAACAGCTTGCATGCACACGACTTGCAGTGAAAAAGAAATAATTCGCAGTGGTGTCAGCATCAGTGGAAGAGGGCTGAGGGCTGGCTGAGCTGCTTTGTGTATACCAATGTTTGTGGGTTTACTGAAGAACCATGGACAGGCTGGAAATGTCAGTCTCAGCTTAGCCTGCAGCTACTCTGCCCAGTTACTCTGCCCAGGTGTGTTTTATGTGACCCTTCTCATCTTTCCTACTGTCTGACTGTAACACTGTTCACTTTTGGCAGAGCATGATGCCTGAATCTCTGTCCAGCACTTTACCTTGCAAGGGGACAAAGAAAAAGATTAGTACAGTTAAGACAGGCTCATAGAAACTATATCTGTCCTCATCATGGGGCAATAGATGTTGGATGATTTCCTTCCCACTTCTGTGCTTAATTGTCCCATATGTACAGTACAGCTGATGAAGCCAAGCTCTTAAATATATAGTTCTTTGACAGCTGAAGATCTAAGAGCAGTAGACAGCTGCATTTTGCTCCTTCATAGACTTGCCTTACAACAGTGCAGTTACTAGGCAGCAGTGTGGAATACTTACCATCTGGACACAGGTGCAGATAATCTATTACTGAATGTAGAAATATTATATTTCTCAGTGTATTTATGTTTATCCCCTATGAGGTATTTAACAAGTCAGAAGAGAAGGGCCAGGCTCTTGAAATAGGACATTAAATTAGGTAAAGTGCATTCTGCATTTGGATCACATCATAGCTGATCTCATATAATCAAACTAGAAAAGATACAGAATATGCTATAAATTCAACAGAACATATTTTTCTCTGGAAATAGTGTACTTGGAATTAGGACAATCACTTATTATTCAGAATGATTGTCAGTACTAAGAAGGGAAGGAATGAGAGCACTGACAGTTACTTAAATTATAAGAAAGATAGTGTAATGCATTTATTTTACCATAAATTCTCTAAAATGTAGAAAATTTCTAGTGATGGAAATTTATAAAATTCAGAAGAATAAAGAAGTTAAATTTATCAAAGTATTTTAATGTGTATGGGACCCCAAACCTGCAACAAATAGACAGAAATAATTTTCCTGAATAAGTCCTCTTGGATGATAGCTCTGATCTTGGTGGCAATGTCAGTGATTCTCTTGTTTTGCCTGGGCCCTTTGCTCCGAGCAGGTGTTTCATTTACATTTCCAAAAATTTCTAATTTTTGAAGAAAACTCTCTGAACGTGAATACCTTCTTTTCAAAGATGATTATGGAAAAGATACATATCCCTGAGTCAAAGGATCAGTGTAGTCTAAATGCCTTTTTTGCTAAACTGATCCATTGATAAACTAATGTTTCTGTTCCTGGTGTTGCTTTTTTTTTCTTTTCAGACTTGCTTCTTTTTTCTTTTTGTTTTCATTTTTTTATCTGGTATAATTATTCAGGCTGAATTCAACAGCTACCATTCTGTCTTGGAATGTTCTTTTTTTTCCTGTTGGGCATGATTCTTATGAATTTTCAAGTTTCAAAAACCAAGTTCAGAAATGTTCTAGGTACTATATAGCTTCTTGTTACCACTTGCTCCTTAGAGCAAGCATTATTAGAGATAATATCCCTATATTATTGAATAATAAAGGGACATTTTCTCTAATGCAGGCTTGCTACTTCAAATTTTGCCACATTAACCTTTTTTTCCCTTGAGATGCTTTTTTTTCCAAAATTATTTTTATTCTTTAATAATTTTATCCTCAAAGGAAGAAATGTGCCTCTCGTCTACCTTTAGTCTTTCTGTAACATTTTAGCTCCATGTTCAGGATATTTATTTGACCTTTTATATCTTCTACATCTAATGACATTTGTTTCATCAGATTTAGTAAAGATGAATGACCTTTTAACTCCTAAAAAAAAAAGTAAATCCATTTTCATCTTTCTTTGCTCTCTTTTCTTGTTATAGAAGCAAGCTTTGCTCTTTCCTTTTACATGTTATGAAGTCTTAGAATGAAATCCTGGTCCTTATTAAGTTTAGGGAAAGTTTTCTGCTGATGTAGTTGAGTCCAGATTTGACTACTGGTTTTACAGTGAAGGCAAAATTGTTGCCCAAATTTTCAAGTAAAGAGCTAGTATTTTTAGCTCTCTTTTTCCAAAATAGTAAACACTTAGGTTTTAATATTTTATCTTAGTAAATGGTGGTTCTATGCCTAGAAGAACAGCTTCAGAAGAAGGTACTTATTGAGGTTATCATTTGAGTTGGAAAAAAAACTTTCCCTATCTATAAAAAAAAAAGTTAAATGTCAAAATCTACCTCTTTATTCAGAACTGGGAAGCACTTTAATTCTTTATGTAATCAAACATGACTAATTCAGTTAAAAGGAAGTGTGCCAGGGTTGTATCAGATTTATGTACAAAATCATCATCTGCTTTATATGGAGAACAGAGCAGAGTCTCTGTTTCTGGAAAATAACCTATCCAATAGGCTATTTTTGGATGTGGCAAGGAGTGCCACCCAGAGAACTCCTGTCAGGGAAAAAGATCAGCTGTGAAGTCAAAACCCAAGTAAAATGACAGATTGACTATAAAACAGAGTAATGAAAAAAAGAAATGTTTTGTGTGCTTTAACTCCACTTCTTTTTTTAATGACAAAATATCTGTGGGTAAAAGCTGAATGATCTGGCTCCTAAATTCTCTTTAGTTTGAAATTAAAGGAAATTTATAGTTATCCTTTTTATAGATTTGCATAGTTTTAGCTCATTTTAATGGTTCTCAGACTAAATTCATGATTATCTTGCAGGGACTCTGACATCAAAAAGTGGGAGAATTAATCTCTGTGTAACACTTAGCTGTGTGTGAATCATGAAGGAATATTTTTGCCCTGATGTCACTGGTGAAACATCTTTGGAGCTGCATTTTATTTCCCTCTGCTGTCTTATTTCCAAGTAAGATTGATAAATGATAAGAAAAATCCCTCCTTTACAGGCAGTGTTTTAGGAGTTGTTAAACAAACTTTTAAGAGAAGTGCATCATTTCCTGCATGTTACCTGATATCTACCTCTCCAAACATATTGTACATAGCATCTCCCCATGCTTACAGAAAGCCATCTGCTCTTCAAATGCAGTGTTGTAAATAGATGTAAGCCTTCTAGACCTAGAGCATGTCCAAATCAGACCCCCACAGAACAATACTGATTCAACAGAAAGGCTGTTGACCTTGGAGCTGGGACCTGTAAGGAGCCAAGGCCATCATTGTGCCCCTTGGGCTGTGAAGCTGATGGTGTGCAGAAATCCTTCTCTCTCTGTGCAAAGCCTATGCCAATGGGTATTTGTGTCTATTTCTTATCCTCCCTTTCAGCAATTTGTAGTTCTATGGAAACTGAAGAAAATTCTCTTTCCCACTGCTTCAATTTATCACCTTCAGAGGTCTCAAAAATAAGAGCTAAATTCTCTTTTCAGCTATTTAGTAAATAAGGAAACTATTTGCAAAACTTAGTCGTGCTTTTGCTGCTTTTTAACAAATATAACCAAACAGATTGTAAATATTTTTCCCCAGTTCATTTGATGTAACAAGAAAATCCTGTAAAGGAATACATTTATCTAATAATATCTAACCATGTGATCGGACCTTGATTGATTCATTTGTCCCTTGGATTCCTGAGCAAATGAAGCAGCTCAACAAGTTTTTGTATTGGTAATTCATTCTGTGATGTTGTTTGATGACTTTTTTTTTAGTAAAATTGGATCTTTTCCCATATTATTTCTCACTTGTTGATAACAAGCACTCCATGGTATATAACTCATGTTGACTTATCCTCATGGAAGACTTGCTCGCTTTCACTCCCATAAGCAAATATTAAGATGACGTATTATTAAGGAGTGTTAAATATTTAAATTTACAGCAGATAGGATTTTAATTATTTTTCCTGCTCATCACAGAGTTGTATGTAGATGTACAGAGTCATTAAAAAATTGTCATATTATAAAAGCTCTGGCTGAAATATGACAAAAAAAGTCCATCTTTGGAAAGAATATGCCAGGGTCTTTGGGCTATACTAAGGCTTTACTTTGATTCATCTGTGAGTTAGTTGCTTCCTCATCTCACCTCTGAACCAAGCAGCAGACGTCATCTACCTTAACTCAGTTTCTCCAGAGAATATATACTACTGGAGTTGTGCCATTTCATTTTAAAAGGTGTTCTGGTGCAACCCCTTTTAAAGACAAAACCAGTGTTTTCTCACTGATTCCAGTAACCACCTCAGTTTGCTTTTGCTAGATGTCAAGTAGAGAACACAGCTGCCTGGGATTCTTACCCTTGCCAGACCAGCTTTACACATCCCTTTCCCTTGTTTATATTAATATGGAGGTCCTAGAGGAAGCTGCTTGCTCTTTATAGTGCTGGCAGCAAGTTCAGTTTTGTGAGGGAAAATACAAGAGGCTCGCTGCAGGGCTACATTAACCATGGATTTTCTCAAAGCAGGTTCCAAGACCTCCTTGCTTAAGTGCCTCCAAGCACAGGAACCCCTTGTCTTTAGACACTGCCATGGAATGGGGGTGGGCATCAATGTCAGTAAGGCACAGCAACCTCCAGATGTACATGGGGAGTCTTGGCTAGTCCCAGGATGGGAAATCGTGTTATCCAAAGGGCTGAGATAGCATGATCTTTGTCATGAAGCCAAGCAACTTTTGGAAGGTTCTGGTCTCTTAGGCTTGTCACCATTTCTTGACCTTTTCACAGAGTCCTACAACTTTCTTCTACTGCCAAGGTGAACTGTGGGCTTCCTGTACACCAGAAATTAGGCTGAGTGAACATAAATGACCCAAGCATGTAGTTAATCTTCCAAAGTGAGGAATATAGATGAGATTTTTTCCAGTCTGAAGCCCCAACTCTGCTGGAAGTGATAACTTCAAAGGAGAGTCATCCAGAGCAAAATTTTCTAGACTGCAGTAAGTGTGGAAGTGGACACCATTTTTTGGATTTTTTTGGCCTTAAACTGTACAGAATTAGGTTGGTTTTGTCTAACCAAATTTTAAGGCCACTCTTCTGTAAAAGTTGCCACCACTACCAACCCTTTTGCGATCGTCCTGACAAGTTAAATGGATGAAGAAGAGATGGTGATTTTAAAACCAGTTTATTTTCTGACTCATGTGAGTTTCAACGTAGCCCATGAGAAGAATGTGTAGACTAATAGCACTGTATTTGGAAGTACAATCATGTTTTCTGTCTTCCTTTATTTACTGTATGTTTGCCATAGTTTTGCATTTATCTGCTCTTTGGTCTGGCATGCATCCTCCCTGGATCACATTCTCAAAAGATAGCAAGCTGCATTGCTCCATTGATTTCAGTGGAGTTATGACAATTTATACATCAGTCATGTCAGGAAAGCATAATGAAGGGTTCACTCAAAATCAGAATTGAATATCCTTCAATCCATCCTCACCCTCTACCCTCAAGAAATAATTGCATAGATAATATTTTTTCTCTCTTTTTTTATTTTTTGTCCCCAAGAATACTGAAAATGTGCCTTGCTCTGGGATATATTATTTGGGTTTAGTGTAAAATTTTCACTGCCTGTTTGCCATTTTTCCTCATGCCTGCTGTCGGAAATGCATCAGGAAACACAAGTGAGCCTAATTGACAGCTCTGTGGAGGCGAAGGTAGGCTGCGACCTGAAATGAGGACTGTTCTCATAATGAGAGACAGCTGAAAGATTATGTATATAGAGCTCCTAAAATAGATTCCCTGGATCTTTTTCATAAACCAGCAGATGGTAGCAGAGTCTACAGATCCCAGAGAAGGCAAATGTACATTACTGTAACTGCCCTCATTCACTTGCCATTAATCTTTACTTGTCAACCTCTTCAGTGCCTTCTGTAGTGCTGACCCTGAAATCGTATCATTTAATTTGTAATCATATATTGCCAGCATTTCCCCTTTCTATCACATATCAGATCCATTAATTCTGCTGTGCTGTGGACCACTGATAGCTATAGGCAAGCCTCTGTAGAGAAAAGATGTTCACAAAATGGAATAGAGACAAGAAGAAAGGCTGACTTGCTGGATAGAATGGGATGAAGGGAAGAGGAAATGAGAGGAAAGAGATGTGTGACTATGGATTTGTTTGTCTGTCTTCTTTCACCCATCCCTGGAAGTCTAAGCGGCCTGATACTAATATCTAAGAGTTGCCAGAGTGCTCCTTCCATAGCATAAGAAAGCACAGATATAACACAAGTTCTGTTTATGGAGTCTCTTGAACAGAGGTGCTGCATATAGAAATGAGCCAGAAGAGTATGCTTTCTGAGTTGAAGCCAGCATGTATAATGAATGTGTGAGAGCATTTCTAATTAAATGGGATTCATGGTGTGTTTTTGAGAGAGGATTTGAAAAGGGGAGGCTGAATGCTTTAGCTTGTGAAGAGGGGGAGGGACCATCAGTCTTTGATGACTGATGTATTTTTGCCTGCTCTTCTTGTGATTATGCCCAAAGATGGCAGGGCTCAAAAGTTCAAATATTGTCAACAGTTAGTCATGTTGAAAGTGTCGTTGAGGTGTGAGTTCCATGCTGTGACCCTGCCCACAGTGACTGGTGAAAAATTGCTTTCAGGAGACACTGACAGACCAAAGAGCCCACATGCCAAAATGATTAAGTCAGATGTACCATTCTATCCACTGATCCACCTTTCCCTCTGAAGAATTAGCTGTAGGATAATAAAACACCCTGAAAACTGCATCTATGGAAAGAGAGTATTAAAACCAGCATGCCTGCAAAAAGGATGCAAAGTGCTCTGTTCTAGTTTGTTTTCCATTGTGCTGGAATTTTCCTCTCTGTGGCCCTGGGCAGAAAAAAAAATATATACACAAGATTTCTTCTTACATTTTTCACACTGACCTTAGTGAGAGTCCAGAAAAGCCTTTCTTTTTAGAGTTGCAATAACATCCATAAGCTCTAGATGGTACTATGTAATCGCTCCATTTGGTCTTGCCTTTTGTGATGGTTTCTTACCTTTTCTTGGCTTCTACAAAATGTAGGGAAAGCAGAACAGCACAATGAAGTCAGCAAGAAACCTACCAAATAAAAAATAAAAAGGTCATGGACTTTTGCTTCAGACTCCATATTTAGATTAGCTTTCTTGTATAATGGGATAGATGTTCTAACAGTGCTTAACACATTAGATTCTGTTATTAATGAGTTATGCTGTATTGAGCCAGTGTTTTCATTACATTTACTGACATGAAAAGAGAGAAGAATAATGTAGGGTTTCCAAAGAGTTCTAAGTTTTTTGTTCGCTGTGGTGTGTGTGTACAGCATGAATGAACATCTGTGCATACCTCTGACACTTCAGTGGGGACATTCTGCACACCCAAAGATAACAGCTCTCTGTCAGTCAGGTAACAAGGTCCTGCAAGTAAATGTGGGAACAACAATTATGAAAAAAACACCAAAAACAAGAAGAAATTAAAAAACCCAAACCATTTCTGACAGCAGAAATTGTTATCTATACACAATTTCTCATGACCTCTGGCTCCAGAATTATCTGTAAATCAGAGCCCTTCACCACTGCTGATGGCATGAGAGATACACACACTTTTACAAGAGAGGAGTGGAGTCCCCAGACTATTGTGTATCCCATTTTTAAGGAGTGCCTTACTGAGTTCAGAGACACAGTTGGATAAACAGCTATTTTCTACAGAGCTGCATTAAAATATATCTGAGCACATAATAAATGCTGTAATATGGATTTTTCAGACTGCTAAAGAAAAATAATATACAAGTCCTAATGCATTTGCTTCCCTAGACATTTTAATTCAAAATTAAGTTTTCCTGTGAAACTCTTCACAACATAATTGCACTCGAACTCCATCAAACTCCACTTGAGACAATAAGTGAATCACAACTGATAGATTTTATTGTCCATACCCTATTTTACCAGATTTCTGGCATTATTACTCTTAGATGAGCTCCTTTCTATTCTTAATCTACAGTTATTAAGGAAACTGCAATTTCTGATAATCAGCCAAAAGTACAAACTCTAGTCTGACCCCAGAAAAATGAAGACATCCAAATCAAAGAAGAAAGTTTAAGGAGTAGTTAAAGTTTTGTCCATGGAAATTCCTACCAGGAATTAGGTATGCATGTTATAAGGTTAGTCCATGAATAATTAGGAGAGTTGAATGTTTATTTGAAAAAGTCTCTGTGATTCTGTTACTATTATGGTAACATTTTCTTTAATTGTCTTTTCTATTTCATGGGTGGGGAAGAGGCAATACTTGCTCTCTGTCAATGATGTCTGAAAGTGTGGGATATACTTTTCCAGCAGCGGGGCTTGCATATGAATTAAATCAGTCCTCTTCTACCTTCATCCTGCGAGCTTTGACTCCACACCTCCACACTTGCAAGTGCTGTTGATTTTTATGCTTATCAGTCTGATAGATGCAATATTTGGGAGCCTTCCAGCACTCTTTCAGAAAATGTGAGTAAACAGCTGCCACTGCTTCTCCAAGGAGTAGATGTGTTCAGTGCAATGCCTGGGTTTCTGATGTGTGCAGAGCTGTATGTGTAGCTGGAAGATTGCCTGTTCTTTATCCCTTCTATTCTGCCTTGCCTCCCTCCACCCTCGACTTCCTCTGCTGAAGCAGTGGCAAAAAATATCCCACTATCTTAAAGCAGGTGTAAATATTTTCCTTCTTACTCAAGCTGTTTGAAGGCAAAATTTTGGTAATTTTGCTTTTTTATATTCTTTGTCATTATGAAATATCTAAGTGAAAAAGTTGTGTACAAAATATTTTCCATTTTTTAGGTACAGATTTAATTTTGTTCTGCGATTAAAAACTTGAAAAATACCAATTTTCCAGGAAGGAACATATAAACAAGGGAACATGCAAAAAACACCAAGAAACTTAGAGAAAAATGAAGATGTGGTGTCTTCCTGGTACCAGCTCAACAGTTGTTCAGTCGAATGAAGTGGCTGAATGTACCAGATTTCTTGTGCACTGGGGTGTGTTTGAGCTGTCCTAAATGACATGAAACTGGTACTAACCAGGTATAAACCTGACTAACTTGTTCCTCTTCCAGTTTTTGGCGTAGACTTTGCTGGGTGGCTGTTTCTTGTTCTAACTGCAGCAAATGGAAAAGCTGTTGATCAGAACTGCAAAAGATGATCAGTATTTGGTGGTTGCCAAACATCAGTATATGAATTTGTTTTATTCCAGATGCCTAACTTTGAAGGGAGTGATAAAGAAACAAGGAATTAAATGGGCAGAAAGAATTAAAACTGACAATTACTCCAGGCAAAAATGTAAACACTTGTAAGAACTGTTAAAATCAAGAGAAAAAACAATTCGCGGTCATCTTAAAAGTGCAGGATATCAGTTTGTTTACATTCTTTGAGATTGAAAATGCCATTGAATGAAACTTTTCCTACTGAAGCAGAAGAATAGAGTATTGTTTGATCTTTCAAGGGAGACATGCTTGATGCTGTTGTCATCAAATCCCAGCTATAATAATTTAATCTGTGTTCAGGGCTTCTGAAGTTCAATTTGGTTAATTCAGAAACAATGTTTAGCTTGCATTTGACAACAAAATAATCATGCTTTTGTGCCATCAACACATTTTATCTGTAAGTTTACATGCAGTTATAGATGTGTGTACATGTATTTTATGTATATATTAATGCAGGGAAAAACTAATTTTATTCCATCTATTTAATATTTGAAATGTGACTCAAGATAGTGAAATCATTCAACATGTTAAATGCTCTTCAGTATGTGAAGAGGTATTCATGTCCATTCTTTTCTGCACAGATATGGAATTGTCATACTGGATTCAAAGTGCAATCTACTTGATTATCCTTCCCACTCCTGGCAAATATGGGGTGCTCTGGAGAGAGATGGAGGAAACTCTGTCCACACCATTGTAGAAAAATGCAAATTATTAATATGAAGGCAAACCCTGAAACACACTCTCATGTCTTTGTTCAAAACCCTAACAATAAACTCTTTGAAGGAGGAATGGTCTTATCAGCCATGCTAATACCTCTTCCACAGGATCACTGAACTTAAGGGTGTAGGAGATGGAAGATGCTATACATCATCCTTTTCATCCTCCAGGTAGATCATCTTAGTCCTGTGCCTTTCCTCATGTATGTACAGAGATTCCTGGAAGAAAGGCAAGAAAAGACATGCATTCTACAACCTCTGAGGCAAAAACTTTGGTTTAGGGCTTTACCGGTCGAGTCTTTAGGTAATGATCTTAAAATAACAAAATGAGAAAATTTAACAGTTGGAGTCTGGAGGCAATCATGAAATAAGCAGTAATTCTGGTTTCATGGTGATTTTATGATTTTATTTATTTATAATTCATTTATTCACAGGCACACCAAATTGCTTGTCCTTTCACCAACAGTCATGTGTCTTCCAGTGTGGCATAGAGGAGCAGTATAGGAGAAAGGGGAGTAAAACTCTTAATGACTGCTCCTCAGTAAAATTTACTGAAGCCATTGAAAATCACTGTCTAGTGAGGTGTTGTCTTCTGCCCTTTGCTTGGTGCTCCTGCCCTAGTACAGGAAATTTGGAAAGGAATGTGAGTTGCAGCATGGAAGGTATACCATGCTACAGTCTGGAGTGTTGTTTTCTGTGGGCAATGATGTACATTTTTTGGGGTATGTCAGTCTCTAAGCTCATCCTTCCTCAGGAAACATCATGTAAGGCTTTGGAATATTTGTCATGGAGAATACTGGGTTGGAATGGGTTGGCCAAAACTGGACAGTTGGCAGTGCCAAGTGAGGAACGAGTTACTAACAGATGTTTGCAGCCTAAAGGTCTGCAGCCTTTGGGGAGCGAGGAAAATGTGAGCAGAATAAAACAGTCCCTGGGGCTCTTCAGCAAGCCTCTAGTTATCTTTTACCACATATTTTGTCTCTTTGAAGAACAGATTTGCATAGACGTCCATTGCCAAACCAATTATTTCAAATTTGCAGTTTCCCCCTGCATTTACATGGAAAGGTGCAAATGTGCTTGGTGAGGTTTTGCAACCTGCCGGGTTACTCTGGGGGGAAAAATAAAGCTTCTAAAATAAAACTTTAGTGTGAGAGCTAAAGACTGATCTTTTATGAAAACTAAATTTAAAAATAAATAATAAAATAAAAAATATAGTAATAATAATAATAATAATAATAATAATAATAGTAAAAAATAAAATTATCTTAGTAGATGCAGACTTATTCCAGACAAGTGAGGCATGTTTGTGCCTTTGCTTCCTTCCAGCATCAGTAGCTGAAGTTTGCTTTTGTGGAGTTAGGTGTAAGTAAATAAGGGCATCACCACTACAGTTTGCAAATGTTCAATTAAATTGTCCACTTCTCTGTTACCATGTGTTTAACTGCAAAGGTAGTAGTTATTACCCTGTGGTTTTATCTCGTCATGATATTTCCTTTTAAGTGGCAGAAGAATTAAAAATGATGGGCTGAGAGTCTTGCTGAATTCTCTCTCATGTCCTTTATAGCTCTTCCTAAGGCAGTATGAAATTCTCTGGCTATTTAAAAGATGGTGTGTTTGGTGTAACAACACAGAATTAAACTTCAGAAAAACACCTGACACCTACTGAAAAATTGTGAGGCTGCATAAATGTATCTAGCCCGCTCCTTTTATAATATTATCATTTCATGTAGTTGATTAGGAAAAGTAAATAAAATGGATGGTTTATTAAAGTGCTGAATGTGGATCACTATTAGAAGTCGAGGAGTCCTAAGGTCAAACTTTTTTTACATTTGGATATGATTCCTTTAAATTAAGTACTTGGTGCTTTGAAAATGTTGGTAGTTAGCTTGATAGACCAGTAAGGAGCTATTACTTCTATCAGGTTCTCTGAGGAAAAGCACTACTCTCTATTGACATCCTAAGGATAAAAGCACAGGCAGCTTATAACAATATAACTGTTTGTATAATGTTTACGTGGAAAATAGACTATTTTATTTTTTTGGGCGCTAGTACGGGAAATTAAATTCTTTACCTCAAGAATGGGAAAAAAAGTGAAATCACTTTGTTCCTATAACAGCAGAAAAGAAGATTCCAACCCACTGTCAATTTGAAGGTCTGGGGGAAAACAAAATCTCAGCAGTCAGATAAATTGAGTATTTTATTATTTAGTATTCCTCACATAAAAAGAACATGAATGAAAAGGCCTGACCTTTTCACAGGCCACAGCAGAGATCAGACAATGGTCAATAATTACAGCTAATAGTTGTGCAATTTAAGATCTGCTGTATAATGATACATTTGTAAACAAGTTTTTTCCTCCTTCCCTAGATATACATGAGTAGCAAACTACTGCCAGTAGGTATAAAAATTAAGTATTGCTTTCCTGATGGTTGTTATCCTTAATACTATAATTAAACTTGTGTGGAACTACACAGGGAAGCTGCTGATAAAGGAGCCAAGAAAATAACAGGCAGAAGAGAGGAGCAGACAGTCAATGCTTTCCTGGTGGCCTAAACACTGCACAAATCAACTCGTGCTACTTTTGATGCTCTTCTGACAAAATATAATATGGAAATTTAGGAGTATGTTGTGCTGTAAATAGACTATAAGAGACACTTTAAAAGCAACAAAATATGGGAACTGAAATTAAACATGATGTGCTGATGTAACTAGGCATCTAGCAATGTCCAGATGGACTGTCAAGCCTGGAGAAATTCAAAAGTGCTTTTCAAAATAGAAATCTCCCCTTGCCCCTGGTTAACCCACTTTTCAATGTTTCTTTTTCTTTTTAATGATTACAATGCAATAAAGTTTTTATTTTATTTTATTTTTTAATTACTTATCTTCCAGTTTCCCTATAGGTAGATATCAGCAGCAGCTATTTCAGTACCTGCACATCTGGTGCCTCATAAAGGAATGCGCCAGAACCATCAGAAATGTTTAAAACAGTGCTTAGACCAAACACTAGCTATCAATTCAGGTACAGAGAGAGAAAGAACCCAATTAGAAATAACTATGGGACCAGACTCCAGCAGATGTTCAATTACCCTTGCTACCTACCTACCTTGCAACAGACTGGAGGTGCAGTTGGTGTGGTACACATGCATTGTTTCAGGACTGGTTTTGAATTTCCACGTGTGGTGCCATCTGTGCTAACACTCCCTGGTCCTGCCACTCCCCTGCAGCCATCCTGCAAGGGATGTCTTGTTGCAGTGTGTATTTCTGTGCAGTTTGCATTTGTCTACAGCAACATGGTTCACAAAGAACACACAGACTGTGTCAGTAAGGATAGCTGAAAGGTAACGTGCTCCCATTGCTCCCAGTGCTCTTCAGCAGATATCCTCTAATTTCCTATCTGCAGAAAGGTTTACATTTTACCAACTTTAGTTATCCTTAATCTATGTGGAAATGCAGCTTGGGCTGCTGACACCTGCAAAGCTGAGGACTAGGTAAGGCTCTGCCTGCAATACCTGGAAGTTGTGACTGTTGCTCTGCTAACAGTGAGGAGAAGAGCTCCAGCACAAGGCAAGAGTACACTTCCCACCTTCAGCTGGACTCTAGGTCATTCCAAGGAATAATTTCCATACTTGGTCATTAACTTGATCTAGTGACAAATTAAAAAGCATGTTCTATCCTGCCAGAATAGAAAAATGACTTTTTTTTTTAGCCCTGCACAGCTGCAACTGAGAGAAACTGAAATTAATATTGCTCCTAAATGTGGATCTAGACTGGAGAGATGCCAGACTAACAGGGTAAGGGTAAAAGCTTTCTTGCTTTTGACAGGAGAAAGGCTTTAAATTTACTTCCTAAGCTGATGGGTTTTGAAATGGAGTTCTGCAAAGCTAGCAGACAGGAATTAATTTTTATTGCTAAAATTGTGTGTGTGATGTTGGAAAAACAACCAGTCTACAAAAGAGTGCCCTGTCAGTGCAGTGTAACATTTGGCAATGAATGCGTTACAGTTTTTTCCCTCCTCAAAAGATTAGGGAAAGACTCCTGTTTCCTCCTGAGGAAAAGCTGTAGATTGATGAGTAAGTAAAACAAACGAGGGTCCACAGCCTCTCTTTTAGAAGATGTAATATTTTTAAGTAGTTTTGAAAGAAAATGTTTCTTTTTTTGCCATACTTTAATATTCCTGAGCCCAGAGTGATGAGACACATCAATCCTCATTCTCTGATAACTTTGGACAAGCTTCCTTGTAGTTTGAGAGACCTGAGAAGCTCTAAAAGTGCCTTCAGGGAGTGCAAAACTCTCTCAAGGGCTGGGAAGAATGGAGGAATTTTGCTTTTCATGGAAGGGCCAACATTCACTGTTGATGACTGTCGGTAAAATTTCATTACTTTGTGCTGTTCTTTTGATTGTCCACCACTGTCTGAGTCCCTAGGAGAACTGGTGTGTGAAGGTAAGTGATTCAACTTCACAAAAGTATGAGGAGAGTGGTTCAGCTTGAATATGAACAGTACTAAATCTTCCCTTGACCCTGGTGTTGGCCTAGCCACGGGGTTTGTCCAAATTCAGCTGTTTAACTCTGCATCCATTTCTCTGCTCTCTGTGTTTAGATCCCCCATAATTCATGTGTTGCTTCTAAGAAGTAACTGCATGTAGTACAGCTTCTAAGGCATGGCCATCATTGATTTTCACAGTGCTTAGTTTTGTTCAGAACAGGGTGGTGTGTTGTGTGCTTTCACATCGACTCTTACTTTCTTGTTTTGCCATCATTTTATATGGGCAGAAACTATAAAAGAATATTTATATGAGGAGACTTCATGTACATTTCACTAGAGAAATGTGCTAAATTGCAATTCCCGCCATATCTAAATGAGATTGAAAAGGAAAATCTATGTATACTCTTGTCAGTAATTATTGTGTGCAGTTTCAGTGCTTCATTAGTATCTTAGCACTGTGAGAGTGTTTATGGGTAACAGTGGAAACAAAGCTGAAGACAATGCAGCAGCAGGCAGGAGAGAGAAAAGGAAGAAATGGGTGATTCTGTCTGATGGTGGCACTTTGGGGCCTGAACAAAAAACACCCACTTCAAATTGAGAAAACACAAATGTAATTAATAGCAAGGGAGAGGAAAATCTTCAGTGCATTTTAAAACATAAAAGAAAAATATTCAGAAACTGGCCCATTGGGAAATGCAATTTCAATATTGCTATTTTAAAAAAATAACAAACATGCCAGGAGTCCTCTAATCTGGATGTTTGGGTTTGTCTTTTTTTTTTTTTTTAATTGAGCTGAAGCTGCATGTTTTATACTTGGCTTTGTGTGTGAAGCAATGGGTGGAAGAAGAATTGCATAATTTTGAGTTGAGAAAATTAAAAAAAATACAACTCTTCTTCACATGTAGAAGTAAACATCAGTGAGAAGAATAGTGAATGTGGTACTTCCATCTGAATCAGTGACAAAAATGCCCCCAGAAAGGAAGATTCAAAGGTAAGGGGTTGCTAGGGAAATTTCTGATACAACTCTGCTACCATTCATCAGTGCTTGCTTGAACTTGATGAGATTTTCCAACAAAAAAACACCAGAATTTAGAACTTTCCATGTGGTGCTTTTCAGATGAACTTAAAATGTGCTGAGTAAGTACAGCTGAAAATGGTGGGAGTTGTACAAGCTCAGCATCTTTTGGGATCTGGCTCTGTGTACACATTCACTGTGCAAACAGCTAATCAAGTTTCAAGAGCAATAGAAAGAAAAGTTTATTCTCCTTCCTCCAAAAGCAGTTAATTTCCTGGGATCTATTGAGTCAAATGCTGTATTTATGATGTTCAGTTCCTCACTTAATCAAAACTAAACACTTAATTTTACACTTCATATCTCCAAAGAGGATGGTGAATAATTTATAATGAATAATTTTATGAATTTGGCCTTTTTCTGTTCATGAATTATCCACAAGAGATCATGACTTCTCAGAGGTACTTCCACTCAAACTGATTCACTGAATAATTCTTGATCTGCAGCAGATTGTTGTGAGGTTTGATATTTAAGATTCCAGCTGTTCTGATTGGACTCTTAGGCAGATATTATAATTACCAACTCAATGTGTTCATGTCCTAAACTGGTGCTTCCAGGCTGACTCATTGCAACTGCTTCAGCACTTTTTATAACTTGATATATTTTTTGTTTGTTTGCTGTATTTTAGAAAATTACTCTCAGCAAGCTTATTTTAGGAGTCATTGAACGCAAAAGTTCTATAACGTAGCGGAAATCATCTGTTAGTGGTCCTGATGGAAGGCATAATAAGTCTGGGAAGTAGCTGATGCTTTGAAAGTCTTTCAGCAGGACAGTGCACTGTAGAAAAGTCCTTTGGCACTGTTGGAAGCCAAGACAGCAGAGCTCTCAGTCACTTCAGTGCAGCACTTGTGACTATTTAGATCAATATCTATAAGGTCAAAGAGAGTCCCACATCAAAGGTCTTTAAATCAGTTTTGATTAAAAACTTTTAACCACATAAGAGTAGCCAGTGGATGCTCTTGTTCCCAAAGGTGTTTGCATGCTGAGGATCTCCTGTGTTTACACTGCTGGCTCCTTCGTGCCACTGGTTATGCTACCCTAATCCAAACACCAGCTTGTTTGGTTGTCTGTGAGGAACTAATAAGGGTTTTGGCAAAGGCCAAATTTTCAGGATAAATGGATTCATTTTCTGGCATTTGTAACCAGAAGAACGGATACCCAGTACACTCTGGAACCTGTCAGCATCTTTGTATCTCTACTGGCATTCTCTTTACTCCTATCGTGTAACAAATCATCATATAAACCAGGTAACTTAGTTTTATAGACAGATTTATTCTTTGCTCCTCAATCCCTTTTGTGATATCAAAATATTTCTTAACAATACTACCAGAGCAGCATAGTTGGTGATATGGAGAGTAGTCAATATAAGATTTTTAATTTGTTGATAAGCTCCAGAGAAACAGATAATCACCCATGTAGCTGTTGAAGACATAATTACATATAATTTATATCCCTTATGGAAAAGGGAAAGTTTGCTTATTACACATAGAAAAAGTTTATGTCAGACATTTTCTTTTTAGAGGCCCAGCATGTGCCTGAACTATGTGTATATAAACAAGTAGCATCAAACCTAGCAAATTATGCAGATAACTCAGTTTCTCAGAATTTGAGAACAATGACTTAAACAATTCCCGTAAGTCCATTTAGATTTAGCTGTCTTGTGCTTCTGTCTTCATTTTGCTGATTACATTTTTGATGGACTACATTTGAGCAATATACAAAAAATTTTGTCATGTACTCCATATTATACCTAAATTGTATTCCAGATTATGATCTTGTCAGACTTTCTGTCCTGTCTTTTTGTACATTTATAAAGTATTGCCAGGAACACCTGTGGATATAGATTTATGCAAAATATTTGAATGGGACAGAAGGGGATGTGTGTTGACTAGACAACATCCTTCAGCCCATTACTATATGATTCAGGGAATTTTTTAACCCAGTTTAAATAGGACAAAACAAGCAATCAGATCCTCAGTTAGTACAAATTAACTCTTTTTCTGATTCCCACTTCCTCTCAGTTCTGGAAAGGTAGGAAAGGTTTTTGCTCATATGTGAGCAAAAATCTTATTGCTCCAATAGTTTCATCATCACAAAGATCAGCTGTTGAACCAAATTTCTCCTCCCAAGCTCTAAAATTACTGGTTTAGTGTGCCTAAATGTATTCTAAATGCACTGGTTTAGTGTGATTGCCCATGCTTAGAGCATAGGCTTTCATAGGATGGGAGCTACTTGAAAGCAATGAAATGTGTATGTGTTTGTGCAGGGGGGTGAATGCACATAAACGAGGAGGTCAGAGAGAATAAATTTGTGATGTCCAGAGGCCGAAAGAGACAGCCTTAAATTAGAACAAGGAGGTTTTAACCAATATTAACTAATATTGAGTGTAACTGATGTGCAACAAATTTCATATCTTTCATTGAAGATGGAAAGATTTTTTTATTATCATTACTATTATTTTATTATTATTATTATTAGTAGTAGTAGTGATAGTAATAATAATAATAATAATAATAATAATAACAATAATAATAATAATAGTATAGCATTATCTTCAGTAGAAGGTTAATGGAAATAAACACAGGCAGAAATTCAGTAAACTCCCCGTTGCTCCCAATACTCACTCTCACATACACACAGATGTGTGTGCACACATCCAAGGAAAGCCTGAACACTGAGACCATGACTGTAGCTGGTGGGCTTTGGTCTGCACATGGGGAAATAATGAAACTTGAATATTTTTTGTTGAAAGTCAAAGTTTTTCCAAAGTATATGAATGGAATAGACCAGTCCGCCAAAACATCTAAGGGAATGATCTCTGCAGAGCTATTATTTCTCTTTTTTATTATCTGCAGACAATTCCAGTACACATAAAATACCCTGACTCAGGGGCGTCAGATCAGAGATCACCTCTTTTGCACCCAGCTGCTGAGGCTGTTGCAGTACTCTGGAGGCACACATTTAGCCAAAGTAACAGGGCAGTGATCACTGCAGAGATATGGGAATTCCTTCTTTCTTCATCCAAAGAACTAAAGTTGCTATTGTTACAGTGACATCAAACTAATTCTTTTACAGAGAAAGAACACTTAGTAAGATAGAGATGTCATTTCTCCTTTTCCAGAAGGGTCTGATTCAAAGAAAGCAGTTCAGTAAACTTGTTAAATGGTTATTACTTCAACAAACCTGAAGAGTCTGAGTGTTTAAGTCATCACATGGAAGTGTGTAATAGGGCCTGGCATCTTTTTTTTTTTTTTTTAGTGTTTATAAACTCTAATAAAATCTGGAAAGCAAATGTCAAGAGCATAAATAAAATCATACGCAAATATATTGGCAATAATATTAGGACATTAAGAGTTACACTTTAAATATTCACATAATTAGATACTAACTAATCCTCATAACACGTCTGTGCCCTTGGTGGGTAAACATTGCAATTCTTGGGGATGTGAAAACTAGAACAGAAGCCAGCGATTTAAGCAGAGGGTAGAATGTTAACTTTTTCTGTTATTAACCCTTCCTCTGTTCTGGGTCATTCTACCTAGAGTGCTGGAAGACATACATTCTCTATTCTGGCATTCAGACCGTATGAAAGAAAGTTGCCTTGACAAAGGCAGGTTTTTCATGCTCCTGTAAGAGTTCAGGTTGTGATGGGTGAGTTTTATGGTGTATTCCAGGGTGTAATCCCTCAAACTGTGGTTTTACTAGTCTCACGAGTCACCATGAGCTGTTCTAGTGTGGACTTCTGGCTCTTCCTACAACCTCTAGTATCACAGTCCTCATAAAAGGGATTATGAAGTAAAGTACCTACTACATATAATACTACATATTTCCTGAACTTCTTACCCAACAAAGTTACTTCGGTTTAAATTGATTGATGCAATTGAAGTGTGTTTTGAGTCAATACCAAATTAAAAATCAAGAAAATTGGTTACAAATGCAACGTGAGGAGAGAGAACCCACTTTAAATTCAACTTACAGCATTTCCCCATGCAGAGCCAGCAGCAGCAAGATCTTCACAGAGTGGATGTGCTCTGTGTACAGAAGTGACCACCATGTCAACAGGCCCCTGAAACCCTGTGGTTGTAGTTTGGCCCTACTCTCTGTCTGAATGTGACCATATCCTTTGCTTATATAGCACCTGGGTGAACATCTGTCAAAGGTCACTGAGGCTTTTGGTCTGTGCTTCAAGCATAGACAACTCTTTTATATAAATGAAGAGTGCAGCTAGGGTTACTTTCCATCCTTGAAGTCTTGCTGCAGAGCTGGAACTTAGATAATGTGCTGGGGTTGATTCCTAGCTTCAAATATTTAAAATGCATTTGGAGTAAGATGGTATTCAGTAAGCCTGGGCAGGAAACTCAGAGGCTCACAGACTCAAAGGTTCATACATATTCCCTAAGTGCTGGCACTTTGTAAGTGGATCATTTTCCTAACACAACTGTCATTTTTTAATTCTTGATGAAAAACCTATTATTACAACTTTTTTTTCCATGAAATATCTGGGAAGAACAGTGAAAAAAACATGTGTGTTTCTAACCCTTTCAAGCTGGAAAGCCTGTGCTTGGAAAGTAGCATGTTAAAAGTCAGTCCTTCTGAAAACCTTGCCTAGGAAGAAAAATGGGAGAGGGATGGAAGTTAACTTATGTATTCCTATTGGTTTTTGCATGGTTGGAAGGAAACTATGAAGCAGCCAACCATTTAGAGATGCTGGAAATATTTACTATTAATAACGCACACATGAAATCCTGAATTTGTGTAGCTTTCAAAAACTTTTTGTTCTTGTTCAGTTTCTTTTTTTTTTTAATATTATAATGATTTCTGATAAGCTTCTCACTGACAAGTGTATTAAATAAGGATTTAAATGAGAATGGGTTGGGTTTTAATCATACCAGGTGAAGATTAAGAATGTCCTTTGCACAAAACTATATGAGTGTGAGCCAGAAGACTTAAGAGCAGAGGAAATAATAGGAATGCTGAAGCAGTAACAAGTGTTATGTGGTGCTTCTAGAGTTGAGACAAGGACCCTGGAATCCATGTAAAGTAGAATTTAGCCAGTGCAGGGATTTAAAATGAGAAGCAGTAGTGTTTTCCAAGAGAATATATAATGGACTGAGGTCTGGAAGAAGGAAGCTGTAATGATCAATACAAGAAAATTAAGATAAATGAAAAAGTGTTCAAGTGGGAAGAAGAAAACAGGAAAAAATAATTTCAGGGTTGCAAGGAAGAACAACATTATTTGATTGAATAAACAATTTCTGAACAAACCTGAGGTTAAAGGTTTATTTCACATGGAGTCTCTGCTCGAGACAGCTCAGCTGCTTTTCCACCTCTTTGAAATGCCAACCACGTTAACTAAAATAATTTTCTAGAAAATTCCAGGGTTTTTTTTTTTTTCCCTATTTTTCTTATTTTTCTTCCTGAAACTTCTTGTTGTTCAGTTTATCTTAGTAGCCAGGAAGTGTTTCCCCAGCTCTTCAGGTATCTTTGACTTGTAGTTATTTGGTTTAAAAATATAACACAGAACAGTTTGTGAGTAGTAGGGGTACATATACATGTGACTAGCCAATATGTTTTTCCTAGTCAAATGATTCTGAAGTCTGCACTTCTGGAGCACAGGCAGGAATAACAGTTTGATGAACTCTACTCATCTTGTCAGCGGACGCTGACACTTTTTATTTTTCCTTTATGTGTTGTAATGTTTAATCAAAACGGCAATTGGCAAAACGTGCTTCACTATTTGTAAGAAATAAAAAAAAAAGATGTCAAATCTTGTTAATGTCATTGAACAAAACTGTGTGGATTTTAGGATTATATAGCTGCAAGTACTATGGAATTATTAATTTAAAAATCTATATATGAATAAAGCATCTGGTGAATGAATAAAAGTAATTTCTCTCATATGGATAATTTAAATACCAGCTGTCTCCATACTAAACCATATTTTCTCATAAAAGCTTTTAAAGAGTCTGTCTGGTGCTTGTGAAATTCCAGGATTTATGGACAGTGCAAGGTTTGTCTATACAAGGATCTGAATATCTTGGCTCATAATTGAAATCCACCTCCAATGAATGGCTCAAAACAAGGGCAAAAGACACCCAGGAGAAAACAAACAATTAAGCTTTACAGACTGACTCCTCTTAAATCTCTTGTCAAAACTGTAAAAGCTTCATTTTAGTGTGGGGGATAAACTTGAAGAGGATAAAAGAAAATGTGAAAATGTTCTTTTAATTATCTGCTGGACAGGTGGAAGAATCTGACAGTCTGAGATCATACCATTAAAATAAAACAATGCACTTGATAAATTGCCATATTCTTTTATGGTGGCTTTGTCTGTACTTTTCATCCTTACCATTTTCTTTCTGATATTAGTGAATCTAGAAAACCTAACATGAGCTTCTTTTGAATACACTTTGGTGGTACTTCTTTATTCTAACACACTTTCCATATTGACTGTTTTTTTCACAATTTGGATATTTTCAGAAAATTTAATGAGAAGAGGGAAAATCTTGGATAAGTCCTGGACTCTGTGGATGTGGCTTTTCTAAGATCCTTGTCAGATGGTGTAGGCTGATGGTCTCTGGGAACTTCTTCATTCAGCTCCTAAGGCATGGATTTCTTGCATGTTTCTTGCTTTAAGAATGCTTTAAAAATGATCAGTAAACAAATTTTTTCTGGGAAAGTCACATCTACAGTTAGAAAATTTGTTTAGAATTATGATGTATTTTGAGTGCAAAACCACCCCATGTAGTTTTTCCTGGTGAGTATACTTCTGATCAAATGCAAAAATGAACCATGTTATTCACTATTTGCCATAGCAGGAACAGGGTCTATGATCCTAGGATCTGATGATGTTGCACCAGTAAAAGCAATTTGTGCAATTTGTGTCTATTGTCACCAGCTCTTCTCCTTGTGCTTCCTCAGCTTCTCAAACTTTTCTATTTAGCAGATCTCATGTCTGAGTTCATCGCGTTATGAACAATGTCCTGTTCATTTTTGCTGTTTGAACCTGATATTGTTAAGTCCATGCATATTGTTTACAAAAATTGACCCTGCACAACCTCCTGTGTTTCCTGAAAAACACTTTGGGGGGGGGAATTATCTAACAGATTTCCTGTTAAAATGCCCCGTTTCATTGTTAACATTGTTTCATTTTTCCCTCCATAATGGTGTTTCATATTCTAAAGAAATAGTTAATGACTAATACAAAAATGGCTAATAACTAATTGATGTGCAGTGTTTTGCAGATTTTTTTCTTTACAGTACATGGAGAATTTTCCTGTTCTCATTCAGAGCAAAGCCAAATCTTGCAACCACAATAGTCTACTTTCAAACTTAACTATTATATAACATTAGAAAAACTTGGTTACATTTGACTAGAGAAACAACCCACATCCCCTTGGGATCTTGAGTCATGATTTGAAGATAATAGGCATCAGAGGTAGAGACATTCACAATATGTGTGGTTTCAATTCAGCCTGTTTCCAGCCACATGCAAATTTCTGCTTTATTTCTCTTGTTTCTCATCTCATTCTGAACGGGGAACAGGAAAAATTTAAAAACCCAGAGAGGCTTTAAAGAGATTCTTAAGATTTTAGGGAAAGTAAAGCCCTGATTTATTCTTTTAACCACCTTGAAACATAATCCTTGATGTTTGTACAGCACGTGTTACAGCAGCATTGAGTTGCTGCCCTGAGATACCGAGTTGATATTTCAGCAAGTAAATCAGATGTACTTGTTCCTCCAAGTGTCAGTGTTCAAAGAGAGGAAAGATGAACTAATTTTCTTAAAATGTAGTGTTTTAAGTGAATGCACCAAAATATTATGACCCCTAATTCTACTGAATTTTTCTAAGTGCTTTCTGCAAAACGTATTGTAATGGCATTTGCATTTTACAAGGAAAGTGCATTAGCGACTTTTATATGGGAAAGAGAGGTTAATTCAATTCTGGGCTGTAATGGAGGTTAAATGTAAAGCTTTAATGTTCTGGAGTTCATCCCAAAATAATAATTCAGCTAATGAAATAACTCATTTGTAATTCAACCAGACTAAATGGAAGCGTTTTTGAAGCTGTGTCTACAAGAATTGATTGCTTAACACTTATGAGCCAGCTTAAATCTTAGCAGTCTTTGGACAATGAAGCATGTTTTAGAATTGTGAGGGTGTTTCAATATCCTCCTAAACACCATATATTTAAAAGCATGCCTTCAAATTACTTTAAAGTGCTGAATTGTCATTTTTTTGATGGATCATTTATAGATCCAATCTGTTCCTTAAAAGTACATGGTATGATGACTAGCTAATGCTGAACAATATTTCCTAAAGTAATTCTGATTGAATTGGTTACTAAAAAAAAAAAAAAAAGGTATTGCAGCATTAGGTCTTTTTTTTTTGTTCTCTTTGCAAATCATTTGTGAAAAATTTCTGAGTACAAGAGCATGTACATTATTCATAAATGCTTTTTGAACGGTTTGAATTAAAAAAGAGACTTTATATTGTCTGTGATCCACTGAGCTATTCAATAGCTAGGTTGTTTTTGTCACATGTTTTTTGATGGCTTGTCTAAATTGTGGAAGGCAAGTAGTGTGTAACAAACCTGTTTTTGCATGAAAGCCCTGATTTTCATGATGATATGGGTTTGGGGTGAAAACTTGTCCCTTATTAAAAGTGTTTGTCAGCAAAACTTATTCACATCATTGCAAATAACTACAAATTCATGGAGAAAATACTAATGTGCCTGAATTTGACAGTGTTTTGTTATTGAAAGCATACTTCAAAAACTGAAAAACGTGTATCTGCAATGTCCCTCCCCAAAGTGAAACCTAAATCACAAGGTCAGTTTCTTTCTTCCTCTCACTACCTATCTCATCATGCCAAAAAAACCTCAAAACCAAACCTAAACCCAAAACAAATGCAGCTAATGCAGGTTATAACTCAAACGTGCAGACTGATGTGTCACTCAAGAAAAAAAAAAATTGGCAGCTTTTAAGATGAAACAGATGGTTTGATCAATGAATAATGCTAAATGTCTTAGTAAGTTCCAGGTACACCTTATAGGAAATAATGCATTATAAGGTAAAACTGGGATTGGAATATATGCTCAATTCAAGCCACAGCACTCCCTGCCCATGTTGCTTGTGGTGTTCCAGGGAAGGAGGAGTTGTGTTGGAATGCTGGAGGGGAGTATATGCCCCTGCTCTGCCCTTGTGGATGCAATGAGGCTTGGATTCAGACACTGATGGGTGATGTTCCAATTTCTGTTGTCTGGTTTGCTTAAGATTAAAGAAGTATGAGCACTTAAACCAAAATTCCTGAAAATGTTTAAATACTTTTCTAAATTTTTGGAAGTCTGGGAGTTTTTTCCCACGGTCCCAGAGCCTGTCAGATATCTTTGTGACCAAACAATGTATTTGTTCACTAGTTGCAATTCTCCCTCAGCTCTTATTCCTTTCAGTAGTAGTATTAGTGGTGATATATTGCTGTGATACATCACTTGTTCTAGTAAAATACAGTACTTCTCCCTTTAAGCCTTGCTACACTTGGATGGTATTTGAAGTCTTAGGTTTTAAAGGCAGAAAAACTCGTTAGATGGTCCAGCTTACAAAGGAGATTTCATGTGCATGATCTGGATCTAACTTGTCCTATACATTATAGAGTGCTTGATTAACTACCTTTCTAATGTTCAGGTCTAAACATTCTGTTTACTCAAAAGAGACCAATGGAGGTTTCTCTCCAGAGGTGGGTATCCTCTGCCTAGCTGTGGGCATCTGAGTGGACAAACCTCTTTTTCAAAAGCTTTCCAAAGATAATTAGTTTGTTTGGTTTTTTTTAAAATAAAGGATGTGTCCATCTTTCCTATATTAGGAAGACTTCTTTATCAGGCTTGATTTTACACCTAAATTTAGGCATGAACTATAATATTTACATTAGTTGAATGATTTTATACCTTGTCAAAGGAGTGGTTTCCTGTGCTTCTCATTATTCAAAGTTCAGTAACTTATCAGAGGAAAAGCAACGAGGTCTGACCTTAGTAGCCATAGGGCTAGAATGGGTTTCAAGCCTCTTCTCCCCCAAAACCCCTCAGGATCTCTGCTTCCCTAGCACAGAGGCTGATCAACTGCTGTCTCCCCATGGGAAACAGCAGCAGATGGCAGAAATCTCCTTCCTATAGAAAAAAAAACCAGAGCTGGGAATCTGCCATTGAAGAAACAGGGGAATAAAAGTAAGAATAGGAAGACTGCTGCCCAAATCAGAAAGCTGACCTTTTTGAAGACAAAAGCTGCAGGCAAAATAGAAAATTCCTATGGATCTAATTCCCAGGCTGGCTATTAACTGAACACATTGATTTAAAAAAATAACTTCTCTGTCAGAGCAATATGTTTCACAAAGGCATCCACTCATGATCTAAAGACATCAAGAGATTAAGATGGACTTTACTTTATATTTTTTTCCCAGTGGCTAATCAGTTTTGCAATTACAAATTGGTGCATGATTTCCTATTTGGCTTCATTTCTAGCTATGGTTCTTTTTATATCTGTCTTTGTTAAAGAATCCTTTAGCTCTTTCTATTTTTTCCCTTTGAAAGTATTTAAGCTGCAATCATGCCACTCTCAGCCTGCCCTCTCAAAAGCTAAATTACTTGAGCTGTTAAATTTTTTCACTTTAACACATTTTCTTCAGCTCTCAAAGTCAATTTTTTATGACCCTTTTCTTCACCTTCTTCTGTTTTCTAATGTCCTTTTCAAAATCTGGCCCTTTAAACAGTAGTCAGCATACCAATACCCCTCCTACTTCTGCTGCATACATGCCCAGAGGTTGTAATAGACCATTTTCCTACAAAATTGCCAAAGATCATGTACTGAGTTCCTTATTGGCTATCTCTGCTTTTGAGGGACATCTTCCCTGCTCCATGGATGGCACACACATTCTTCTTTTCAGCTATATTATGTGGCTCTTGAATATATGTAAACATATTTTGTTTGAGAAAGCCCAAATCTTCTAGTGATTGCTTCCCACTAGTCTTTGTCTAAGGTAAAGATTTAATCAGTTTTTTCATAATTTCTTCCAATTAATTGGTGAAAAAGTAGAATAGGATCAGACTTATTGCTAGCCATAGATTCCTTTGAAAAAACTCCCAGCAGCAAATGTTCACTATCTGACAAATACTTTTTAGCCCAACATAAGTCATATCCCATTTAAAGTGTGGCATATTCTACAGTGTCATTTTTAATCAGAAAGTTCCATAATGATGCAGCAAATACTGAAAAGTGCATTTGGTCTCTGAAGTTACATTTAGTGGTCAAACAAAATCATCTTAAAGGAGGAAATAATGTTTCCTTGGTGTGATTTACTTTTAAGTGATTTTTATTGTCATTAAGTATTTATTTCTCTATCTTAATACTTTATCAGTTTGTTATATTTTATTTTTTTTCTGTAATTTTCTTGAGGTTGGTGCCTGTCTAGCTGTTCTACTGAACCATTGCTGAATGGTTTTCTGTTTTAGCCCTGATAAATAATCTTCTAACTTTCTGATGTTGGAATCATCCAGAAATTGTTTTGCTTTAGCAAAAAAAAAAAAAAAAAAAGCAACACACTGCAACTCCATCCAACAACAAATTAAAATAAAAAATCCCAAACACAGGGAAGTCTTGTCTGGACAAAAATGTATACAGATATAAGTACGAAGTGGATCCCTCCAGCAGCCAGGATAAGATGCTCAGCCTGTCCTGTCTCAGGTAGCCGTGTCCCCTGATCTCCCCTTGCCACACACCACACACAAACACATGCACAGACAGATGCATCCCCAAACTGTCCTCCCGAGAACCCCACCACTGGCCCATGCCTCTGGGGGTCCAATAGCTTTTGGGGAGACCCCAGGAGCCCTTCTTGTCAGTTTGTCTGGGGGTCTGTGTGTTGACACTTCTCCTGGGACAGCCTCAGGAGGAGACAGGACAGTGGGCTTCAAGGTCTTCAGCTTTGTATTGAGTGCCCCCACCATTGCTCCTCTGAGCTCACAGAGGTGATCCTTAGTCCCATAACCCAGCATGAAAACTTCTGATTGCACTGGTGTTGGCAGGCCTGGGTTCAATACTGCCTCTTTATTCTTCCTTCCCTACTTTCTGGGATTGCTGGCTTCAATTATCTTAACTGGTGTTTTCCTACGTGTGTTGTAACTTGCTGTCTTTTTGCTAGCTGTCCTCTCATACATATAATGCCCCAAGGTTTTGGTCATTTTCTTTACTGTGGAAGTGACAATTTTAACTAATTATTTTTCAGGTGCTTAGATTTTTACTTGTGTTGTTGGAGCTCCCTTCAAGTTTTGCTTGTACTTTTTCCTGGCTTTTGGAAATTGTCGCTTTTGAAGTACTGCTTATCTATCTGCCTATGTACAAAGTCGTTTGAAACTGGCCTCCCCTCGCCCACGTTGAACACAATTGGATTGTTACTATTGATCTTTAGATGACAGCCAACCATCATTCTAACGATTCAGTCATCTGCTTTGTTATACAATAGTTGCTTCCCGTTGTGTAGAGCACGGTTTGGTTTTAGACTAGAGAAAAGTGTTACATCAGAAACTCTACTGATGATTTCCTGTAAGCTGATTGAAACCTGCAGCATGCATTCACCGAGCTGAAGCCTCCAAAAACACACCACTTGTCCCACATCACTGATAAGGCAGGATGAGTTCATCCCATTCTGTATTTTGGTCAGATGATCAGCAGCAGCCCCTCATCAGAACCCGCTCATTGATCCGTGTATGTTCAAGGTCCTGCTGTTCTAAGTTATCAATAATTCTAAAGCAAGAAATTGCCTTCTAAAATGAGTACACTTCCAACTTCTTTTCCTTACACAGCCTTTCCCAACCAGGTTATAAGCTATGATTTAATAATTCTAGATAAGAAATTAGTCCCACCAGGTCTCAGTAATGTCAATTACTTTTTATCAACAACAATTTTCAATAATTTTTGTTTACCAACTGGATTTCTACTGATGGTATAAGATAAGGGAAACTTTTATTATTTTCATTATCTTTGCTGCATTACTTCAAAATATATTATATTGGATTTAATAGTTTGAATTATTTTTTAAATATCTTTCCCTGCATGTTTGTGCAATTTTCAGACCTTTTTGAAGCTTTCAGATAGTTTTTAACAAGCAAATTGTTAATTTACCTTACCAATGTGATACAGATGATTTCTTCAGTATCACATTTTTTTTCAGGGGAATGCATCCAGTAGCTCCATGAAATCCAGACTGCCTGTTTAATTTGTACTTAGCAATCTTCTGAACAATTTTCTACCTTTTTCTTGCTCCTCAGTCTAGAAATATTTCAGAGAAGTTCACTTGAGCCTATCTCTTAATCATCTCTTTCCCAAGACTTGGACAATTTCCCTAATATGTGTAATTGGACAGATGCAAACAGTGTTCTGACCTCTAGTCCTCCTTACCTTCGAATGAACTGGTCACCTTATCCCAAGATAATATCACTGGTGAGGGCTGTTTTAATTTCAGAGCTGATAATGCAATGCAAGTGCAGTCCAATACAAACATTCTCATGTTCTCTTTCTTAATTGAGATGCCTAGATAGCTTGACCCAGAACATTTGACAATCTTACAATATCTATGAATTAGGTTGATTGCTTCCTGGTAATCCTTCAGTGATAAGAGCTAGCAGATGTACTCTTGCTTTATATAGATTGCCCAAAATATATTTAATGTCTTTTGTGAAATTGTATGTTTTGAAAAGAACAAGATGACGTGTACTTCAGAAGACTACAAGAAATTTCACAACACAGATAAAAGAAAGGCAGAGGGACTACATGGGGGAAGGACTATAGTTTCTCATATGAAGCTGGAAAAAAAATAGAACAAAATATTCAAAGATACTTTTCTACAATTATATTAATTGCTTTGGAGCTCAGTAGAAATATGATTAATACAGATTTGGATGTATTTGCATCCAAATCAGGCATCCTAGAGTCCTTCTGTGGTCAGTGGGTGTAGTAGTGATGTACATGTAGTAGTTGGTACATGATTTCTCTCATCCCAAACAAATGTCTATATTTTATCAGGTGACTTGAGTCTTAAAAGCTCCTATTTTCCTCCATGAATACCTTAGTTGTGAGCACTGTGACTCTGAAGGTGGGTGAGATGAATCCTACCTTAGCTGATGAATGTCAAAATAAGCAATTTTGTGAAGCAGCAGTGCTGCCTAAACACCTCTTCCTTAAGCATTTAAGTTACCTGGAACTTTCTCCTAGAGCAAAATCTCACATAACTAAAGATTTCTCAGCTGTTAAGATTTATTTACACTACCCTATGTCTTTTTCTGTTTTCCAAATTACCATAAACTTACTGATCTAAAACAATACATTGCATTGTTATCTATGCATAGCTAATATTTTATTGATTTTTCATAGTACATATTGCAGATTTATATTGTTAATAAATTCCTGGTTTGTACTGACTACATTTATTTTTCTAAGGGAAAAAGAATATCTGTAGGAGAACCTTGAAACTTAAATTATTCTGCATAATTTATAGTACCTAATTTTACTTTAACTTTAATTTTAATTTCTGGATTTTACCTGTATCTAGCCCATAGGTGAACCATTTTCTGTGCCAGCTTCCTTATTAATTTATAAACATGAAGTCGGCAATGTCACAGAGACGAAGGATGCATATTAAAGTAATGTCTCACAGCAGTATCACTTCCAGATGGGGAATTCAGTGTTAGACTTGTTACAAGTTCTGTGTGCAAAACTCTCAGAACTCTTTCTCTTGAAGCCTTCTCCCTTTTCCTACCTGTTACTGCATGAACTGTTGCCTCAGTTTTGAGTCAGTAGGCTCTTCTTCTTTTCTGAGAGTTAAAAAAGGACCCTAATCCTGGGTTAGACAACTCAAATGTTTAAATCCAGAACAAGCTAGTTTGCCTCTGGAGACTGCTCACTCAATTTTCTAAGGCAACTCAATGGGAAGAGAACACATCATCTGTCAGCAGCCTGACATGCCATAAGCATGGGCTGAGAAAAGGCTCTTAGAAAGACTGTGAGTTAGAAAATAATATTAGAACATGCCAGTAAAGCTTGTTCATGGTGTTAGGTTTGCCCCAAGCTAGACATACCCTGTTGACTTTTGATGTGTTTATATTTCTCTTTTGGGCCACCACTGGGGAATACTGTGGTAACAATGCTTCAAGCATCTGTTTCAGAGAAATCTTTTAGGCCTTTCTGAACACTTGGACTAAAGCCATCTCCCATTCATCACAGGAGATACTTGTGCTTTTGACCAAAGGCTCACCAGCTCTTGTTCATCTCCCATATCCACCTGTACTGGCAGCCCACACAGAGCTGGGAATCTCACATACACAGCTTTCATCTCTTTAATGACTTTATGGCAGTTAATATATCTCTTTTTATCCTTCTTCTGGATTTCTGGATCCCAGCACACCAGCAGGATCCAAAGATGGTTTTGGTTTACTCTTGAAAAAGGGAAGGAAGAATAGAGTAGAGGCTGGGAAAAGGTGGAGGAGAAGAGAGGTCTTGGAACAGGTACAAACAGTGATAATGTTTCCTTCTTCTCTTTTTCATCTCTCTCTACCATTTCTAATAATTAATCCCATCCAAAAATTATTAGAGCACTGAAGACAAACTAGTGTCTTGCATCCAGTACAAAGGATGAAGATAAAGTCTGTTTCTGCATGAAGAGTATCCTGCTCCACTACTGGCTCAAAAGGGGATCTGCACGTCTTTAACAGTTTGCCCCAGACTGCATGGCTCTATGAGTAAACAGATGAGGCCATGAAAGGCCTGCTGTGCAGATAATCCTATATGGAAGTGGCAGGTTCATCCACACATGTTAGGAGTGGAGATACTAGATTTTAGAGAGCCCTAAATTAGGGATCTGCTGGACCTTGGTCAGACCCCAGCATGTGGTGATGGTGGAGCAGATCATTCCTATCATGACCCATGTATTGAGACCCCTCATCCTTGCTCTGGCATCCTTTTAAAACATGGCACCAGAAAGAGACAACAGGTGTCAAACAGAAACTCAGAAGATATTGTCAGACAGCATGGCCTTTTCTGCCCCATCCCTCCTAGAAAGAGGATGTTTTATAGAGGAGGAAAAGTGCATAAGCCAGGCTGAAGGGCACCTAAGCTGGCTTGTGGTGGAGATGGATCTGAGGTGAAGGGAAGAAAAAGGATGAAAGAGTTTGTATTGGGAGCAGACAGGGAATCTGTGTTTCTGGTAAGAATTACTTCAGTTAAAACACTTCTCTGCTTATTTATGGGAGATGTTTTAGGATTAAAAAACTTGGTTACAGCATGCAGATTGCTAGGATAGATGCTGATTGACTGGGTTACACATAATTGGGCTGTGTGTCATCTTGACTACCTAAATGGTTGAGTCATGTCTGAGAGCACGTATCGAGTGTATCAGGGGGAGCAGACACTGAGCATCGCTGTGACTGACTGCCTGAGCCAGCAGGCCTGCGACGTGCTTCCTGACAGGACAAGGTAAATGCCATCAGATGACTGAAATGCCAAAGGACTGAGAAAGATTGTGAATATATAAATACAGACTTCATAGAGCGTGTGTGGGGGGTGGTGTGTTTGTGTGTGTATGTATCAGATAGTGTCTGCAGTCTGTGCAAGACTATTTATCAGGTTTTTTAAGTTCTGTGGCTCTACTCTAAGCTGTGACACAACCTTTGTACAGTGACTTTTCTTTTATGTGTTTTAGTATGGAACCTTAAATGCTAGCTCTGATAAATGCAAGAGAAGAAATGCTCCCACTAGGAGGGGTGAAGTAGGAATTAGGTATTCATCAGACAAGAGTTCAAGGTGAGCTGAGTATTTGCAGATCATAATACTGAGGACTGTAACTCACTGATTGTAGTTCACTGCAATTACAAATGATCACGTAGCAGCCATTCATCAGTCATTCTGCCTTATATCAGAAATCAGTTTTCTGTAACACACTTGGAAACACACCAAAAGCCACTGGATCCATTTCCACACATGTGAGAGGAAACCAGTGCTTTCCTCTGTTCTTGGCCCTTCCAGTAGCAAGAAACTTGTTCTTTAATTTTTCTCTTCATCCTTGCCTTCAATTTTTTGCCTCCCTCCCTCTGCCCCATATACAGGAGTGTTTCCTCACTGTGGTTCCTTGGCTGTATGTAAAGTGCTGCCAGTCAGTGAAATGGAAATTTCACTCTGAACAGCAGTGCCCGTGGAAGGGACACGTTTGGGATGTTTTGATTTTTGCAGACTTAGTTGCTTGTGGAATACAGTTTTAAGATTCTTGCCTTCAAACATGTCTTTTTTTTTGCTCTGCACTGTGTTGGAGTGTTTGGGAAGAACATGAGGCTTTCTATTCTCCATCTGTAAGTCTTTCAAATCTGTAACAAGGTAGAAAAGAAACAGATGGAGAACATGGTGATTTGGGGATATGTTTACAGGCAATTAGTTATCACTGTGGATACATTAATTGTGGATTTGTGCAGGAGGACCTGCGTGGTTAAGAACATTCCAACTCCCTTTTCTCATATGTCTGGGATTGTATCTCGAGGTGTGTTAGACTTGCCTAACAAAACACAAAATGCAATATTGTTGATGTATAAGAAAGGACATAAATAGCCCCACTCTTTAGAGAACTGGCACTTCCATGCCTGCTTGTGCACTCTTAAGTACAATGGATTTTCAGCCCTACTCCATTTGTTTCATGTCATCTCATTGTACAAACTGCAGCCAACAAGCTGACTTTGGAATGGGAAAACAAATCCTATCCATTTTTCAGCTGTCTTCCATTTGCCTCCTCAAGGTACACGGTATGTGCAGAAGAGTGAAGATTTATATGATTGGCCAAATTCAGCTATAGATGGCCACAGAAGTCACTGGGGGATTATTTATCTCTGCAAAGCTGAGAATAGAATTTGAGCTATTGGATATGCTTTTTACTAAGAACGCTTAGGAAATTAAGTAGAACCTTTCCGAAGTACAGTGATTTTACTAAACAGGTTTTACCTGGAAGGGAAGAGCTGTTCTTGTGTTAAGAGGTTCCACTCCTATGAGATTGAGTCAGATGGTTCATAAGATCAATAACACAAAAATGACATATTTGGCTTTCATATATAGCTAGTTCAAATCTAGTTCTTGCAAACTAGATAGATAAGTCTTGCATAGGTTTTTTACTGTAGATTGTAAATAGATAAAAACTGTTCAAAGGCTTATGTGGGGGAAAAAAAACAAAGAAATCTTGACATCTACTTGTGTTTCAAGGACAGATGCCTGTGTTGTAAGACCCAGCATTACAAGTGCATTCATTAGAAGACAGTGACAGATTTAATAATCATGGAAACTCCTGTGGCTGACAACAACCTTCTGGATCAGGACTCGGAAGTATATGAAAAGCAATGAAGGGATCACTGTTTCTAACTGTCACAGAGAGGTTAGAATACTGACAGTGCTCTGAGTTCTACTGTTATGTGATTGTGTGCTGCTAAAGAGTGAAACAGTTGTGATATCCCACTTCTGGAGCAGCCTCTATGAAAAGTCTCCAGCCCCACCAACTATAAGGTCAAACACTAAGGTTCCCTAGCTGATGGATGTGGAATTACTCCACGGAAAGGAACTGATGCTGTCTCTGTGTTTTCCTCCTTGGTCATTGATCTGACTCTCACAGATGCTACATTTTATTTAAGTGTGACTGTGTGCAGGAAGATGTCTTTCCCTCTAGGGTCAGCTGTTCTTGAACTTAGCAGATGTGGCTTGTGCTGACTTCCAGTGAGAGTAGGATTAGCCCTGCTTTTCCAAGGTAAGAGGCCAGGGCTCAGGATAAGAGACACGGGGTGCTCAGGGAAGTATCTTCTGGGACAGAGTCCAGGCCGTGGGTAACAGCTTTTGTTGCACAGATGGTGTTTAGCTGAGCTTTCATTAGAGTTGGATGATATCTGGGAGAGATTTTGTACCAGGCAGGTGCCGGGTCACTTCAGAGTGCTGTGGGTGGGAGTTTGAGAAAAGCCCAAAAGGTCTTTTGAAGGAACAGTGTTATGTGTGTGTGAGGGTACTAATATCTTTCCTGAGCAAGAATTAACATCAACTATTACCTGGAAAGGTGCTATCTGCAGGACTTGAAGCTTAGCACAAAATATTCTGGCTAGTCCTGCACAGCTTTTCTGTGCCTTATGTACTTTGCTAAGAAAGTCTTAGTTTCTGACTAATATTTCCCTTTGAGCTCTGACTAATATCCTGAATACATACAGAGCTATTCTTTCTTGATCAAATTTTATAATTACCTGAGGCAGGTACTGATTATACTATGTCTGTTTTTATCTCCACACTTTATTCATCATATACTGTATAAGTTTTTTATATTTGCCATTTATATTTCATTGTGCGTGGTAATTCAGGCATTCTTTTATTTGAAATGAATAGATGTGAATGTAGGCTCTATGGACTTTTGCAGTGCAAGAGTAAAACCTAATTTCATTTCCATATAGCATGCCCTTTCTGAATTTCACATGAGAAATACTTGCTCTTGAGCTATCCAAATGAGAATGCTTTGGCTGGGGCTGCCGTGGCAGGTCACTTACTCATGCTACTTGTCAGTGACACACTGATGCAAGTTGAAATGCATTGCCTTCTCATTTGTTTTTAACCTTAATCAAAACTTGTGTAGAAGAGGTATGCTGGCATAGCAATGAGGAGTGAGTCACTACAGTCTTCTGCTATCCAGAAACGAAATGTCAGTGCAGCTGCTCAATCTTCATTTCCTTACATAACCAAAGGTCAGTCAGGTCTTAAAATTTTCTTTTCTATAGAACTTCTACTTCTCCAGAGCCTCCTTTTTATATGCATGGGTGTGTGGGGATTGTTTGGAGTGAATTTCAGCAGAGCAACACAAACCTTTAATTCTTGCTCTTCTTTTTTCCCCCTCTTACTTCCTCTCTGAATGAGGCAGACTAATTTATTATTGTTAAAGAAAGTGGGCTGTTCTCACTCGACTATTCATAAAAGCATATTATGCCAAAAGGAGCACAGTCATATAAGAAATTACCAACCTGCCCATTGCTGCATAAATACACGTATTCATGTTGAAGTAAAGAGGGAATAAGTCATTCTGGCAGCTGAAACATGTAATATATTGTGTGCTCTTATTGACAGAAGTATTTAGGAAAAAAAAAAACAACTTATTTTCCTAGTAACTGAACACTACCTAACGCTAAAGCTAAAGAGACTTGGAATTATCAAGACAGGGAGGCTGAGGTGCCTTGGGCACCTTTAGTGCAAGTGTTGTGGATGTACACCTTCCCTTTCTAAATGTGGATCTTAAAGTACTGCACAAAAAATATTAGTTTTGTCTGTCACACTGAAAGCTTCAAACTTCTCTGCCTGGGACTGTGGTGTAGCTATGACAGCATCCATCTAAGTCCTTTCTTACTTAGGTCCACTGTCCTGGTCTTCTGAGCACCTCAGTAAAGACCTCTGCCTTCTTTTCATTTTCCTTAAGCATCTTGAAGCCTGAGTGTTTTGCTGACAACACTTTTTTTTTTTTAATATAGATACACCTTAATTTATGGGAGGAGGAAAAAAGGACTCTAAGTTAAGAGACCAGGTGTATTTTTACAAACTGCAAAAACAACTAAGCTACGTCAGCCACCTTCTCAAATTCCCAGAATAGGTAATATATTGCAGTTTCTCTTACCAAGGAAGTGGTCTGCAGCAGAGATGTTAATTACTCCCTCTCATGCAGTGAATCACTGGTGGCAATAAAGTCTTCAGGAGTCCGGAAACAAAGGAGTCTTTGCTTAGCAAAGGACTCCTCTGCTTCAACTTTTGAATATCTCATGCTTATCATAAATTCTGAAACTTTTTCCTTCAATATGTGGGACCTTCAGAAAATGGGGCTTTACAATGGCATTAATCATGGGAAGGATAAATCAACCAAAACAGGTTTTGTAATTCTTAAGTTTTCAGCAGTTTTTTTCATGTCTATTTAATCTTTGGTGTTTCATGCAAAATATAAATATTTTATACAATAGTGGGAAAACATAGACTTTGATAACAAAAAAAAAATGGTTTTTATCTGTCCAGAATAATTCTAGTGTTATGAGCTGGGTCTGAAGAGTTTTATTAAAATAAAAAAAAAAAAAAAATGATAAAAAAAAGCTAAAGAAAAAAGAGGAGAAAAGTACTCTGAACAAAAAACCCAAATCCCTGATTTGAAGTCCATTGAACCTAAAAAAAATTACTTCAAAAGGTTTAGATTAGATCCATGCAATTATTTTTTTTTTTCCCCTCAAAAGTCACATGTGAAATGGCTAACTGAAGATGTGACCCAGGGCCTTGAGTAGCTTTGATTTTGTTCTCAACCAAAAGAGGCTGTAGGTATTGAAAGTCAAATGCTCTATGCCTCTTGAAGATTGTGCTACTTTTCTGCATATGGGAAAGAAAATATGCATATTTCTGTGCAGAAATGTTTTTCATATTGAAACAGATCCTGCAGGCCAAATAATTTCAAGCTTTTTTGAATAAATCTTTAAATATTTCTTTCCTCTCCCTTAATGTTGTTGGAGTTGTTTATTTATTTATTTTCTAGTGTTAGCATCGCTTGAGAGAAATAAGCCTCCAGATAGTACCCCTTAATTTAGAAAATATTTAAATTCTAGAAATCTCTGCATATGTGATAGGGTTAATAAAGAAAACCAATTCAAAATATAATGGTATGTTTTGGAGTGCTTTTGAATAAAATTATCTGGTGGGTGTCAGAGTAAGGGAACCAGCCAATGAGCACTGACAGTAATGGAATGGGGTTACCACAGCTGCAGAGGGAACGCTTTTGGTAAAATTCTTCTAGTTTAGAAAATAAAGATTTATTAAAAATGAATTTATTTTAGGAAGCTACTGATATTGGCAACAACTGTGCTGGGAAGGAATGATCTCTGAATTTGCTAAGCATCCTGGTTGGAGACAACCAGCCAGCTGGCCCTCAAATTGGACAGGAGGAGAGGTAGGTTTCAAAGTCTCTCATGTCACTAAGACCTTTGTGTGATGTCTTCCTAAAAGAAACTCACCTCCTCAAAATCATTTCAGAGACTTTGCTGTTTAGCCAACATTAACATAAAACAATATGTCACTCTAATGTTTTTTCAAGACATTTAGATATATCTTTTGAGTACTAGGATAAATGGGGCTGTTTTAAAGTTTTTTCCAGTGATGGAAGTGGTTGGGATAAGGACCCAGGGGATTGGTGTGGCTACAGACTGACCAGACCATTATTACTAGGAATTTCAGTACCCAGGGGAAATATATCCCACACCTCTTTATAAATACCTTCTTTTTAAAGGGCTGATGACTTCTTCTTGATAAGACAATGATATTTGAGGAATAGGTTTCATCTTGGTATTTCAAAAAGGAGCCAAATATTCCTCACTCTCACCAGAGAGATCAGGGAAATACTTCTTTTTATCTAGAAGGATGCAAAGGGCTGATGTCTGAAATATAGCATTCACCTAAGGTCAAGGCTTCATGCTTACAGAAACAAGATTTTGAAAGGTCTGATGACAGTTTTGTTGTGGAAAAAAGCATAACTATGTATCAGTCTCTAAAGATAAACCAACTTTGATGTGATGGAGACAATGTGGATGTTCCATCTGAGGAAGTGTTCAAGACCAGGCTGGGTGGCACTCTGAGCAACCTGGTCTAGTGGAAAGTGTCCCTGGCCACAACAAGGAGGTTGGAATTAGATGATCTTTAATGTTTCTTCCACCCCAGGCCATTCTATAATTCTATGAGTCTGTGATGTTGCAGCAACAGTGTACTCAAAAGTGAGGACTGACTGGAAGGGGAAATTAAATTGCACCTGAATATAGAAATTTCCATCTGGATAGGTAGAAGCTGGGAGAATTATGGGTGGTAGGTGTGGAAAGAGTGTTCAGTGGGTATGTGGTTGTGGTGTTATAGGAAGGAAAACATGAGGACCTGTTGAATGAGTTAATCACATGGAGCACAAATGGTGAAAACCCAGGGAGCCAATACTTGGTTCCTGCATTAAACTCATTAACTTGTTGCAAATGGGCCAAAAAAAAGGTTAAAACCCTTTTTTTAAAATTATTTGCCCAGAAAAAAAAATAAATTAAAAAGGGTTTATTCATGGTACTTAGATACAAAAATAGTAGAAATAGTAGGTTGTGGTGTTGTCTGACTTATTGCAGGAAATATTTAGTGTTACAAGCATGCACATTGACAGGCAAAAGCTATGTTAAAAGTAGTGTTTAAGGAGAATATATGAATTTTTAAAAATAAACGTATGTTAAACAGACACTCTGCATATCCTCAAATCAAATAATCCTAATTCAAGAGATTTTTGAGATTGAGATTGCCCTTAAAAATAATCCAAATGTGTGAAGGTGGAGTAATAAAATAGCTCTGATGATGCTACTTGGAAGGTTGTATGCATTTTGGCAATGGAATGAAAAGGATCATAAACTGAGCTGAAGAAAAAGTGAAATAACTTCTTTAAAACATCATTTTTCTCTTATCTGGGTTTTAAAAATTTAGCTGTCAGAACTATATTTCTGCTTGTTTCTTGATGTCGCAACCTTGCCATATGCACACATTAGCACATGCCTGAAGAATACAGAATATCAAAAAAACACCAATTAACAAGTGAGTTAATTAGTATTGACTACGTAATTGTCCAATTTAACTCCTGCTGCTTATAAATCATCAGAATGTATTTGGAACACAGTTTTTTTGCATGGAAGCACTCAAAAACTTAATAAAGCATATTTCAGCCCATGGGGTGTTTCTAGGCTTTTTCTTTGCACTGTCATCAACCATTTACTTATGAATAACTGACCTTTTAAAATTGTATCCTATTCTTTTTCCTTCATGATTAAATGACAGGAGAGCTCTAAAAGGGAAGGCAAATCAGATTCATTGTGACCCTCCCCATGGGTTTGGCATTTGGTAAGCAAATATTTATTGCAAGTGTGTGAGACTTCTATTCCTGTGAATGCATCAATTGTACTGGATATTTGTTGACAAGGTACAAGGTACAAGGTATATTATTGATAGTGAATATCTGGTTTTTATTTTAAGGAAAATTAAGAAAAAATCTCTCAAAACTTATTTAGGCTTATGAATATGAGTTAAATAAATCTTTGGTATGTTACTTTCAAGTACTGTAAGAAAATTATTTGCAATTTTAAGAACTTTTTTAGTGGGAGGGACATATGGATATATTTCTATGTTTATTCTTGGACATAAAATATCAGTTATCATCTTGGGTCTTGGAAAGGATACATTTATCAGAGATACTGTCCTCAAATATTTAAAGAAGCAGAGGAAGAGGGTACCTGACGTGCATGTTATCAATGGGCTTGAGAAGAGCAATAGAGAGACCTGAGAGACACCCCTGAGTTGTGGATAGGAGCAGATACCAAGATAAGGTATGGTTTTAGGGACCATTCTTAAACTAGGCTATCTTGGCAATGTTTTATATGGCATGAAGGACCTGTCTCTGTGCCTGATATGAGAAGAGAAAAGGGCAGGAGGATGATTTAATTTATCTATTTTTAGTCAGGAAAATGCCCCAAGAAATGCCTTATTTTCTTCAAATGAGGAGTGCAGTTAAGTTTATGTAAGTAAATGTGCACATTTATGGATGTTCTTCTTAAATGAGACCTGCCCTTACTGCAGGCTTCCAATTTTCAGTGAGCTAAAGTTTCCATGTGGGCTGCTTGAGAACAGACCCCATAGTCTGATCTCCTAAAAAGTCTCTGACTGGTTTGTGTCATCCTTTTGTGTCTGAAAGGATGCAAATACTGAACACACATCTGTATTTTCTGTCAAAATCAGACCCATTGTCATCTGCATTTTAACCTTCCCGTTGCCACAGTAGATGGGATGGAGAAGGCTTTCATCTTTTTAAGGCAGGCAGGTGTAGGAAGTAGGAGAACATTTCTTTGGCCAAATTGAAAGCAGGAGAATGAATTTTCTGGCTGATGCAAATGTACAAGATACAGTGTCTGATCTAAAGTCAGTATAAAGACTATGAAATGGAGAAATCAGGAGTACTGGTAAGAAATCACACAGTGCGCTTAATATTGGAATTGTTCTTTAATGCAATTAAACCTGGTGCTATAGGAACTCTTTTAATGAGATGGGCTTCTATTTCTTTTTTTCTGTATTATTTGTCAGTTATAACTGAGGGATAAGTATCACTTTTTAAAATAACTATATTTATATTTTATATTATTTATATTTTATTGAGGAAACAAAGATACAACCTTTTTAACTGGTTTAAATCAAACCTCGATTATCATCCTTCTGGACAGAGGAGATTGAAATATCATGCTTGTTTAATATCATAAGCAGTACAGACTATCATCAATTGAAATATAACATTTGTTTGGAAGAGTTGAATATTAGGTCACATTTTTCCTGAAAAAAATCAAGGAATTTTGATGTGATCCTTTAGAGATGACAGAAAAATCAGCTGCTGTGGAGTTATGAGGTTGTAATATGACATTGTACGTGGGCAGCACAGCTGTGCATCAGTAGTACAGATGTTCATAAACCAACCTTTTACAATATGCAGACACTGATGGGTGCTGTTTTTATATACTGCTGAAATTCCTATGGTAAGGCTCATTATGTCTGTGTGAATGGCAAAAGAATTCCTAGTGATGGATGGCAGAACTGTGAATGTTAAGAAAATAATTTTGTTTTTCTTCTGTTGTGTAAAGTGCTGGGCAACAGTCACAAGTGTTGTCTGCATCAGCTTTTTCTAGATACCTGTTCCTGAACAGCAGCAATTTGTTATGACAGCCTTTGCTATTCAGCAGGACTACAAAGAATAAGTCATTTGTCAATATGCATTCATACAGTTACATACCGATGCATTCACTTAAAGTAAATTGTGTGGTGCAGCTGACGATTAATCTGCTGCTTGATACACTGAGTATTCCACACGGAGCCTATTGGCACAGCTCCTTTAACACTAAAAGAAATGTCATCTTTTGGAGTAACACACATACACTTTGCTTTCCCCCATGGCATGTGTTTTTAAAAATGGGGTTGAAAATAATTGGTGTTCCTGTTGGGATTCATGAAGCTGTCACAAAGCTGTTGTTTTGTTGGGACTTTTCCTGAGAAGGTGGCCACACTGGGAAAGAAGGTACAGAAACAGTCTCTACTCTTTACAGATACTCGTTGAGATAACCTGACCTCAGGGCCAGGGTGTGTTCTGTTTGCTGTGTTTCCTCTTCAAAAAGAGATTTTTTTTCTTTAAGGGAACAGAAGGTTTGTGCAGAGTATTTTTGCTTCAAAAATTTCAGGAAAGGGCTTACAACTGAGCAGCTTGGCACAACAACATATGTGTCTGGTTAGATGTAAATAAGAGACTGAAATTTTTGAGACTAGCAGAGCACATAAGCAAGGTGTAGAAACCAATTTGCTGACCTGTGAGTTTCTCACTCTATATAGAAACTTTTCTATCTTCTTGGCATTAGGACACAGCTATAGAGATGTGTAAACTCTGCTGATTTAGACATCATTTAGAAAAAGATCAAGTCTTAGATGAGATCTTATATATATATATATATATATATATATATATAGACACACACACGCATACACACATACACATACACATATATGTATAAAACATCTTATCTAAGACCTGATACACATATATGTAGTGACAGCTTGGGAGTTTTGTACAATCCTAACACAGGTACAGTGACTAGGAAAAACAGAGTGGAACATCAGGTTATCCTTAATTTTTTTCATTTGTTATTATATTATAGTTTTCATGGAAAAACTTCACCTTCTTAAATTTATGGGTGCCATTAATGATGGCTTTAATGGTGCCACTGGACTGTCTCTTCTGTGTTGTGTCATTAATAATTCAGGTTAAATAGCCTGGGCTTTCTATAGCTGGCTTTGCAGTTGCATTTAAAATAAGAATGCATTATGTATGCAACTGCAAAGGCTCATCATTATTACAGATTACTGGAAGCATGCACTTGTGGAACAAAGAGGGAATCTTTGCATAGGAAGGATTATGGGTCAGGTTGAAGCATATGTACAATATTAATTAAAGAAAACCTTTGAAGGAAGAAGTTCTGCTGAGGTTATATGAAAGTTATCTCACTGTCTGTAATAGAACTTTTGTACTAAAACTTCTGCACAATTAAAGGGATGTTTATAGAAGAATTGTAGCACTATATAACAATGAAAAGCATGTAATAGGAGCAAGGGAGAACTGTGTGCCAGGGCTAGTGCCATAAATCCCTGTTTGATAAGATACTTGAGGTAAGGAAGGGTAGAGATGTTAATGCAGAAAATGTGTGTCATGAAGTTCTTGTAGCTTTATCCATCCACCAGATCTTAGAGGTAAATTTAAGTTTCCTAAAGGGGAAAAAAAACAACTCAGTGAAGAATAGATGATGCAAATTTGGGAAGTGCTAAGGTAATGCCTGAAGTACACAACATCATATTGCTAACTGTTCACTAAAGCTGAACATAAAGAAATTGTGTGCAATGTGCTACCAACCTCTAGTTGACACCGCAGATGCTGGCAAGTTTTAGTGGTGCTTATATCAAACAACAGCCTGTAGTGAAATGACCCATTCTCCTTTAGTTCATCTATTGTTGGGCTTTGCTCTTGATGCTCTCTCTGGGGTCCCAGATCCAGGCAGAATTTTTTTTCACTGTGTGCTGGTCCATAGTCTCATTTCCTAGTCAGTTAGAGAAGGATTTTTCCTATTCCCGGAAACTGAGGTAAGAGGAAAACAACTAATCAGTTAAGAAGAGAGGAGCGACAGGGAGATACCATGTCCCCATAGTGTCTTGTTTTAAGAAGGCTGCAAGCATAATTTAACTCAGACAAGTTAATTCTCTGCTGTCCTATGAGCTTTGGGAAAAGGAAGTGTGAAGAGTGTATATGTATTTTTATAAGGGTTTGAAACCTTCATCTCAAGTCAAATAACAAGAAATAATGTGATTCTTCAGATACCTATAATTTGTGTGAGTCCTTTCATTTGTGAGAGGAAGAAACCCTTATGGCTTGGGGGAGAACACAGCTGAAGGGGGAAAAATGACATTGCTCCCCTGCTTCTCAGGAATATCAGTTTGTAGATGTGAATATGTTAGAAATATTAAAAATAGAGATGCTGTACATTTGTAACAATTGGTTAAGAAAGATAACATTAGAACACTTTAACTCCCATAAACATACAAGAATCAGATTGATGTGTTTTTTGGTATCTTTATTTTTATAGAATCACTGGTTCATCACTGAGGGTGAATGATGCTAAAGGAGACCCAATTGCAAGGTTACCTGTAACAGGTGGGAACTTTTAGAGATTCAGTAGACCTTGGCTCTATCCTGGGAAACATGCAGATCTTTATAATGTTTTTTAGGCTCCACTGATCATTTCTAGGTTATATTCAGTAATAAGCACTGACTGAGTGTCATTTAGACAAGAAATATACTATGAAAAGGAAGAAGGAAATTTGTTTCAGATGCCAGGTAATAACATTATTCCATTGGGATTTTTTTTAAGGTTTCCTCATTAGGAAAACATTATAAGAGTAACCAATAAACCACTCTGACATTTTAGCTATTTGTATTATAGTGATGTCAGTCACGGTTTACGTTAGTTAAGATGAAGAAACTGTTTCCTTTCTAAGCCTTTGGGTTTTTTTCACCCTACTGTAGCTCAACAGAAAGTTGTTTCTTTCTGTGTAACTTTGTTCACGTCTTACAGGAGGTTCAGATGAGTCTCAGTACAAGCCAAGCTGATTTGCTCCTCAGAACCCTGAGCATCTCCAGCGGGGTCGGGATCACTGTCAAATGTCACAGGGAAAGTTGTGAGCTGGGAAGAGGAATGTTCTTCCTTTATTCTTCCATCAGAATGCTCTGTTAAAGTGTTTACTGAAGGGTTGAAAAGCACACAGTTATCTTCTGAATTTTGTTTGTTGACCTCTACTGAATGGCTATGCAGGCATCTAGTGACCTCAGGATGCTTTGTGAAGTTAAGGTACACAACCCTCTGAAGAAAAAGCAAGAATGAAACTGAAGAGACCACCTACCTTCAAATTAAATATAGCAAGTATTTGGTTTGTTGGGGTTTTTTTTTTTGTTTTTTTTTTTGGTTAAACAAACAAATGGCCTCTCCAAGCAAAGAAAAATTAACAAAAATAAAGGACTATCCCCCAAAAAACCCAAATAAAACATGTAATCAAAAATATAAATGGTAAATATATTCATAATGTTTAGTTTATTTAAGAATTTTATTTATTTTTTTCTGAAACTTTTCAAAATAATTTCAAGAGCACTATGGGGTGGGGGTCAAGGAAGTCTACTATCTGTTATTTAATTTTAACATGAACTGAAAAAGAATAGAATTTCCGAAGTACTACTTGCTATCTTAAGTTTCTAAACCTTTAGATGTCAGACATTTACCCAGTCATGGATTCTGCATCCAAGTCTGACTTGGACTATTAGAAGTGAAAGTTTATTTCCCTAAAGCTCCTGCATGTTTTGATTTCTTTTTATACAGCAAAAATTAGTTTACTTCGTATAATATCATTATATGTTGAAGGATGCAATGCAATCATGTTATTATTGCCATCATGTGAGTTTCTCTTTCTTATGGAGGAAACTCCAGTATCAGTTACTTGAGCCACATGTCAAATTTGGAATGACTGCAGAATGGGCTACATTTGTGCTGGATTCACTTGTGGCCATGGATGGTGGTTATGGGCCACATTTCTCACTGATTTAATTCACCTCAGTTTAAATTTTAATTTAATTACCCTCAGTTAAATGGCTTTATATCAGGTCTTCATGGATTTACTGTGGGTCCTGTGTGTTGCTGTGACTCATATTAGAAGAGCCCGCTGTGCCAAAAAGCAGTAATTTTACCAGATCTTAGAAAAATATGAAGCCCTTTTGTTTATGGTTACACAACATCGTTTTAGGGACTAGTGGCTATTTTATGCACATGCATTTATGTACCAAAACACTTCCCTACTGAACACGAAAGCTTTTAGGTGTTGGTGTTGGAAGATCCTGTACAAATGTTGTCAGAGCAACCAAAGGAAAAAGATGCTTTATTGAATAACAAAACTCTTAAAACATCATAGAAACAGAGCAGGAAAAGTATTATCCCTCTTGTACTGAAAGTAGGAAGTCTCTCCTAATTTGGTGACTTTCTGATCATCTACGTGGAAAGGCAAAACTGTGACAGAAAGTGATGATTCGGGAACTTTGGTCATTATTTGCAATTTGGCTGATGTCTTGAAATGCCATGTGGTCTAATAGCTGGTGAAAAAATACTTGATGTTTTATGAATAAATGTTAATTGTAGGCACAAATCTGAGTGCTGTTTTTTGACGTAACAGTAGTTATAAGCTTATAAACTAAGAAAAGGATAAACTCCCCCATACTACCAATGGCTGATTATGGTTCCATAATTTATGGTGCTGAATCATTTCTGTAACATAGCAAATAAAAAGCACAACCACCTGCAATAGATTATGTTGATTCGTTTTGCTGGCAGATGTGAGAGAGCATCATTGCTCATTAGACAGTAAGCTTAATTGGTTTTCTCTAGAATTACATAGACAATATTCTATTAATCTGTTCACACACAGGGTGTTTAGTTTCCAAATCCCTGAATTATTGTTTAATTGTTAACATTTTTGCAGAGAGTGGTTATTCTCTGGGGTTGATTTATAATAAAAACGTGGCTTTGTCCTTTAAGTGGAAAGGAATTACAGATGAAAAGGTCACATGAGATACTCACTGTGATATGCCTCCCCCATTTGGAGTCAATATACTTCCTGTCTGAGAATGGAGATTTTAAAGACAAGCAGATGATGGGGAAAATTCCAGGGAGCAGGAGGGAGAGGGAGAGGAGGGTGAAGCCTAGGTCCTGAGCATTCAATAACGGGTGACTAGAATCAGTGATCGGAAATTACCTATCCCCATTTTTTTCTGAAGTATCACACCCTGCAGGTAGGGGGGACCTTCTAACACAGCACTTAGATCCTTGGATACTCTAAGCTCCAGGCTGAGCAGAGACTGGTTTAATGCTCAAGTTGCCTCACTTTTCCTCTGAAATGCTGGCCGATGGTGAACCTGTGTCCTTGCTGTTGACTGGAGACGGGGAGGTGAATCCACACCGAAGTGCTGCAGGAGAGGCCGGATGGGCAAGGTCACAGCTGTAGGGCCCATGGACAGCTGGAACCTCTCAGAATTTTCTGTGAGCCTCTGGCTCTGCTCACTTCTGTGCTTCTCTGATGCAGCAGCAGATAGTACATGCTCCACATCCTGCCCCATGGAGCAGCTATGAACTGGTACTGCTGGGAGCCATGCTGGGATGATGTACCTCGAGGTCAGCGTGAGGGAAGAAAGCAATCCAGGAGTGGGATGTGCTTCCCTGTCTTGGTCCTGTGGTAGAGACAAGAACATGGACTCAGAGAGATATCCTGAACCATCATTCTTCTGACACCAGATGTGCTGTATTAGAGGGTCTGTAATAAACAAATCAAGCTACTCCTAAAAAACAGTGATGCAAGTTGCTCTTACTGTGCTTAATAAGTGCTCTCAGAACCTCACTGCCTGGGCCAAACATTGCTTGAGGTGCCAGTTAAACTGCATTGTATGCCACTGGGAAATTAGGCAGCCTGTGTCTCCACTGTTAGGGATGACTGCTCTTACTATCATCTCTTTCTGTTGCAAAGAACCCTGAAATCCTTTTAAGAAGACAGTTTTAGCACAGACTTGTGCCATGTTTTTCAGCGGTGCCTGTCCACAAAACAAGCTTACTCCTTTTGAAAGAGGGGTGTTACAATTTCAACTGGTGGACTTTTCTTCCTACTTTCTATGGGTCCTAGTGAAGGTCCATGGTAGTAGGAGTCAGTTTCTTCTGTTGCCTGTGGTATCTTGTGGAGCAATGGATGTACTGTATGTAAAATGACATGAATCACCCAATGACTTTTAACACTGTGTCTTAATTCCATATCTCAGAAGAAGTTTCTGTAAAAGAAAATTTTCTGAAAAGATTTCCTAGGCTTTCCAAAACAAACCCTGAGAATTTTCAACTGTCTGCTAGTCACCAGTTAACTTTAGAAGTACTAACTTTAAAAGCAGTAACTTTAGGAAGACTTATTTTTAAATTCCCTGAGGCTGCGTTAAACATGTACCTTCTACTTTCCCTTCTTCTGCCTTACACCTCCAACCCATGTTTCTCTGGCAACAAAAAGGTAGCTCAGATTTAGATATTAAGTCTGTATTTGTCATGCATCTGGTTCTTTGTGTTCTCTAACACCACATTGGGAAAAATCCTTCCAGCCTGGAGAAAGATATGAGGGTATTTTTCGTTAGAAATAGAGTGTTTCCAAATAGAAATGAGTAATTACTGCAGTGCAAATGAATGGATGCTGCAGATAGCTTTTTTAAAATGAGGAATGCATTAGTCTCTTCCAGTCTCTATCTGGAAGCTGAATTTGGCAATAGTTTAAATGCAGGAAGAGGAAACAGGGAAAGCAGAAATATTTATATGTTCTTTTAAAATCAGGATCAGAGATTTGGATCCTATAAAATCACTTAGCTGTACTTTTTTCCAGTTTATCATTGGTCTGACTAGGTCAGAGATTAATTTGGTGGATAGATTAGGATATATTTAATATTATCAAGTACAAAGGAGACAAATAATTAAAAATATCAAAATCCTTGGAAGAAAGTATAATGGAAAAAGGACAACTAGTGTGAACTGGAGGAAGAGAGATTTCCTGGGCTTTTTTCAAAGCTTCATACTTAGGGCCACCTTGATTGAGTGGAAGCAAAATGCCAGGAGTTTGTCATGTAAGAGTCCAAGGCTGCCATTAAAAAAGGAAAATAGAACAGAATAGCCAAATGACAATGATGCCACTGCTATAAAAAAAATGATTGCCTATAAATACAGTTCAAGCAGATCCTGTAAACAGAATAAAGAATAAAACTCAGAACAGGAGAGGCCCCATATTTTAGGGGGCAAAAACAAGCCAGTCAGCTTGTCAGGACCTTAGAAGTCATCAATGTCTCAATAAGAAAGTGCAATCAAAAGAGTTACAGAAAGCCTTGTTAATTGTTTTAGGTTGCAAGCCTACAAATAAGGATTGGAACTAGAAAATGCCTGAGTAATTTAATTGCTTAGACTAGTGCCTTTCTGCCAGCTGGCCTGGCAGGATACAGAATTTTTTGGAGCAGCTTGCCATGCCATTTGCAGGACTGTTCTCTACAGATGTCAACACCTTAGGTGACATCAATGTATGAGCTTAGAAAATGTGTAATATGTATGCACAATATCTGACTGAAAAGGAATCTGAAAGAAACATAAAACTTTTTGGAATTACCATACTTCCCAAAAGGGGGACATGGGCATGTCTCCACTCTGATGGAGAGCTCTATTGGTAGCTTGTCAATCCACACAAGGATTGTTTGTTGGGATTTTACTAGGAAATGCATTAGTTTTGCAGAGAGGGGTAACACTTCTAGTCCAGAGGAGTTTCAGATATACCTCCTCCCTGAGCTCAGGTTTCTGAGTGCAATGTGGGCACAACTTGCTCAGCTGGACCTGCCATTCCTTTCAGAGTTAGAGATTCTTTTTGTGAACTCCCAGGTAGAAGTGGAGGAATTTCAGCCACTGCATACTCACCCTGCAGGAAGTGAAAAACTCCAGCTAATTTCCTCACTAACTATTCCCTGTCTCTAACAACTGTCCATAGCTTGAACCCTACACTGCTTATTTTCTGTCTAAAATTGGTTTTATATCCAGGGGGATAGAAAGGCTGTGTCCAGATTTGTTTTGGTTTAAAGCAGCAATGCACATGCCCTGGTTGTTCCTGTTGCCTAGTGCTCCCAGAACATGGCAAATGCACTACAGCCCACGTTGAGGGCTATCCAAATCAGAAACACATTAAGCATATGTATTATATCAAATGTCCTGTTCTGGGGACCTGACTAAGGTTAGCTTAAGGTAAAACCCCCAAACTGCTTTTGATGAGGGGACATCAGTACCAGCTGTTTTGATTTATGTGTATTTGTATGTGTGATTTATTATACCAAAATATTCCATGGTGTATTTAGATGCAGTCAGAACAGATCTGTGCAATTCATGTGGAATATCAATATTGGGTTCCACTAATCACACACTGGTAGGAAAATAGATTTCTGAGGCCATATACTCCTTTGTCTTGTTCTAAGAGACTACATTGCCCTGATATTATTAATAGCTAAGTTAAAGGACAATTGATAATTATTTGGATAAAATCCATACCTGTATAACTGAGGTTGACTTTTGAGTGTTGTGCAATAGGGCTGACAACAGCTTTTTCTTTAACAAACATCTAAACATTGTACTGTAGCTCACCACAATGAATCTTGTTAATTAGTATGAGAAGAAAAAAAAAAAAATCACAGCCATACAAAATAACACTGATAGCCTGAAATATGAGGGTGTTTTAGGGACTTTAAAATGGAAGACTAATTGAAAAAATTAAATATCTTGGGATTCTGATATTTACTTTCCTGATTTTGAGCCACTAGGGTCCAATTACTTCACAGTTGTTATATTTTTTCCAAAATTATGTGGTTCAAAATTCTATTTTTCTTAAGCAAAAAAAAAAAATAGTTCTCTTTTTTGCACTTTCCAAAAAATGCTAATGAAAAGGCCAAAATGCTGGCAACACTGGAGCAATCTTAGCAGTATCATATGGTCTCAGTGACTCTGACTGGAGTCTGTCCAGTGCCCTGGCCTCATATCCTAGCTATAGCAATGTATGGCAGGCAAAAATTCCTGAAGTAAAGAGCAGCATTTGCAGTAGGCATGAGCAAGGAGAGGAAAGGTGAGTAGTGATCACACAACTATCCTGTGAAGATTTCTCAAGTTGAAGAATCCATTTTGCCTTAGAGTAATATTTATTACCATCCAGCCACTGGTGTAGGAAACCTTCTGCCACATCTTTCCTGTACAAAGGTTCAAGCAGAATTATCCTGGCCATCTTCAAACCCACAGGGGTGCCTGAAGGACACAGGTGAAGATTCTGGTGCTATTTGTGTTGATAGAGTGGTAAGGGCTGCCAGACTACCACAAAAGACTCCATTATGCCCATTTACTCTCCAGTGCACTTGAATTAGGCGCAAGTGCCAGATGACTTGGCCGTGAGTAAACCCAGCCTCAGTGACCAATGACCCTTACTGTTACAGTGATGGGAGGCAGCTGACACCTTATCAGACAGCTCTCGGAGCTGGGATGTGGAGAGGCAGATCACTTGCCCATTATATCCTACTTCTGCAGTTTCACTGGGAATCTGGATGGCCAAGAAGAGTAGTCTGCACTGCTGAGGGCAGTTAGAGAATTCACACCCTGGAGGAAACACCTTCCCTTTTCCATAGAAATATGTTTGGGAAAAGGGTACTGTCCTTTTAGGAGAAGAGAGTTGGCTAGGGGTTGTGTGGTAAGTAATTAATTTTGACTTATTGCTGTGTATATGTATGTGCTATAGGCTGGTTTTGTTTTAACTATAAGAGTTGTGTTCCCCCTGAAGTTGAACTATGATTTTGTTCAACCACAAAATAGGAGGAAGAAGTATCACTTCAGGTTTGAGGGTATTAAAACCCTGGAATTACCTGAAATAACCATGGTAACAAGCTCTGAAGTAATGGCAGTTGCTCATATTACCATAGAAACAGGATTTAAGAAGTGGAAATTACCTATAATTTATCTCTGTTGCTTACAGTGACAATAATATAACATGTATTTTGTGAAAAATACATACGTTTTGCCTACAGTAACTGTCAAGAAGTTACTAAAAATTATTTAAACATATTCAAAAGTGTTTTTATTATTTTGTTGCCATGGTAATATTTTGTTATTAGTCCCCACAAGAGTGACATGCAAAAAAGAATGAACAATTGTAATAAAGTGTAAAATTCATAGGTGATATAACCTGTGATGTAGCACAAACAAATGATAAAGTCAGATTATGTTACTCCTGAATAGGCCAAAATTGTTTGTTGTAATTCTTGATAAATAGTTTCATACTTGAGCAGCTGTGTGTTTGTGCTCTGTACCTGCTGAAATGGCAGTAGGTGCAGCAGAGCACAGGCTGGTGGCACAAGTCCCAGACGGGCACAGGACCTTTCCTTGGCTGGTGGACAACTGTGTGTAGAGCAGGGAAGCAAGTGCAGTGTTAGAGAAGCCAGAGAAGCCAAAAAAGCACAAAGCCCTTGCTCTGGGTAAGATTGGGCATCTCCTTGTTCCTGTGGATTTTTTGAGACCCAGTTGGTAGAAATTAAAAAGGAAAATGTAGCAATTCATCTGTCAGTCTGAAGTTGTGAGCTATTGCACTCTCTTCTGTTTGTAATGATGTAAGATGCCAAGACCTTAAGTCACTCAGACATTGAGGTGATTTGGAAAACTGGTAGACCAGTTTTGGCTTGTTGGTCTGTTCCCTCTCTCTTACCTGCTTCAGAGCATCTGAGATGCTAAGCAGAGATTCCTGTTTCTTGGTCATCTAATGTGCTCTAGCCCAGTTCCTAGAGTTGTTTGTACTAGGTTAGGTGTTCTGTGTGATTGGGGAGGTTTAAATCAGAAATATGTTTTCCTTCTGGGCTTTTATATGGGTGGATTAGCAATTTCACTAATGATTCTTTACCTTAATTTACATCGGGGACCGTATGATCTGCTATTTATATCAGCAGAGGATAAATTTGGCACTATCCTTTGTTGGCTGAAGTGACAGCAAGCTGAGTATGTGCATATCTGGCAAGGCTGTCTAACAATAGAGCAGGTGGGCAGAGGCCACTGTGTACAGCAAAGTGGGAGGACCCCAGGTACATGCATGCTAGTGAAATGATGGGGGTTTAACTCTAAATACTGATTAATTACTTCTCTATTAGCACAGCAGAGCCCTAACCTACAGGGAAACTCTTAATTGAAAGAGTTGAACACAGCTAATGGCGCTGGACTGCTGTAACAGCCTCTGTCAGGGACTGAGGCGAGGTAGTGAATGAAAAAGCCAGCACTTGTGCTGTCTTGGGCACGTAAGGAGAAGGCTTGGTGGAGGCAGCGCCATGCACGAGGTCTCTGTGGTAGTGACAGTGCTTCTTCAGAAATCAAACAAGTCACAACCACTTCTCTGCTGGCCCCCCTTCCCCACCCACTCCAAAACAACACAAGACAAAAAGCCCCAGCCAGCAAAGAGGGAACACCTGACCCCAGTAATTAATGTCTTCAGTCATACAAGTATTTACAGTCATGAGTATGCTACTAGGTGTTTCTCATTAAACATGATAATACTGAAAACTGTATAATTAACAATTATTGATAATTAACCCTATATGAATCTCAATATAAATAGCTGGTTAGAAGAGAAAGATTTCAGTCTTCCCATTAATGTCTACAGATTTGGGGTTAGGTTTAACTGAATTCCTAAGGGATGGATCATTAGCAATTATTCAAATTCTTTAAATACATTTAAATAATGCCATTTAATAACTATATGGCAGCAGGAAAATATAGTGACCAAAACTCATTTTCATGTTAGAATGAAAGATTCTACTTTGATAATTCCTCCAACCTTTTAAAAACTGCTTGTATTTAAGTAGCAATGAGAAAATATAAACTGGCACATATTTCATTGCAGAGGAAATAAATGAAGCCAAGTCTGAGGAGGCTTGTGTTTAATCATTAAACGCACAACATTTTTCTGTGTTGAATTAGCCATTTGTCTTACTAATGCAAAGCCTCAAGAGAGCTAGAGGCACAGTGGACAAATTCAGTGGCTATGTGTGGGTGACCTCTAGGGACTTTGGTAAGAATTCTGCATGGACAGAAAAAGGTCTGGTGTCAGAGTGTCTCCTATGTCAGTGAATGTGATCTTGAAATTGCAACCACACTTTGCTTCCTCCTCCATCTTTAACATATCAGTCAAAGAGCAAAACCTTACTTTGGGCTGGAAGAAAATGAATAAGGCACCATGAGGTTTTGTTGTAAGGTGATTTTTCATGTGACTTCAGTAGAAAAGAAATCCATGGTAGCATTTCTCAGAGTTGCAGCATGTCCCCTAATTCATAGTCTTTCCTCAGTGGGTTTAACAGAGTTAGTTTAGTGGTAGGGCTTGTCTTTGCCTAAAAGGTTGTCTAAGGAAGGGAATATTTGCTGGGATTCAAAATATGAACCCTCATATATATATATTTTTTTTCCCAAAAGTGAATACTTCAATTAGCTAATTTTTTTTCATTACATTTCATTCATTTCATGCACAAACCATATTGATCAAATTGATTTTGAAAAAGGCGTTAATATTTGAAGCCTTCTTAGACTAGAAAGCTGAAGTGATATTAATATTTTCATTATATAGCATAGTTAAATATCAGCTCCATCAGGCTTTCCAGAAATCCATGCATACTGTTCGTGTTTCCTGGCAGTAACACTTCATATTTGACTTCATTAAGAGCCTGTGAATTCAGTCTTATGGATCCTGCCTACCTGATTTTCGTAGAATTTCTGCCCAGGTGTATATCCTTGTCTTTCTCTGCTGCATCTGGGTCAGCTGCAGAGGTTGCCTTTCGATTTCAATTAACATGCTAATTTAGCAAGAGTATATTTTTAGGATGGAAATGTAGCTATTACAGTGTCTTTGCCACAGCTGGTGAGAATACAGTGATCTGGAGTCCAGGTACAGTTTAGATGGTGGAATTGTTAATATTTCAAATGTTCAGGCTGGGAAACAATCAAGCTTTTACCTATAGAGCCTTTTTGGACAGTGTATAGAGTTGAATTACTGAGAGTTGTGAGTTTTGAGAACTCTGAGAGTTACTATCGAGTATAAAGGAGTCTCTTACTTGTGTGAGACTGCATTTACAGACAATAATTGCAGGACCATGGGTACAAGATACTCCTTTTCTTTCCATCCTTGAATGGTGCATTCTGTAACATGGCTGCAGGATTGCTGGGTGCTCTTGGTCTGGGAATGGCATGTAAGATTCATTATATCTGCATATTTGTATTAAAGAAACCACCTGTTAAGTTAGTAAAAGGTCTTGTGGCACACTGGGAGGCATTTTTAAGTTTTCTGTGTTCTCTAGCCATGTGGTGCAACAATACAGCATTGCCACTGCTAGTATCAAGCTGTAAGCTCTGTATTGAACTTGTATGGCCTCAGGATTGGTGTTTATGAGGCTTGTTTAACTTTTTTTACTTGCATGAAAATTCCTTTTGCTTGATTTAGCTGGTTTCTTTAACTGATTGCATGTCTATTCCAATTTTTTTAAAACTCTTATTATCTTTCTAAGGTACAACCTTTTATATAAATAGGATTAATGAGCAGTTATTCTGAGTAGATGCAGAAATTTATGACTAATGAATTACTGTAGTGTAAAGAAGAGGCCTTGGCAATTGAAGATGCAGGAAGTGACATGGAGCGGCGCTGACAGGGAGCAATAAGAGATGTGGCTTGGCTAAGAAAACCCAACAAATATTAACAAGTTTCCAATCATTGCTCAAACAACCACAAAGCTGAAGCTAGAGAAAACTGGCTTCAGAGGTATAAAAAGAGAATAAAGAAGTAGTATCTGACATATGGAAAAGTCACCATAAATAGCAAACTTAGAGGTGATATGGAGATGCAGACTGATGAAGGAGGGATCACAGAGTAAATCTGTGTTACCTGGTATATGAAAAGGGCTCCAAATGGAGTGACAAAGAAATCCATGAAAAAATATATTCCTCCAGATGCTCATAGCTTGCTGTAGTACCTTTTTCCTTGCTTCTATCAACTCCACAGTTAAAGCACCAACTTTATGACTCAGAGGAGCAGTGTAGGGTTAACATAACACCAAGAAATTGGATACAGATGGAGTCTGTACAAAATATTGAGTGCTACAATTATTGAGGCTTTTTTTTGTATACTAATGATATTATTGTCTTTTCTTTTTTTGTAACAGCCAGTTCTGCACTGACAGCAATCAGATTTAAAATTTCAGTTGCATAAATTCCTGACTTTAAGCAAAGGATGTGTTTCTTCATTATTCATGAACGAGATTTTGACCTCAACAAAATGTCCTTCCTGCTCTCAAAAGTGTGGGCAAAAGCTTATTTTAAAACTGTAGACAGACTTTTCAAATACCTGCTTGTGTTTGTGTCAAGCTGTAGCAATCCAGAACCTCAGGTCCCCACTTACCCTCCTGAAAGCAGTTTGAATCACTTAATTTCAAAATCTGCTGTCACTAGTTCTTCACTTAGGTGCTCTAACTTAGTGCAAATATGCCCTTTAGGAGGCACAAAGCTGCACAATGGGCACCTTCATGAATCTCTGTGTGGAAAAATGTAAGACTTTAATCTGCAAGTATGTTTTTCATGTTATCTGCTTGAAAAAGTGTTTTCTTGGGGCAGGGACTGAGTGCTTGCTTGCATTATTTCTGGTGCTGCTGACTAATGGGAGCCCTAAGAAAAATCACCAATCAATTATGGTAGTCCAAATAAGGATGACTTTTGTTTGTTGGAAGGAAAAGACGCTACAAAAGTGGCTACAACTTGTTGGTACGGTCTCAGAGATAATGATAGCCATCTTTGTTAAAAAACAATCTCTTTAAAAGTACTGTAATTAAAATTGAGTGGGTATTAAAATAATCCACCCATATTAAAATTCTATTAAAGTACCAGTGATTAGGAAGATAATTAATAAACCAAAAGATTTTTCTATTGGTACCTTTGAGAAACTACTGTACTCTATATTGTACAAAATTTCTTCTTGCAAGGGTCCAGAGAGAGTTGAAAACAAGCTCTTTACAGATAAAGGAAATAGGAGATTGACTAACATCCTTCATCAGATGCTGTGACCTGACTGGTACCCACAGTGTCAAATAGTATCCCAAAGTTCAACACAGATTTATGATGCTTTGGCCACTTTCCTCCATCCAAGTAACCAGCAGAAGATCACAGTCTGTCAAAATCTTTGGATGGACACTTGAGTTTCTAAGAGTAAACTTTAGGAAAACCTGAATGAAACCTGGAGGTTTGTGGTTTCTTAGCTGTATGGCTCATTTCTGAGCCAGCCATCAGCATCCATGTCCTGGGGGTTTATCAGTCCAAGAATATTTTACATGGATAGAAGGACCAGTGCCTATCTGCTGATCCTGTGCCACTAGAAACGGAGGGCCTGCGTGACAGAAACAATAGTGACACTGGAATGGAACAATTGAAACGAGACAGTAATGGGAAAGGGGAAAAGGGAATACAAGAGGATGAGAACTGAAAACAAAACAAGAACTTAAAATATGAAGAACTCCTCCCATTCTTATACACATTGGTATAGAGTCAGCACAGCTGTTCTGGCAATTATTCTAATTCAAATTTAAAATTTGGGTTGTCATAAAGTAGTGTGTCTCAGAGGGACATCTTTTTCTTGCTTCTGTTTGATCTTCTCATTTAGCACCATTTGCCTTGCAAATAGGAAAGAAAACATCTGGAGGAGAGTTAAAATAGCAGGAGGAAGGAGAAGAGGAAACCTACTCTCTGTGAACAGATTTTTGCTTCAGTAATAAAGCTTCTTTTCAGACTAGCAGCGAATGTGGTACAGATGGATACAAAGTAGTATAGTAAAGCTCTGTAGCCTTTGTGAAAGGCAGGTGTTTGAATACTTGCTATAACCTTTTTCCCTCGTATTCTGTACAGAGATATTGAGAAGAGGAAAGTTCCTCTTGAACAGAAAAAGCTGTCTGCAAGGGATGCTTTCAGTTACATATATATACCTGGCTTCACAGCCTGGGTGGTGGAAACCAGAACAGCACAACATGGAATAACCTCAAATATTTTCTCTGTTCTGGGCTTTTTACTGGCTCTATCAGAATCTTGCTGAAAGCATGTGTCTCACTAGCTGGTATTTCCAGTAGGGTCTGGAGATAGAATCATAGAGTCTTTAAGGCTGGAAATGGCCTATAAGATCACAGTCCAACCATAAACACAACATTGCCAAGTCCAGCCGTGAACCATGTCCCAAAGTCCCACACCTGCATTTCTTTTAAATAACTCCAGGAAAGATGACTCAGCCACATTCCTGGACAGTCTGTCCATATAACTGAAAAACCTTTTGATAAAGAAGTTTTTCCTTAATATCTAAATTGCTCCTGGAACAATTTGAGGCCATTTACCTTAGTTTTATTGCCTGTTACTTGGGAGAAGAGGCTGACATCCCCCACCTATGTCCTTTCAGGTATTTGTAGAGAGCAACTTGCTGTCTTCTTCAAACTGACTGAGGGAATGCTTGATCCCTTTATCCATGTCATTGGTAAAAATATTAAACAAAACTGGCCCCAATACAGAGAACTGGGGAACACCACTTGGAACCTGGTAGGAAACATCTAACACTACCAGAACCACACGCACAGAAAAAAACCCAACAAACAACCAGCAGCAAACAAACCACCAAACCTCATACACACTGCTTTTTGTGGCTAATGTGAAGCTTTGGCTTTTTTTGACTAGGACCTCTGTCTCTGCATAAAGCTTGCAAGTATGGAAAAATACAATTCTGTCAGTATTTTGAGTGCCACATTGTAACATGCTGTGAAAATGTTAGCAGCCATAAAGCACCACTAAACAGCAGACTTAAAAATGTAGTGTACTGGCCTCTTATGTGTCTAAAAGTTAATTCTTTTGTAAGTAAGGTAGTTTATAGGACAAAGTCATTACGGATGATTTAATTATCCTTTTTCCTCTCTAACTTTAAACATGGAAAAGAAAAAAAAAATGTTACATATTGCAGGGCATGAAGTTGAAGGGATGGAAGCAGATGTCCTGTTGAGATGGAAGATCTGGTAATGTGGAGCTTGGAGAAGAAAAGGCTCAGGAGGATCTGGTGGAAGTATAGAAATACCTGAAGGGAAGGTGAAAAGATGTTGGACACACGCTGTTTTCAGTGATGCCTGGTGACAGGGCAGAGGACAATGGGCACCAACTGAAGCACACAGGAAGCTGTCTCTAGATCAGGAAACACTTTTTTTGCTATGAGGGTGACTAAGCCCTGCCACACGTTCTTTACAGAAATCATGGAGTCTCCATTCTTGGAGATACCCAAACCTCATCTGGTTCTGGACAGCCTGCTCTAGGTGACCTGGCTTGAGCAGTGAGGTTGGACCAGATGATCTCCAGAGGTCAACCTCAGCCATTCTGTGGTTCTCCTGTATTTAACATGTTTTAGATTGCCTTGGAGAACAGGACATTCAGGTAGAAAATACATTTCTTCCAGTGGCTGCTCCTCAGTGCAGGTCTGCTCAAGGGCAAAAGCATTGGTTTGCCAGGAAGCAGCAATGTCTCGTTGGGCATCTCTTCTAATCACTGGTTAGGTGTGAACTCTGAAGTTGCTATTGGCTTGTTTGCATCTGATTTCTTACCGATGCAAAATTTTCCTCTAACAAGATAAAAAAAGGGGAAGTGAAGGTACAAAAATGGCAGACCAGAAGTGGTGGGGATTTCTGGTCCACAAACAAAATTTTGGGCTATTTTTCGGTAGCAAAGCATTAAAGGTCCTGATGAAAAGGTGGAAAAATATGAAATTGTTGAAAGATTGCTTCTTCTGAAAATGTCAAGTGAACATATTTCTGTGGGATGTTTTGGAAATGGAAATTCTGCAGAGTACTTTAATTTCAAGACTGTGGCATTTGTGATTGGGAGGACACGAGGCTTTGTGGCTCATTTGTGAGGTTTTTGGTGTGCATGGTTGTGTTAGTGTTAGATGGTTCCTACTAGATTGGGGGCTAGACATAATGTCTGTGAAATAGAACATGTTTATCAGAAATTTCTGTATCCTGTAAGAGAAAGAGAATAAATGTTTCTAGATATAAGCTCAAGTGAAATGGTCTCTAGTCAAAGTGTTCAGCACTGTTTCCACTGGCAGAGATGAAAATTGGGTTAGTGAGTAGGAAGCTTTCCTTGAGTCCCATTGTGGGACAACATCTTCGGTATTTATTTTGTTTTTCTTGCAATTGAACAACAACGTCCCTCCAGCCACAGGTCCTATAGCTTTGTGCTCCTCTGGCATCAACCTACTATCTTATAATTTGGTAGTGCCGAAAAGTAATTTCTGCCTCCATATGGAAAGGTGTTCAATGTCATACCCTTTCCCAAAAACTACTTTTGCCACCCAGAAGTAAAATATCAGCCTGAGTAGCTCCTTTGACTTCACGCCAGTGCTTTCTATGAAAACAGACAAAGCAGAGGAAGTTCTGCTGGACACTATCAGCTGAAGTCAAAAGGACAAATTTAACTTAAAGGAGTTGATCCAGATCTCTCTTCACTTTGGAAGCAGAACCTGAACTTTAAATATCTGAATCAAAATTCCTCTTTGGTTCCATTTTGAAGACTTTAAAATGATTTCACTCTCCCCATTGTAAAGTGCCTTTACCACTGCTCCTGGTGTCTCCATTTTTTGGTCTGATCCTCCACTGATGGGAAGTATTTAAGCTATTCTGAACCGGAGCAAGTCAAATCCAGGAGACAGACTGATTCCAGAGGTGGTGGCAGGTCTGGGATGGGCTCTGAGGTTGCAACAAACCAGCAGCAATTAATTTAACAGCAATCAGTTGCTGTTAAATGGCCTCTTTTCCATCCTCAATTTGTTTTCAGACCTTGATTTGACCAGAGCTTGACTTATTCTTAAAGGAGTGATTCACTGCTGGTATCCCCATATGTCCATAGCCATTCTCTCAGCTGACTTTTCACGCAGCAGATGGTTTACTTAGTTGTTGCATTCATACACCAGATTTTTTACTACCTTAATGTTGCACATTATCAGTGGAAATGTGGTAAGTGAGGATGATGATCTGTAGTGATAATTGAAATTGAACTTCTGTGACTCTTGCTGCAACTGTGGTATGTACCTAACTTCCAGATTATTCTGCCTTATGTTGTTTTCTGTCCCTGTTCTATTTCACCAGAAGTACAGGGCTGTAAATCCAGATTTCTGACTACTATTTTCTGCTAGATCAAAATAAACAGGAACAAAATTATTTTGTTTGCTAACCCAAAAGGAAGCCGTATGTAGAATTGAAGTAATAGGTTTAAGAGTGCTGAAAATTTTGCTGTCTTATTAGCCACTCAATTTCCCATACTTTAGCTGTGGAAAATAGGGCTTTAGACTGTCTCTGTTCCCTTTATTACCTGGTAGGGAACATTACTTAGATCTCATGTCCCCTTAACAGTTAACTATTTTGAAGAATGGCATTCATGCTTACATTTAACTGCACTACAAATCTGTTGCAATGAATACAAGATGGAAATGTAGTTAGGTGTGCTGCATCAGAATGTGTACTCTGTAATTTATTGCTTGTGCCATGCACTGTGAAACTTGCTGCAATTGCAAAGTTTATATGGTGCTGGGTGTGTGCGTGCTAAAGCAAAGCACACCAATTTTAAGCACTGATGACATCTTAAAAAAGCTCGTATCAGACTGTTCTCTTTGCCTTCACTATTCAGAAAACCTCTATTCAAAAAATCAGTATTCTCTTTCGTGAGATTCTTTCACCGGTGTAGGCTACTAGACAGGGATGGATTTAAAATATGACTTCAAACTCCTGCGGTGTTATGAAGTTCTGTCCCCAGTCAGGTAGTGAAATGTAGAAATATTCACAACACTTAGTTTTGGTCTCAAGGAATCAGTCTGTTTAGATGTCATTTTGCCTGATGACAAAATTATTTTAAATATTTTTACATTTTAAAAGAAAGTGTTTTCCTAAATTTCTTTATAAAAGGTCTAAGACTGGATATGTTTCCTCAAAACAATTAATGAAATTCTGTGTATTAATATGTTCTGATGTTCCCTTGGAAAAAGCTGCTTGGTTGGTATTATTCTTTAACTCAGCTAAAAGAGCTGCCAGTGTGTGAGATTCAGGTCTGTATGTGCTTGCATATAAATTTATTAGCTGCTGTAATTAGGTGTAGTTGTACTCATTATTATTATAGGGAAATCTCTTTAAGCAGTTTTCCTGTTAATTCTTCTAATGCAAAAGTAATTTTTTTTATAGAAGAGACATGTTAGCTACAGAGTTACAGTTTCCTTTCAAATTTCAATATTTTAACTGAGTTAAAATTACTCTGTTTAGTGGTACTGTGTATCATATTTAAAAACACAGTAAAATTGTAAGTGTTCTGAGTGACTGAGTTACAGCAGAGCATTTTAAATTTTAATGAGGTGGAATTTGGCTTTACAGTGATAAAGATGGAAACCATCTGAAATTCAAACTAGGTTTAGCACATAAGTGGGAGTCAAAATGACAATAGACTGGAGCTAGTGGGGTTGAGTAGATGACTGAGGCCTTTCTGTCTCTCAGTTTTAACAAGCTGATGAATTTCTATAAGGGTGCTCTGGAGGGTGAGGAGGGGATGTAAACTGGCAGAGATGAATCTATGAATTTTTTACCTAGAACTTCACTTATCCTTGTGCAGCATCTCTGAAACAGAGACTGGCATCTCCCATTTTCTTCCTGCTCTCCATTCCAGAGACAAAAGCTGCTATACAGTGCAGTGTTGTGTCCATTTTTCATGAAATTTGAGCCAGTAAGAAGGCAATAGGACTAGAAGGTATTAAGGACATTGCCCCACATATACAGGATAACTCAGTGGTTTAGCATATGCATTATGTGAAGGAGTTTTGACATTATTGTGGGGAAAAGCCACAAACCACAAACACCACCCCACTCTCCCTGCTTAATGCACTTATTATGGAATAGTCTGTTATAAACGTTTGGTTATTTGGATCAGAAGGAGTCATATAAGAAGACAGAGTTCTTATATTTGGTTGTTTTGGGGTTTTTTTGTTTTGTTTTTTTTTCCCCTGCATCCCTGAGGAAAGGTTGTTGGCCAATAATTAAGAGCATATAATCAGCCAAATACATCTGAGATTGTTCTTGTACTCTGTTCTATTTATTATAATTTTATTTAGCATTTTTCCACTTGGCGTCTAGATTTTAGAGAACTATAATTGGAGCCTTCATCCTGTGTCACCTAGAGAGCTGTTATTGATAACTTCTTGATACTCTTCTTAAAAGAAAATAGCAATCTACGGACCAAAAAGATCTCAGCCATAGAAGTGTATGTCTAAAGTAGATGAAATTTTTGTGTGGATCATTTTCTAGACTTGAACAATACTATTTGTATTCAGTAATAATGGCTACATTAAATAATAATAATAATAGATCAGTATTTCATCCTGACATTTACTGTTACACATTCAGTAGACATTCTCAAGAAACTCTCTAATTTTGTGAGCCATTCTTTCATTTAACATATTTATTAATTCCATGGAAAAGTCTGCTGGGCAAAGTAAAGTTTTGAAGCTCTAGCCAGCTTTAAACTGTGGTCAAAATGTCTTTGGTTCTTAGGTACTTGAGCTGAAGTAGCCACAGTTCATTGTACCTTGACTGAAGTAGTTATGGGAGCTACCTTAATGCTCTTTTTGTTTCTTTTTTGCTGATAGGTAGTGGTTTTGGGGGGAAATGTGTTCATTGTTTGGTGGGAGTTTTTTTTAATTTTTATTTTACTATATCTACCTACCCCCATGGCTAAGATCCATTAACTGTTCTATTTCTCTGCCTCTGGCATGAAACTTTTCTTCTGTGCTGTTCAGATCAAGGCAATGCTTAAATCTCATTTATCTAATAAGTAGTCAATTTAATTTCTGCTGGTAAAACTGAAGTCTTATAAATAAGTAGGTGTCATTTCATGATTCATCTTGAAAAACTAAATTAAACGGGGAATTTTGTATGGTTTATAGAAAATTTAAACCGGCTGGACATTTAATATCAATAAAAATATTCAACGTATTTCTGATTTGAAGTGTTTACAAAGGACTGCTTTTTCAACATAGTGAGTTCAGAAAAACTGTATGTGTTTGCTGGTTTTTAAAGAAGAAATCTTTACAATGGAAGATTTTTTTAGTCTAGCAAATGTGGACAACTCTTGTTTGGCCTGTGCTAGCAGCATGACTTTGAGTTTTTGAAAGTGCAAATTCACTTGTAAATGGTTAGAGTTGCTTTATTACATTTGGGTAAACTTTTAGTTTATAAAGCACTTCAGAAGATTATATTTTCTCCTTAGGTGAAACTGGCTGCAGTAGTGGTTCCCAGTAAGTGTTTTCTGGAAGCATTTCTGTGCAATGTGTCATGGTTTTCTTTCCATCCATACTGATGTTCACTTATGGCTTTCTCTCAACACGGAAGTTTTCAGGCAGCACTACCTTGTTGAAAAAGCCTAAAATATATATAGACAGGGCATTTATTTTTAAAATATCTTTAGCCCAAACCTTGAATTTTCACTGCTTTGAAATGTTTATCTTCTATTTCTGTTCTTACTGGTTGAATAGGTTCTAAACTCCTGATTCTTTCAAATCATCAGTCTTTATTTCCAGAAAGTGGCAAATGCTACAAGCATAACAGGCAGAAGCTACGCTCATTGTTATAGTGAATTCTGTGTCTTTTAGATGAAAAATGTGTTAAATTTTGTCTAGACATATGTGGCTGTTTATGTATAGTTGTACATGTTGCTTTTATATAAATCCTGATGCTTTATTCTTTAGACAACATTTTTCTTTTCTTCTTTCCTTGTCTCTCAGCCCCAGTTCTGGCAAGCAAAACTCAAAGGCAAGAGTGCTGGTAGTAGCATGTTCTGTCTTTGGCTACTTGCCTTGCAGCTCCACACTGCAAGAAAGGAAGACCTGAAGAGCATTTTATAGAAAGCAGCTAGGGCAAAAACCAAGATGAATGGCATAATGAAATTTTTTTTCACCACTTCCTCTTTAATGAGTGTTATGTTTTGGTAGTCTATAGAAATAGGAAAATTGGTCTGCTGCCATTGGCATAATTAATCATAGAAGACTACTAACAATGATGAAAAGGGTCGTTGCTAGCAGGAAAAACAGCCTATATCAATTAAGAATTTGCCTAATTGAATTCTCATAGTAGAATTCTCAGGCAGAGAGAATCTGAAGAACTGACTAGACGGAAAAGGTTGTGTGTTTGGTTTGTCAAGTATCTAACACTTGTACTGAGAGGTATCAACAGATGTAGCTTGTAGCAAAGTCCATTTAAGTATTTAACTTGAACTGAACACAAAAACATTTGCTGTGCTTTTTTTTTTTTTTAATACACTGAAATTATAGCATTGTGCTCACTTCTTATGAAGAGAGAGTAAAATAAAATTGATGATTAACGTGTAGATTGAGTTCTTTACACAGAAAAAAACCTATCCCCTACCCCTTTCTTCCTTACCCCTTTTCACAGAGAACAGATCACTTTTTTCTATGGATTATGAATAAGTTTTGCAAAATTTTACCTCAGTTGGTATCCTCTAATATAGGACACTACTTTTCATTATTGTTGTTTTGTAACCTGATATATCTGGAGAGATGTCTCTGCATGGGGTAAAAAAAAACCAACACTCTAGAGGATGCTAGAGGATGACTGAAAATGAAATGGAACATTATTTAGGAAACCATGCACTGAATAGCAGCATTTCTGGCATTTCCAAACCCCAAACCATACTGGAGTCCATTCCTTGAATCAGAAAACCTTTGCACATCTCCATAGATATCCCTTTCTATTGTTTTCTTTCTTCTGTTAATGTACTTTCAGATTAAGGCCTACTTTCTGTTATTTTCTTGGTAAAACCACAGGCATGATCCTGTGTCTCTCCAAAGCCTAATTCAAAAGTTAATCTATGAGACGCTCTAAGATTTTACTCAGGTGATGCTGCTACAGACAATCACCCTTACTTTGCAAGAAAAGGTGGCTGAGCTTCCATGGAGAGAAGGAGGAGACCTGGGACATATCCCTATGTACAGTTATGTGCTGTTTTTTGCTGGTTTTTTTGGTGCTCATAACTAAAACTACCTTTAAAAACATACAGGTTAACAAGTTGTGTTAACTTAGCTAACACAGCTGCAGTAGAAAGTTTAAAGCAGGAGAGACACTTGAATTTCATTCAATTAACAAGCATCTTGTACTAATCAGTGAAAGAAATTTTGAAGCCTGTCCTTCTGATCTCATTAGGAAACTAATTTTAGAGAACATTCTGGAAGGAATTTGTTGCCTGTTTTGAGTGATCATAGATAGTAGGTGTGAAGCTTCTTTACCTGTTCATTAAGAGTTAATTTTGGATTCAGCTGCAGCCCTCTGTAATTCCTTCCTGATGTAAGGAGGTTACCTTGTTTTTGCAATCCAAGAAGGCAGGAAAAACATGCTGTTGCCTACCACGTTACTTGCTTATTATTTCTGTAGGACTTAATCAGGGAGCCGGTGGCAGTCAAAAAGAAAAAAAAAAACAACAAAAAACCCAACCAAGGTAGAAGTAGAATCTAGGGGAATGGACTATTAATTCTTGTGTGCATTATACCTCCCCACTGCATGATATCTGGGGCATAGGACATGTGCTTGCCAAGCCTGATTGTTCCCTCAGCAGAGAATAAGGAACAGGGAAGATAAATCTTTTACATGTGAAAAGCCATGAACTTTTCTTTAGGCTAACACAATTTTATTTGCTAAATTGTCACATTTGAAGGAAGACAGAGCCCTGAGATGGAGTGACTAGAGACTTTGTATAGGTTTAATTACCCCTCTAAGCAGAAAAAATATTAAGCGCACCTGAATACTGATAAGTACAAATAAGTAATTTGGTCAATGAAAATGTCTAAAGGAGACTTGTTTCCTGCAGGATAAACAGCTTCCTTCATCAGGGTCCTTATATATTTCTTCTGCCCAGCAGGAGAGGCAGGTACTTTAACTTACCTTTTTGGTGCTCAGCTTTTGGGGTATTTTTGTTTTTTCACAATTTTTGTTCCTTTTGGGAGGGGCTTCTTCTTTACTATTGTGACTCAAAGCAGCTGGGAGACAAAACTTTTATCTGTTTTTTAGTTCGAGATGAGGATCACTGGGAACCCCTAAGTCTTCCAAGATGTCTACTGCAGAACTAAGGCTCTCTTTTTGGTAGCCTCCTCTGGTACAAATCCTTGGAAATGCATGGCAATAAATGGTTCAATGGCAATAAAAGGCATATTCCATACTTGGGCAGGAAGGATAATTACAGATATTTTAAGAACTGTTTGAATGTTTCTGAGTAGTGACTCACCCCTAGGTTCTTCTGCACAACTGGTATATTTTCTGTCGCAGTTATATTGCAACCAGGACGTTATAATTCTGTTTATATTTGTGCATATCTATCCCCTGTATGGCTTAGCCTGCCTTAACAATGTGTAAATATTGCTGAGTAAATAACAAATGAAAGGTGAGCCTGGAAAGACAGTGTTCTATTAGTCATTAAAAAGCTCAGACACCTGCGATAGAATTTTTATGAGTCTGTTTTCTGAGAGACTTTCAGTGAAGGGTGAATGTCAGTCATCTAGCATGCTGATTTGATAATAGTTTGGATCCATTTCAGATATCTGTCTGCAAATCAGACTGAAAATGCTGAATTTGGAAAGAAGGGGAAATTAATTATTTCAGGATGTTTACGAATGTCTCTAGTTATATTTTGGTTTAATACTAATTGAAATCAGTATTTTCTTTTAACAATATGATGACTCCACCCCACCCAGTCCACATCTACAGATGTACTAGAAGTGAAAAAAAAAAAAAAAAAAGGGACTCAACTAAATATTTAAATATTTTGATCTTTCTGCAAGGATTTTGTTGCTTTAAAAAAAAATATAAATTGGTACCAAAAGAAAGATGACAGCATGTGTATATATCTTTTCTCCCCTATTCTTTTAAAGTCCAAATTGCTCTGAGCATACACCACAAGACCAAAAATCCTAGAGTGGTTTGGGTTGGGATGGACCATAAAGATCATCTTGTTCCAACCCTCCTTCCCTAGGCAGGAGCGTCTCCCACTAAAGCAGGTTGCTCAGAGCCCCAGCCAACCTGGCCTTGAACACTTTTAGGGATGGGGCATCCACAGATTTGCTGGGGAATACGTTCCAGTGCCTCATCACCCTCACAGTAAAGAATTTCTTGCTAATACCTAATCTAAACATTCACCTTAAGGCCATTCCCCTTTGCCTTATCTCTTCATGCCTCTGTGAAAGGTCCCTCTCCAGGTTTCTTGTAGGCTCTTTTGAGTACTGGAAGTCTGCTGTAAGGTTTCCCCTGGGAGCTGTCTCTGGTGAGGTCTCAAAGGGCAGAATCTCCTCCTGCTGGCCATGATGCTCTTGATGCAGCAGGACACAGCTGCCTTTCTGGGCTCTGAGCACACACTGTCAGCTCATGTTGAGGTTCTCATCCACCAACACCCCCAAGCCCTTGTCCTCAGGGCTGCTTTTTTTACATCCTATGCCCAGCCTCTACTTATGCCTCACACTTAATTTCATGGATTTTTTTTTTTTTTTTTTTTTAAATGTAACCTTCTCAGCTTTGTTTAGTACCAGTTCCAAACTCAGGAGCTGAATCATGGTAGCTGTACTCCTACCTGAGATTAGTTGAATCTGTCTATATTTTCTTATTGTGGATTTTTCTTTTCCCTGGTTTTGGAACAAAACTGAGGCCCCTGAGCAAAGTGGTCTGTGGGAAGCGGCTTGCTGCTCTCAAAGAAATCATTTGATAAATGGAGTGATAGAAGGCTTCAGGGGAGTGCTCTGTCAATTTCAAGAGGAATAAAGTGTGTTTAATTAAAGTAATCTCTGTTTAGATTAAAATAAATCATTTAGTGCCAAGGGTGGGTTTTTTTTTAATGACTATGGGATGCCATTCAAAGGAGATGCAGGAAGCTGATATAGTACTTAAAACTCTATTTCCTCAACTCATGATTGATCACTTAGATGATGTACTCTGCCAAGAAAATGTTTATTAAACAGTATTCCACAGCACACCAGTAATTGGTAGGAGATGTGGCACTGAGGAAAGAGCAACAGTTCTGGAACAGAGAAGTTCAAAGGGACAGAGACTTTGCAATGCATCAGAGGATTGACTATTCTAAAGTGACAGCCCATGAACTGTAGGCTGCCAAGTTCTGTCAGCACTGTAATAGTTGCCAAGAGAAGTGTCCTGCAGTTAGGCAGCCTCAAAACATTAGATCTACAGATAAAATTTAGAAGTATAACTGCTCTTAATGAGCTTGGAAAAAATTAATGATCCTGCATCCAGTTGTGAGGGCAGTTTTATTGGGACTTCAGTCTCTCACTTTTAATTTCTTCTGTTTTTTGCTTTTTTTTTTTTTCCTTTTTAGCCAGTAACTTGGCTCAAACTCATTTTGATATCCCGAATTATTTCTCTATCTTGTGCTGCACAGCAGAACCTAAAATTATCTGAGCTCTGCAGTGGTGGGAGCGCCTGCTCTCTCAGAGCTTTCTCCCACATACAGCTGAACATTCCCCATGCTGAAATGTGGTGGAGAAACAACTAAACAATTCTTCAGAACTGGTGAGGTGATATGTGATGCTGGGGATCAGGGAGAGTAGCACAATTTGTAAGAGAAACAAACTTTGAATGACAGAGTTCTGGAAAACTTTGTGTTAGTGCATGCCTTCATGCCATGTAATGAGGAGAAGAAAATTGAATTTCTACAGATATATACAACTTGGAGTTAGGTGCCTTGGCTTTCCATGTTCAAGGAATGTAGGCAACAAAAGAAAGGGGGATGGTGCCTCATGTTAATACCCATTATGACTTATCAGGATGACTTGGCTTTTATTTTTGTGACTGGGTGTCTCCTTTCTTCTCTTTCACACTAGGTCAGAGTTAACCCATTGATCTTTGTAACGTATGTATACACCCTAAAATGGTTCATCTAGCTGGTGAACTAAAGGTTTTCTTCATCCAGGTATCATCACTGATGGGGCTGTCTCCTATGGAGTTCTGCACTGCTTCTGTGAAATAAACATAGAGCTGCTGCTGCTTCCTGTGTACTACACAGAACTTCTAGGACAGGTATCATTTTGTCAAGGCTCCACAGCTCTCCTTAGCTTCATTCAGCACTGAAGAAAGCTTTTTTCTGTTGGCATGTAGCATTCTCTGGCAAAATATACAATGAATTAATCTGAACTGATAGGGTGAATGTTGTCTGCTCAGAGGTGTGGTTCAGTTAACCCTCCACCCCAGATTTGAAGGTGAAACGCTAACCTGTGTTTGGCTGGATTCCTGATGCGCTCAGTACTTTTGAGATTTATTACATATCAAATATTTGTGCATGATTTGTCTTTAACGCTCTGTGTCCAAATGTGGTTTCTGAGGGTAGTTGTAGTGGAAATTAGCTGCTTTTTCATAAAAAAGATAGGCCAGTGATGCTCGAACGTGGATTATTTTTTGTATAGAGACTTCCTTGGTTATGCTATTTAATCCCCATTGTAGTTTAGGAAGTGTTATCCCCAGTTTAATTCTCCTGCCAAGCTTCTCTAAACCATGCCGCTGCCTGTTCAGTCTCCCTCCTCCTTTTCTGCCCCCATGGGTGGTTGAAGAGGAGATCTAGAGAAACAAAAGACAAAGATCAAAGGCTGAGATAAGAGCAACTTATTGGAAATGGCAATGAGATAAAAAAAAGGAGCAGTTACAAGAGTATTGACAACAAGTGTGTGCATGAATCCTTCCTCTTCTAGTGAAGAGCTGTTTAGTGATTTCTCCACTGATAATGATTATGTAATTATCTGTGTATTTTAGACTCCTCATTTCCTTATACAGGAATAGTGCTCTTGTACTTTTACAGTAAAATAATTTTTTATACAGACATTGTAGGAATAGTTTATCTTCTGAAGTTCTTTTAAACTCTAGTATTAAACACTTGCAGTTCTGACCTTCTAATATGAAAGCCAAAATGGAAAATATGATGGCAAAGTGCTTTCATCTGACTCTCTCTGGTTTTGACTTCACAATCAAGCTCTCCAAGAAGATCAGTTCACAGTAATTTGTTTCCCACAGACCGGTCCATTATTTTCCAAGCCAGTTTCGTGGGTTTGGGGTTAAAAAGAATGTGTGCTCTATATTTCTATATCAGTGCCCCCAGGAGGTTACTTGGTAGCAGGAAACAAGCGTCATGGCAACTGAAAGAAAAGCCTCTCTCGAAGCTGCTAGCCCAGCATGGTTCTCCTTGCGTGGCTCTTGCCACTCTGAACTGCCATTAAGAAAAGTGCTCCTTGGGGTTTTGTTCATTGTTTTGCTTTTTTTCCTCCCCTGCAGCAGTCTTCAGTAACTTTCTTCGATTCTCACTACTCACTCACTCTAAAATTAGGGGAATAAAAACCCCAAAAACTTAAAAAATTATGGTGAAATAAGAGATGTAAGCAAATCTTAAAAGCTGTTGTCCTGGCCTCATAGAAAAAAAAAAAAAGAAACAAGGATTATCTGCAAACCAGTGGGAAATATTGATTTTTCAATTAGGCAAAAATAACTCAAATTTATTCAGTATAAAATATTTACAAATTAACTCTTTCTCCTTTACACAGGCAGAAATTGAATTACCATTAATTCTCTCAAATTTCTTAAATCTTTTCTTTAATGTGCATCCTTGGTGTATGCTTGAGTTCCAACCCCTCCATCTGAGGGTTTGTTAGTGATTTTGCAAGAAAATATTCAAACGTATATTTAAAATATTTAAAAGCAAGACCACAAAGCAAGTCATATAGACAATCTTCACTAGTCCTTGCACAGGTACAGAAATAGCATGTTATTAACCCTTTCTGTCACTCTTTGGGTCAGTCTGCATTGTGATTATTGAGTTAAATAACAGGTCTAGAGCAGAAGGGTGTTTGAATGGGCTATTTACATCTGTTCAATATAAAGCATTACCTTCATGTCAACCTTGCTAATTTGCTGATGGCTCAAAGATTAAGAGGAAGGCATATCTAAAGAACTCCTAATGTTAACCTAAGCACAGTGAATTCTGAGTTGAATGAATAAATAATCAAGCAGGCTAGAAGCACAATGAAAAATTGTTGCTTGATCATGCAATTCTGCTGAGTTTAAAGCCATGTTAGAGTGCTGTTTACAGTCACAGGAGACTGATAGAAAATTTGTTTGGTTCAGCATGGTTGGAAGCAGCTGTGAACACTTCACAGAATTGACTGCTGAGTTGGAGGGTCTTTGTCTTGTCAGCAAAATTTTTGGATGCTTCTACAACTTTGAGATCTGCCTGCTGCAAGAATTTGCAAATCTGCTCACCTTTGGTCAATACTTTTGCAATGGAGAGCAGGGTTAGGATGAACTGACTTTATGTTTTGATATTCAGCAACTGGATATCTGCAGACAATCCTGTCTGCCCATCCTGTGGTTTTTCCCAGGGTGAAGTACAGATTCACTGAGGTGGGAACATGCTTCTGGAAATCAACTAGTCCATAGTCCACTCCTCCAACCACAACTGGATCAGAGAGAGACGTTAAACTACAGGAGGTTGCTCAGGACTGTGTCCAATTTAATTTCAAATATCTACAAGGACAGACATTTCACAACTTGTTCTCATGTTTGGTCATCTTCAATGTAAAAAAGTGTTTTCTTAGGTTCAAAGAGGTTTTCCTGTGCTTCAGTTTGTGCCAGTTGCCTCTTCTCCTGTCACTGGGAACTACCAAGAAGAGTCTGGATCTGCCTTCCTACTTCCCCCTCAGGTATTTATTATACATTTATCAGATCCCCCTGAGCCTTCTCCAGACTAAACACTCCCAATTCTCCCAGGCTCTTCTCATATACAGAACAGAATGGAATGTCTGTTGAAAGGGACCTACATTGGCCATCTAGTTCAACTGCCTGACTAGTTCTGAGCTGACTAAAAGTGTAAGCATGTTATCAAGGTAATTGTCCAAAGGTCTCATAAACACTGACAGGCTTGGGACACCTCCCACTTGGAAGAATGGATAAATTCCAGTTAGATCCCCAGGAGGGATGCCCCCAGACCCTCAAGATTTTCTGTAGATGATCAGTTCTGATTTAGAAGATGCTAATTCTTGCATTACTCTGGAGTGAACTCCATTAGACACAACAGACTTGTGAATATTCTCTGATAAAGCTGATCCCTGACAATTTCAATGTCACTGTTCCCATGGTCCTCTGGCTCAGGGGCAACCCAATCTCTGAGTATGAAAAATTTAGCCAAAGATTGCATCTAATGCTTCCCATTTTGTTTCCCTTTAAGCCAGATGCCTGTCTTCAACAAGTATCGGTCCAATGTTTTCTTACTATTAGCGTACTTTAAAAAGCCTTCCTTATTATCTGATACAAGAGTCTCCAGCCTCAATTCTAACTAAACTTCAGCCTTTGGCACGCTCTCCTTGCATAAGCAAACTACAGGTCTGTGCTCTTTCTGTGAAGCCTGACCTTGTTTCTGGGGATGATTGTTTCTTTTCCGCTATGTGAGGAGCACCCTGTCCAGCCAATCTGGCATGGTCTCCTACTTGCTTGACTTTTAAAGTAGTATTGCCTCCTCTTGTGCTTCTGAAAGATGGTCATGAAAAGCTGGATAGCCCTCAAAGACTCCTGAGACCTCAAAAGGAGATTCCCAGGGTACCCTGCTAAACAGCTCTCTGAATAGCTTATAGCTTGCTCTCCTGATGTCCAAGGTAGAAACACTGCTGTCCTTTTTTCTCACTGAAAATTCAGGACTCAACAAGTTCATGATCATTGTGACCTAGGTGGGCAACCACCTCCCGTCACATCGCTCATTAATCCTTCTCTATTTACAAATAGCAAGTCTAGGAGGATATATAAAAGTTATCTCCCACAAACTTCAAGAATTTACAACACCTGTTTGTCACAGTAGGATGGTGCTCCCAGCTGATGTCTTAGAATTTGAAATCACCATTAGGGACAAGGGCTACAGATCAGAAATCTCCCCTAATTGCCTATGGAATTATTCATGCTCCAGGATTTAGACATCTTCATGGGTATTCACTAGACTTGTTGCAGATATCTCTTGCACTGGGGAGCCCAGAATCAGACTCAATGCTCCAAACTTGCTTCAGCAGTGTCAGGCAGAGAGGAAGGACACTTACCTTGACCTGACAAAGTTCCCTTAATGCAGCTCAGGGCACTGTTAGCTGTCTTTTCTGCAGGGGCACATTGCTGTTATGTGTTCTTTCATTACACCTAGTTCCAACCTGTAAAGCTGGGTTTTGGCTGGTCAGAATCCAACATGTGCTCGTCAATGGGTTTGCTCCTCCATAGGTCTGGGATTTTGCATTTTCCTTTGTTGAACTGCATGAAGTTCCTCTCTCTTCCCTTCTCCAGTCTGTTCTATCCTTCTGCATAATAGCAAAACAGCCTGATGCATCAACCACTCCTCCTAATTCAATATAATCTGAAAACTTGCTAAAGTTGCACTCTTTCCCATTATTAATGGGACTTGTCATGAACAAGTTCAATTGTATTGATCTCAGAACACATCTCTTGGGAGCACCAAGCACTCCCCACAACTGGACTTCAGTGCCACTGATGACAATCTTGTGAGTCCAGCAGTTCAGTCAATTTTCAGTTTACTTCTGTCTATTTACCCACCCTATAATTCATCAGTTGTCTATGATGTCATGGGAGATAGTGTTAAAGCCTTAATAAATTTGTTGCAAGCAACATCCAGTTCATCCCATTCTCCCTGCTTCCTTACCCACCAACTCCCATGACCTTGCAAAGACAATTGGAGTTTTTCTTACTGTGATGTTGGCCTACTCCTTCAGCACCTATGAGTACTTTCCATCAAGTCAACATGTGTTCAACTTGTGTAAGCATTCCCAAACTTGATCCTTGCACGTGAAAGAGATGCCTTCCCTGTCCTCATAAATTTGCTGGTAATACTGGAATTTCAGAGAAATTGCAATGCTTTGCCTTTTCTCTGATATCCAGTTATAATGTCATTAAGCTGATGAGATTCCTACCCTTTGGATCAAGCAGTGTTCATCAGTATGCTCTGAAATTTCAGAAATCTTTTTCAATGAGGGAAATAATGGCTGCATTGACACTTATTCCCCACCCTCCTCTGCAAAAAACTCTCCACAGCAATGATTTTTAGGTCTGCTCCATTCAATTTGGGTTAGATTTTTGGGCAAGTGTGGCTGTGATAGGTTGATGCTTGAATTGAAGGCTAAAGGAGTTTAAATAGAGCTAAACTAAGGCACTAGAAAAATGTAATTTGGAGGAAAAAAAGTTAGATGGTGGAATATGTGAAATCTAAGTCCTACCAGTTACAAAGGTGGAGAAAGTGCTCAAGTGATATGGTGGAAAAGAAATTCACTGCTAATTACCTCAGACTGGATGGAAGGTCATCTACATCTTACAAGATTCTTTTGTTTGTTTTTTCTCTGCCATTGCTATTTAGTTGGGGAACAAAGAGTTAACTTAAATGTATGTGCTGGGAAGTCAAATAAACCTCTGTCTGCAGAATTAGCAGTGTAATTCTGTTAAATCTGCAGTTTAATGTGAAAAGTGGCGCTTCTGCATGCTAAACTCTAAAGCCAGATTAGAAGGTGTTCATGAATAGTGAACAAATCCTGCTAGAATCATCCCACCCGGTTTTACTTTTATAGAATTGAATGGGTAAATTAATCTCAAAATCTTGCATTACTTTGCTTCTGTGAACGAAAGGCAGCTTGAACTTGAAAATATTGCAGTTGTTTTTGGGTTTTTTAGTGTGTTATATTGGTACTGGTTGTACCTTTATTCATCTACTGTGATCTTGAATTTCTTGTTGTCAGTATTTATTTGGTTCTGTGGGTAGCAGTGGATCTCTACTGGGTTTGAGTGCTTTTGTGTTTTATCCATCAGGATGTTATCATGGTGGTGTTCTGAGGTTTTGGTTTAGGCTTTTTGGTCACAGTAATAGTAATATTACTAATATAGTTCCTACTAATACTGTTATTAGCAAATTGCATTTACCAACTGGTCTATTTGATCATAAATATTTATCTACATTTGTTAAATCTGCTGTTTTTTCTGGATATGGCAAACCTGTTTGAGCTGCTATTAAATTATTGAAAAGCCTGAATGTAATGCAGTAGCAATAACAAGGTCTATGGTGATCTAGCAAGTGACAGACTATCTGTCCACATTTCCTGTGTATAGTTAGTTTCTTCCCTCCTTTCTACTTTATTCTTTGGTCTAATTGTCCATGTCAGAAATAATTTAGACTGCTGGCTGTAGCATAGAAGTGGGAGAACTATATATGGACTTCTGACACTGCTATTATCTTTCTGGTGTGGCCTTGACTTAGTTTTTTTTTTATTCCAAGAAATGATAATACCTTTCTAGTTCTAGATCTTTGTTTAGCATATGATAACTAATGTGTCTCTTGTTCAACTTTTTCTTTTAGCTTGGAGGAAAAGAGTCTCAGGGGCAACCTTATTGCTCTGTATAGCTATGTGAAAAGAGGTTGTAGTCCTGTGGGAATTCAGTCTCATCTACCAGGTAAAACATGACAAGACCACAGGAAATGGCCTCAAGTTGCACCTGGGGAGGTTTGTATAGGATTTTAGGAAAAAAATTGTTCACTGGAAGGATTTTCAGGCATTGGGACAGAATGCATAGGAAAGTGATGGAATCACCATCTCTGGAATTTTTCAAAAGGCATCCACAACATGGCACTTGGGAATATGTGAACACTGTGATTCTGGGGTTAGTGCTTGGACCTGACGATCTTAGAGACATTTTTCAACCTTAATGATCCTATGATTCTACTACAGACATGTTATTCTTAAAAAGGAAAGGCCCCACACTCAAATCTTGCTAGGACAAAATTCATTTAAGAAGAGGGACGATTAGTGGTCTATTCTTCAGGCAGACTTACATAGAGATATGCTTCTCTTTGCCTCCTTTAGGAGGCCAGTGAGGTGAGGCTATGTGTCATTCAGCTAAAGGCTGCTGTGCTGTAATCTGTCTGTCACAGAGCTTCACATGAGGCACTGAGTGCCCACTGGCACCCCCAGACAAAGAAAAGGACTTTTTTCTTCTTTACTAGATGCTAAACTTATCATCATCTCTCACCTGAGCTAGCTGGTACTGTTTTCCTTCTCCCCTGCTGCTTTTCAAAGTTCTTCCCAGCCTCTTATTTTTAACCAGTTCAAATATTGTTCAGGCTCCACACACTTTCTACCTAAAATGATCATCTTTGAGGCAACCGAGGGTAAGAGCATTTTGATATATGATTTAAGGAAGTGTGCATTTGTAGGTGTGTTGATGAATAGCTCTTTGGAGAGAATAGAAAAATATTAACTTTCAAACAGAGTGCTGCCTTTGCTAATCTAAGTACAAATACACGGCTTCAGAAAGTATGGTTTTTGTACTGTTTCCTTAATTAAAAGTGGGAAAAAAATTCCCTTGGGGTGAGAGAAATGTTTGTAGATCCAGCTGAGAGTTTCTTTACTTAGAGCACATCTAAATTATTTCTAGGTACCAAGGTGATGTCTGAATTTTACTCCACTTCATATATATGACTTTATAATAATTGCAGTAGCTGGGAGTATGGAAAATGCAGCATGTATTGTAAATTGTAAAGCAGCAGACATAAAAACAATAAAATCTCCTTAAAAGTAAAATATGCCATTCTCATGTGCCACATGAAATACTGTATTCAGCTGTGTTATTCTACAATCTCAAAGTTTGTGGAAGGAAACAGATAAATAATAATTATTCAAAAATTCTTGATGCTTAAGCTGAGATAAACTGAATGTAGGCATATGGAGGTATGGGGCAAGGCATGCAGCCATGATAGGAGAAGGATGAAATCTCTTCCTCAGTCATTTGTCTCAAATGAGGGCTGTGTCACTTTGCTGGTGCCAGTCTGGGATGCTGCCACCCCACCCTAGTTAGGTCTGCTCTATTCCTTTTTTCCTGGTAGTCTGCAATGATGTTGGGCTGGGGCAAAAAGGCAGTCCAAATTTCTGTCCCTTTGTTTGGTGTCTCAGTAAGAGAAGCCTTTTTCCTGTGGCTGACAATGGAAAAAAGCTGCAGTTTAAGTGGTGTGGCTTTGCTGTGCTGCTTTCTTTTTCTGCAAAGTAGTTGTTACTTGTAACAGAGTTGCAGTCAACATAAAGTGCTCTGATCATGAACAATTAAAACCACATTATATTTGAGCCACAATTTCTGACTGTGAAATTGTCCATGACCAGTTGCAATGGGCACACCTCTTGTGCTGTAGTAACTATGTCTACTTTCCTCTTTTTTTTTCCCTTGGTAGCTGGGATGGGTTTGTCTGAAAGATGCTGCTGTGCAGTGCTTCACTTTGCTCTCATGATCCACATCATCCTCTAATAAGATAGCTTCAAAACTAATGAGAGCCCTTGACTGCAGGTCTCATTAACCCACTCTCTGCCTCAGGTGCTTATTAAGCATTCTCCTCTTGCTTGTTTGACTCAAGATACAGAAGTGAGGAGTGGAAGACGGTGTAAAAATGCTGTAGTGAACTTTTTTTTAAATGTCCTGACTGGGGAAAAATAACAGATGTCTAATCTCATTGCATCTTTTAGAACAGAGGAGCTGTCAGTGCCCTGATTTATTTAAAAAAGGAGGAAATTACCTGAGCTACAAAAATGTGCTGCTGACACAAGCTACTCAGACTAGACTAACACAGGATGAATTAATGAAAATAATGCTGTTGGGCAATTTACAGTAAAGCCCCTGATCTGAAAAGTAAAATTAGACAAGGAAGAACTGGTGCAGGATGGAACAGGAATACAAGCACCTTTGTGGCTAGAGAACAGCCTCAAATATCAATGTCCCAGCCTGTGAGAGGAAGGTGTGGGAGCGGCGGAACAGAGAAGAACAAAAACTCATAATCTCTGGGAAAGCAGGATATCAGTATTCTCCTTGCTTGATGTGTTATCAGTACCTGCCATGCTTGTATTCTTACTTTTGTCAGCTTTACTGTGCAGTGGTTCATTGAATGATGTATCATTCACAGCCTCGTACATTACGTGTCTGGCTCTACAAAACAATTAGTTGGGATATTAAGTGATACTAAAAACATTTGGTAGAGCCCAGGAATTTGATATGCTACAGAGTATTTAATCAGGTTTTTTTGCCTACCAATGGTGTCATCCATTGTCTGCTGTATATGTCTCTTTCATAATTTACCAAGTGTTTTCTGCATTAGCCATATCTTATTTACACATTATATGAGAGAAAATTAAAGTTTAATTCTGTTAAATCTGTGTGGGACAAATATTTGAACTCTGAGGTTAAAACAAAATCCCTGTAGGAACGGAGTTAAAAAGTAAAGTGTCCCTTGATTTTATAATGCCATTCTTGCTGTTGAATATTGATGGTTTTTTTCCCACATTTCTCATTGAAACCTGTGGTTTCCTGGATTATTGATATTGCTGCTGGAACCTGTGTTATCTTAAGGTCTATGTCTTCTTTGGCCTCTGAGGAGACACACTGGTCCTGTGTTGAGTGTTTTTGTTTCCAGATGTGGTGCAGATATATCACCCACACAGTCATGTAAGAGGTCTTAAATATGTGTTTTCTCACCTATGAAAATGTGTGCAACACTTAGCAAGAACACTTTGGGAGTCAATGACTACCACATAGTACTCTAATAAGTGAAATGCTGAGCCTTGTCTGTTGTTATGAAGGTTCTTTCAAAAATATTCTTTTTAGTTTCGTAGTTATCCTTAATTGTTCCACCAGTTTTCCTGATCAGCCTCCATATTTTTTAGATTATGTCCTTTTTCATTTATTCATAAGCATTTCTTTATGCTCATCACCATTAATTAGATAGCAACCAATTGTAACCAAGGATCAATTTATCTGGCAGCAATTTATCCTGACTAAAGCAGAAAAAAGCTTGTGAAAGTTATATTTTTAAGCAGCAGATGATTTAGTTCAGAGGTCTTGATCAAATTAAATGGAGGATCAAATTAAGTGCCAACTGGTGACTAAATTATACTGTAGACACTGTACTCTCAACAACTAGTTTTCCCATGCAAATGCTTATGAGGTGAAAATGGGTAGTTATTTAGAGCTGTAGCAGCTGTGTCCCATATTTCTGACTCTCTTTCATTCATCTGTCTCTCAGTCACTTCAGAGGAAATATTACTTCTCCAGGAGACACATTCAAACTGCCCTCATGCAGCAGTTTGGTCTCTTTCCAAGAAATGCCATACAAGTGATGCAGTCACTGACTCCTAACTGAGGCAGTAACTAAGGAAAGCAAGCACATCAGAACTGCCAGTATATGAGCTATACAGCTGGCAGGAATACAAAACATAGACAGCACTGCAGAGGCATTGTACAGCTTTCCCTATCAAATACAGCAAGAATCTCTTGTTCACAGTCTTAATATACATAGTTTTAAAGCAATGCAAATTTTGTCAAATAGCTCAACGTTCTTCATTCCAAAGTGTAATTGATTTAAGTGCAGAATGGAGTTCTGTGCCTTTGCTGGGAGAGGGAATAAGCAGAAGAAAATTAAGTATGGTCTTGTAATATGAGATATTAAACCAAAACTGCAAATGGAGAATAAAATGTTTCATTGAGAAGCACATTAAGGTTCACAGTGCTCTTTTTCTGCTCTAGTTGTACATGAGGCACCTCAGGCCAAATACCATCCATGGTGTGCCTCCCTCTCCTTTATGCAGTCATATGGGGTCAGGCAGAGTCAGTAATTAACAGCTGGTAGAATGGAGTCTAATCATAAGTCCTGACAGCCATTTTGTACTGATCACTTCAGACAACTCTATGCTCTATAAAACTCTACTTGAGTGCCTCCCTCTGAGTCCAGTGGCAGATTTGTGTCCATAGATGCAAGGAGTGTGAAAGCTTCCTTCTAGTCTCCCATGCCTTCCCATTTTTCAGTGCAAGCGACAGATCCTGTGAATCAGCTGCGTCACTGTTTTCAGTCTCCAAAGGTGTCATTTGTGCTCTACTCTGCTGATTACTTATGGAGGAATATCTTTTCTTGTGACTCGGCTGAGATGAAAATTCTCTTGCTGTGTTGGTGTAGCCCTTGCTTTTAGCTGTCTGTTCAAAAGTCAAAGATAATGCATTTTTTTAGAGAGAAGAATGTTACATACCTATAAAGTAACTTAGAATAAGTCAGTCTTGGTATGAGGGCTAAACATAACATTGTTATGCGAAATTGACCCAGAAATTTGCCTACGAAGTGGGACTCCAGTGGCCACTGACTCTCTCTCCTAATCCTGTGCAATCTGAGATTTGAGTCGAGCATTATTTGGGATTCATCATCCACACAGATTCATATTCATCCACTGAATATGAAGTTCTCTTCCCCTTCACCCACTCTTTCTTGACTTTCCTGGACTGTAGACAATGCTATTAGAACAAGCAGCCAGCACACGAGATTGTGTCTGACCAAGGAGGTTCCTTTCTGACACAACACGTGTGCTCTTTGGACCCTACACATGGTGTTTAACAAGTGCTCAGCAGAGAATGGCAATTAGGGTAAATAGAGAGCAAGGCTGAATCACTGTGGATTTGCAGCTGATGGTGTATTGATTTAGGGAAAAGAATGTTGAATTTATTGCAAGAGGTGACAGTATAAAAGCAGGATAGCAGAGTTAGCAAAACTAATGCTATATGTAATGGTTTAGGGAAGAAAATGGTGAGAAGAGAGAGGTGTGATAACCTTTCAGGTACAGAGTAACTTGGTAATGTTCCTCTCAGCTCACAGTGATAGCTAATCATAGTTTCAGATGTTCGTGTCTTATTTGTCATGAACCTTACAGAAACTGGTCATGAAAATTGTAAAATATAAAAGTGGTAACATTTAAAAAAATATATGGAAACTCTGTTATTGTTACACCTTTCTGGATTTTGTATTCTAGTGTTTGTCCTAGTTATTAGGAGAATATGTATGGTAGTCAGTAGACTTATTTAATGGAGACATTTTTATTTACTAAGATGTTCCAATGCTTTTCTGAGCTCTGTGATATAAGTTGTAGCATGCAGTGCTGATACCTACAGCGTGTTGCAGAAATTTACTTTCTCAAATGATAGAAAAAAGGGTACAAGGCCTTTCCCATGTGGAGAGCTGCTGTTTGTAGTAGCTTTCATTGATCTGTGCAGTACAGCTGTGAAAACGTTTTGGTCATTTTCCTAGGAAGAGAGATAAAATACTTGTGGGTTTTCATGTCTGTCACCAAATTCTGACTGAAAGGACAGTCAAATTTCTCTCTTGTGCTGTGTCACTGTGTTGCTGACTTAATGAACATTGCCACTCTCTCCAGGCACCTAGGATAGCCAGAGGGTTAAATCCTAACAAAGACATTTTCCCCCTAATTTCTTAGATTTTTGGCATTGCTTCTGAAATGTTGGCAATAGAGAGCCTACGGTTTTTCAAATTGCCCACTCTCAGCAGACATCCTGATTTAAGGTGGCCAGCTGTTCATCATTACTCAGGGCCCTCATTAAAGTACAAATCTGCTGGACTCATCATTACAATCAAGTTATGGAGTAGTGTTATTAGTAATGCAAAGTGGAGTTGAATCCAAATGCTTAAACTGTTGTTCATGGTCTTAAATTTTAATCGAGTTTCTCCTCAGCTGAAATATCATTTTCATAATGTTAAGGTTTATGCAAAGTAACCTATTATTTATTGTGATTTTACTGAAGATTAACATCAAATTAACTCTTAGTTAACAGTCAGTTGTTTTAATATAGTTATTCAATTGACTTGAGAGATAATAGTGAAATGGTTGCATATGGTGTTGCTTAAATTACTGGTTATAGATTTATTTTTTTTTTTATAGTAAGAAATCAGCAAAATCTAAGCCTATGGATTAATACCACTATATTATCACAGACATTATAGAAGTGCTATTGGTATGTCTGTGATATTATTGTTCAAGCTAAGGGTTGTGACTTTTTTGTCATGCAATTAGTAAAAGTACAAACTGTCTAGCTAAGATCGCAGTAGTGGGGCAAGGCAGTCAGCAACTTCTTGGTGCATGGTGGACATCAGGGTATTTTGATTCATGCTACCTTGCACAGAGAACAGTGGGTATGAATTAGTCTCAATTCACTGTTTTGCCACAGCAGTAGCAGGATGGTACTAATGTAGAAGGATGGTGTTAGAGTTTGGTCTGAATCTGCTACTTTATCTTGATTTTGTGAAGTGCAGCAAAAACTTTTATTAGAAAAGTATTTAATTGGCATTTTGCATTAAAACCAAAAAACCCAAACAAACAAAAATTAAAAAATGGGTTTTTTTGTGTTTCAAACCCACACACTAGAAGTATAACACCTGTGCAGAAGTGGATGGGCCTCAATGGGATCAAAGGTGTAGTTGGGCTAGGTTTGTTAAGTGTGGTGGCTTTTGTTTTGTTTTGTTTTTTTTAATGTTCACACTGCATAAACTGTCATTAGGAAAGAAATGGCATTAGAAGCAGTGTAACATTTGATCTTTTGTTTCTATGCTGTTTAAGTGAACTCTTCAATTCATTGTTCCCTAAACACATTTCTTATTCTAGTTTGAACATAGCCAGGAAAAGCTTTAAGGTGCTGTGAATTTCATATCTTTTTGTCTGTTAATTGAAATGCCTTCTGTCAAATTTCTATTCTGTATGTTGATATACAGTTGAAACAAACTTTAATATTCTCTCTGACAGCTAAATACCCTGAGCTTTTTTGAATGTTCATTGTTCAGCATGTTTTCCAAGTCTTCAATCATTCTTTAGGCTATTTTTTTTAATAGTTATATATTGCCACATCCTTTTTTTTTTTGGTAAATGCATCAGATCTGAATTCTTATATGCTTATTACATGGGCATATAGGGCTTGGGTCTTCCCCTGTATTTCAGAATTGATCCTGTAAAGCATCTCCTTTCACAGCAAGTTTTGTGAAAGCATTTCCTGTGATACTTAGATGTCTAGAATTCTGCAGCAAAGGACTTTGGATGATAAACTTGGAAACAGAAGTTGTGTGGTTGTGTCTAATACCTGGCCCAGGAGTCTGTATTTTTAGAAAATGAATGATTTTATGCTTGAGGAGAGTGGGACGTTTAAAAACTGTTTAGGATGATCCAGATGTGTTGCTGTCCACCCTCTGTTTATTTTTAAATTTATTGTCTAGCATCTGGGATGCCTCTCCCCTCCCCTGAGCAGTGGATTTAATATCTAGTAAGTATGTTAGGTCTCAGAACACACCTCCAGAAATGCTGTTGCTCAACCATGGCTCCACATTTAAAACAACATTTTAAGGTCTATTACTTTGGGAGGTTTGAATTTGTGTAATGTATGCCATGCCTATCTTGCATAATTGTAATTCATTAATTAAGGTCAAATCTAATCCTTTACAGAAATCTATTACGTTAACAAGTTTACCCACCTATCAGAAAAAGCTCATTTGAAAACAAGATTTAGAATTCATAAGCCCATGTTCATTGTCTTTGATTGCATTGCATTCCTTTTAATACCTAACAGTGCCATAAATTAGTCATTCCATTATTTTATTGGGCCTGGTGCCAGGTCTACTGATTGCTGATGTTAAACTAGTCAGTCCATTTGCCTTTGCAAAGTATTGTTCCATCACTGCTTTATTTTCTTGCACTGTTAAACTTTTTAGGTCTCCAGAAGCTACTGAAAATATTCTGTGGTTCAGGTTGCTTCTCAGACAGCTCTTTTTTACATGACTGCATATATTTTGTGGCTTCTTTTGTTTTGCTTTCCTGAGAACTTTATATTTGAATTGTTAAACTGGCATTTACATTTCAACAGTAACTGAAGATGATGCAGAAGTATTTTGTTATCTTTAAGGGATGCAAATACTTTTACTATTCCTTCAAATCTTCAGGAGAAAGATGTTTAATACTTATGCCCTTTTTGTATTATCATACATAACTTGTAATCCATAGGCATTATTATTGAGATAATTTGTGTTCTTGTTGTGCTTAAAAAATCTTTGAGTGCCAGTCAAAGAAATACTTTTATGTCTATTATTTGCTACATAAAATTTCTGTTCTTTCTAGCTTTTAATTCATATTCAATGTTATAATGCTGTCATTTTCTTTGTGTGAGTGTGTGTGTATTGACAGATTTTTCTTGTCTCTCTAAAAGTGACTTCTTAGTCAAAGTGACTTTCATTCAGAGCAGATGGATTGTGACTTTTGGGGACATATCCTTTTCGGGACAAAAAGGTATTTTAGATCATCTTTAGCTATCTTAACTACAATATGCATTTTTTATTGCTTCTCTAGTGTGAGTAGACTGATGTTTTTAGACTTGACGAAAGGACACACTTACAGACATTACACTTAGATTACTAAGTTTCACTTTTGCACCTGCATGCAACAAGATAGTGACATCTGACTCTAAGAAATAGTTAATCCTCTTGTTTTGGGAATTTTTCATGTGCCCAGGTGATGGCTGATGTAGAATGATCACGTGTTGGATGCGGAATATTTGTGAGTCAGATTTTTTTTTTCCATGTGAAACAAGTGGAAATTGCAGAATATTTTAGTTCTAATATTCAAAGACCTCTAGTATTTGAGATTCAGCTTGTTTTTATCTGGGAGAACTTATGGGGGAAGTTTATGGTGAGCTCCTGCATACAGTGGTGGTCTGTAGAGATGCCACCTATATCTTAGATGGTGACCATTTATCTGTAAATATTTGGGAGCTCTTGCTTCAAAGGTGAGATGGACTTGGAGTACTTCCCACATTCCTTTACCATCTGATTCCTATTGGCTGGCTTTAAATAATTACATTTTGAAAACATTCCACTTTTAATTCACTGATTTTTAGTGCTAACTAGTCTGGGTTGATGTACGTGAGGATCTCTTGTTTCTGTAAATAGGTCCTCACTGGCAGTGTAGCCATAATTTCCTCATTTTCAGGCCATATCTTTGGTACAGTGTCCCACCATGGGAAATTTCTTAAAAGTCTTATGGTACTTATTTTTCTTCCAAGTTCCCTTAAGAGCATATCTGTATTTCTTGAGTACACATGGGCTCAGAGAGGGAAAAGTTAATCCCAAGGTCAAAAAGCCCCACTGATGTAGTGGAGAGAGTGGATTTTATGAACTATCAGTATGCTCTTGTCCTTGCAAGTTTTCTGTGTGTAAATAAGAAGAGGAAATTCAGGACATTATATTTGTTCAAGTAGATGCTGATTCAGACAAGAACTTAAGTGTGTGTCTCATCCTCAGAATGCAAGAAGGCTCATCTCTATTCAACAAAGCTTTTATGTCACCACTTAGAGATAGGCACATGCTCAAGTGCTTCCCCAAAATAGAAACGTAATTATTTTCTGTGCGTTGACTTAAAACGCTTTGCTTAGGCTGGCACTTGTCATGTCTTCAGTAATCTGTTCCCGATTACTAAGCAAACCCCTCTGTCCTTTTCAGTGAAGGGTTTAAGGCTGAGTTTTACAATGCACATACCTGTCTGTGCTGCCTCTGTGTTTGCAGTACTGAACTTCAATGACAGATGGAGAGCTCAGGTGGGGAATTGCAAGCTGGGGTTAGCCAAAACCTCTGCTTGCTTTCCTTTTACCTGTTTAATCAAATCTAATATCAGACCTGATAGATTTTTTTATGTTAGTGCTAAGAAATAGCTTTTTTACATATTAAAAGTGTTGCCTTTGAAAAATATTTTTTTTCTATTTTTTGGGATTTTTTCCCCTTTTGTTCATTTCACATTTATAGTGTTTAGGTCTTATTGTTTTGCTTCTTTGTTTTTGTTTGCTTGTTTCTTTGTTTTTTTTCAGTTGGGTTTGATATAATGTTTATGTTGTTGTCCTCAGCTAGATTATTCTGGAAGAAAGGAACTGTACTAACACAGTAGGGAGCCTTTGCTTAATTGCTGAGGCTTGTATGCAACAGGGCAGTGCTCCTGTTCATTCCCATGGCAGCTTAAAAAAAAAAAAAAAGTGGTATTTTTCAAAGCCAACTAAGGTGATCTGAATAGCTTTTCCCCCAAAAGTGTCCAAAATAATTGGATTCTAGAAACAGTCCTTGTGGGTTTTTTTTGTTTGGTTGTTTTTTTGTTTTGAGGTGTCAATCTGTTGAAAGTCATGTCAATATCAAAAATTTTCTGGGCTGCAATAGGGATAGGGTCTCCTTGGACAAGGTTCTGCTCCGGAAAAAAAGAGCAACATCTGTATGCAGCAGCTTCGTTTAATGTGAAAATAGAGAAAGAGTGTGGAAGAGAGTTTTGCTCCTACAAGAGTTTAAAAAAAAAAACCCAAAACAATGTCCTATTGTCCCCTAAGACAATGGCAATGCTGCAGTTCATATGTAATATTATAGAGTTAATGTGTCCTCTCCTCTGAATGTTATCTGTGCAATTAGGGATTCATTGTGTTTTGTTGTTTTTCAGCATGTAATCTTTAGTGAGTGCATAGCTCCCATAATTTTTAGGATGAGTTCATGTGCCTAATCCCTTGTGCTCTGCATGCTTTTTCTGCTCCTTTCATTTTTGAACAGATAGGTTGACTTGTTCTTTATACACATATGCTTCTCTGTACCCCTGTGAATCCTCTGTATCTCCATGGTTCCTCACAGACCACACAAAGTACTCCTAGTGCTCTCGTGATTGTGTGGTAACACACTTGGAACCTTTAACTTGTAAGGCTTGCCTAAATGCAGGTCCATCAACTCCTGTTTGGTGTGAGCCAGTGTATGTCTGTATTATCTCAAGTGACTCCACAAAAATATTCATATTTTATTGAACTCCTGCTAATATTTGCACGTGTTCATCCAACACATGAGCTTGACTGTACCAGCACGAGCACTTTGTGCAGGCAGCAGAAGCATTCAAATTTGAAGAACTCAGCCACGGGGTTGGTCTGGAAGAAAGAAGATGACAGCAGTAAAGCCACAAAACAGTGTTGAGGATCTGGGATGAATTGTGTCTTTCCTTTGCCTCCCTCTGTGTTGGTCTTTATTTTAATCTGTTTAGGAAAGATGAGTAGAGCTGTTTGCTGTGCAGTGCCACTGTTGAAGATATCCTAACCCAATTTTCCATTGATAGGCCACTGCTAGAGTTTGGAGGCCCCAAAAATTACTAGGAAAATCAGACACAGACCATACAATAGTATTTGGATTAGCAGCAAAATTAAAATTATATTACTTTTGAGCTATTAAGCTTCTATATTTGTCTTCTGCTTCAGGGTGTTCAGCCATCTCCCTGCAGGAGTTTTCAATGATGCGTATTTCTTTGATATGTGCAGGGGACCATCTGGGAAGATTGTCCTTTTGGGACAGAAACTCTTCTGGCTGTGAAGAGAGATGATGGATGCTCCAATGCCTACCCGTTACCAGCGAGAGAAAAAGAAATTACTAGAAGCACAAGTGTTTTTCTTTCCCAAATCTCCCTCCAACCTCGTCCTGCTGGATTTCTGAAGGTGTTTGGTCCACCAGAGGCCTTGGATTGGGTCAATAGGAAAGTGGGTACTTGCCAACACAGGGCAGTGGAGATCCGTGTCACTGGAGGACGCACGTCAGGCTCACCCACCTGACACAAACACCTTAGCTCAGATTGTCTTACTATTCCTGGACTATATAATTTCCAGCCTGCTTGTCAGTTTGACAATGTTTTATAAGGAATTTTGGGTGGATAAGAGTGGCGTGTAGGAGAGAGAGGGCAAATGACATCTCCAGTTCTTTTACTGGGAAGGAGCTGGATTGCTGAGAATATTTTTTCTTTTGATTCTGGTTACTGAACTGCTTAGAGACTGCAGGTGCTCCCTAGCCTGCATCCTAGCCTTTATGCTCACATCTTGGCATCCCACCAACAGTGCAGCATGAAGAAAAATTCCCTTCTTTCTCCTGGCCACATTTCCTCTGAAAGGACTTGAGGTTATTGCTTTGGTACTGTGTTGGTGTTACTTTGGTTTTGGTTTCTTTTTGCTCTTTGTTCTGTTTGCCTGTTGTGGGGGTTGTGACACAAAGCTCTAAGAAAATCCAGCTTGAATTTAGGCTTTTATGCCTAGGGCCCAAAACAAGTTCTTTTTTATACCTGCAGAAGAGCACACACAAGGAGTGGAGTACTTAGAAAATTAGTCAGATGTTCTGTTCTACAACACAGCAGGTGAGACTTGGACTCAGATTTTTGTTCTTGTTTAAAGCATTATTTTTGCCAGCTAAACCCTTTCCTTTCCTAGAAAAAAACCCCAATGTTTACCATATCTCCTAATCAAATTGTTTTTTTTCTCATCATAAAATAGTTAATAAAATACAATAAATATAAAAAAATAAAGATAAAAGCATATCTTCCCCAAATAATGGGAAACCCACCAATTTTCACTGAATTTGGTTATAGCAAAATTGTAATTTTGGACACTAAAATGGACACGAGAAATAATTCCTCAAGCATTAAATGCTTGAAAACAGAATATGTTACTGAGTGCTTTCCCTACCATATAATAAGTTTGTAGCTCTTTTTGCCTGTGCAGATCCTCTCTCCTGAGATCTCTGATTTTAGCTTGAAGAGGAAGGAAGATTGAAGAGAAGGCATTCAACTATTTCCTTGTGAAATGTCATCATTGCAGGTTCCAACTCAGATTATTAGACTGAAGAGATGATCAGTATGTGGATCCTTATTTCACAGTCATCCGAGACTTAAAATACTGTGTAGACTATAAATTAGTTGGAAGGGTGAATAGAATGTCTACCCATGCCAAATCTAGACTTCTGTGGTCATGCTAACACAGCACTTCACAAATTACACAGTGCAGGACACAAAGCTGGATGGGTCATACACTTCAAAGGCCCTCAGTGGGATCTGTTTGTTTTAGACTCTTAATTATGGCAAATTTTTTCCTGATGATACAACGAGTTTAGAAATACAGAGAGTTATGTGTGCTATGGATGGGAACACACTCTGTAGCTATCTAAAATGAGAGATAGTTTGATGTTGGAATTGGAAAATAACAGATATTGCAGGCATCAGAGATGTTCCAAATGAGAGTCAATGATTCTCAGCTAAGCAGAGGCTCACAGGCACAGTTAGGACAACTAAACATCTACAAAAATCTGGATGGTATCCACATCAAGCAGAAACAAATTGTTGTCTGGGGTGGTCCATGAGATATAACGAAATAAAATCTGGTAAAGCAAAAAAAGCAAACTAAAAATTGCAGAACATACAAAACAAAAACATTTTCTTAAATAAACTAGCATAATTAAAAACTTATTTTGAGGTATTTGGCCTCTGAACTATCTAGTTTGTCAGAAAGAATCAAGCGCTAAGTAGTTCTGAACAGGTATATGTTAAGTGTTCCATCTTCTCAGATACAGACTTTCTAACTTCTTTCCTTTAATGTGAGACAGCTTGAGCGAGTGGGGGAACCTTTTGATTGTGCAGATTTTTACACCCAGGTTCTGAAAGCTTTCACTGTTTCTCTATTTTTGGCAGGCTTGTAGTTAGCAGATAAGTACATAGTCGCAGAAAAGAAAACCTGATGAGGAGAGAATGAGGGGATGCTGACAACTCTACTGTTCCTTAAGCATTCTGCAAGGCCCAATGTGGTCTGAAGAGAGGTTTTTCCTTAAGATGTCAAGCCCTGCTCCTGTTCCTTTTCTTTCTGGTTGTCAGCCTCTTGCCCAGGTCTTCTGCCACCCATCTGAAGGCTGAGAACAGGTGCCGTGCTCAGAGAAAATAATGCTGCTTCCCACTCTCTGCCTCTGGTAGCCCTCTGCTTCCAGAGGGAGTTTGCATGCAAGTGATGCATAAATAAAGCCATTGAAGCTCAGGCTGCAGGTTACCTGCTTGTTTTTCAAGTCCTGCTGAAATTCTGGAGCTTCTCATTCATATCTTCGCTCTCTTGGGATGGGAATGTTGAGTCTTGAAGACATGAGGCTGCTGCTGCTGCTAGTTATTGCTAAAGTGAGAAAATTGTTTCTGCCTTCCATATTTAGCAGGTACCAGACCCTTAATAAGATAGAGCCAAACACCTAGACCTTGGCTGCTTGAAATCAAGGGATCATGCGTGAAAGTTGCAAGAGATTTGAATTTTTTCTGTTCATGGAGCAAAACCAAGGTGTATACAATAAGCTGTGCTTGTATCTCAGCTTGTCAGAAAGAGATAAGGTCCTTCTGGCTGTTGTTAAAGGTCAAGAAAGGAAACATGGGTAAGTATAAAATGTTTAGTGTGACTTCAATCTGCGACAAAGAGATGCCAGAACTGACAGAGGTTCCCTTTGCTGAAGAATTAAATACTGGAATACATGTCCTGTAAACTGATGTTTACAGGGTTGGCAGCACACATAGAGGGAATTTCTCTTTTTTCTAGGAGACCCAAAGAGGATGCATGAGAGCTGGACTTGTCAGGCAACAGCAGACTTACAAAAACAAATTTATGAAATTTGACAGCTATTGCTAGGAGTGGGGAATAGTGGGAGATAAGTAGAGTGACTTGATACCAGGTGGCAAATTATATAGAGCCTTAGAAGTGCTGTTATATGTGACTTGTGAACTGGTAAACTGACAGATACCAAAATCCCCAGCAATGGGGGACCATTGCTGAGCAGATGCTTTTTGAATGAAGATGTGAAAGTGCCAGTACTCCATCCAGATCTGCCTATTCAGCACTTTCATTTGCAGTCTAGAAAGTAAACACAAAACTGCTACTGAATTGAAGAGCAGTCAGAAATGCACACTGGGAGAGTGAGATGAAAGACATCAGTTTTTCAGAAAACTGTCTAGGGAACACATGCAGTGTAGTACATAAACACAGGGAGGAAAAAATGGGTTCTGAAATACATTAGTTTAGGGAGAGAAAAGGTAAAGATAGAGCTAGTGGCTGAAAGAAAAAGGCCAACAAACTTAAAGAAGGAAAATCAGTGTGCACACAAAGATTCTAGCAAGGGATTGACCGCTGGAACAAATTACGATGAGTAAAAACAGCTTTCTGTCTCCCTTCACATCAAAACTGTCTGGAAGATATATTTTTAACCAAACAGAATTCATGTGGGCAAACTGGTATTGTTATTAGATATAAAGGTGGACAGGGTATATAATTCTAAAATGTCTTTGAAACTCTGAAACAATAAACCACTGCCTGCAGTGGTTTAAATTGAGTATAAGTCTTTACCATTCACTTTGTGCCTTCCCTCAGGAGGCTGAAGCAGTTATGCATTGCAGTAGAATCCCATCAATTTGAATAGCACAGCAGTTCTGTGTAAGGAGGAGTAACACATAATATGGAGCTTTCTTACCCTTGCTCTGGTGTCTGCATTCTTACCTGCCTTTATGGGCTTTGGTTCCAAGTCAACACTTAGTTCACAGTTTCTGGGGTCAGATTTTCTAGCTCCTGGGACTCCGACGTGTCTTTGGGAGTCTGAAGTAGATTCTTGTTCTTCTCAACTTTCCAAGGGAAGAACTGGAGCTGTAATGACGTAGCATTAGTGTAAGAAACTGTTATTCTTTTTTCCTTCTGTTTTTGTTACAGAAAAATCAGTCTGCTATAAGGAAATGAAGTTTTAATCACTGTAATTACAATGATGCATCAGAAACTTGTTGAATATTGTCACATAATGCTTCATTAGAATGAGGATTAGTTGTTCGTCAAACAATAAGGAGCTACAATATCCTTTTCTACAGGAAGCTTTGTCTTTAGGAGGGATGTTGCAATGAGTATATTAATATATAAGAATATATTTGGTATGAAATGATGTTTTCCCAACTAATAACAAATGTCTCCTTTTCTTCACCTTTTTTAGGTCATGGTTGTATTTGACAAATAATTCCATTTACAGCATATTGTTGCTTGTAAAATATAATAGTTTGTCCTTCAATGTCTAGAAGAGAAGACAAACTTGCCTTGTCTTTTTCAAGCCAGAGAGCTTATCTAGTGAGCTCAAAATGCCTTGCAAAAATGGGCAGCCTCTAAGAGACTCCAAAACCAGGCAAGTCCAGGGGTGATTGGAAGGAGAGTCCTGTATTTGCCAATTAAAGCCTTCTCACAGCCTTGGGAAAAAGAGAAAAAAAGTACATAGGAACATACGCACTTGCATGTCTGTCTGCCATAAAGGCTTTGATAGAATTTAGTGAACCATAGTGAATGTATACCATGGAAGCATCTGGTCTGTGGTTTCAGCTGAATGCCCTTCATTTCATTGTCTGTTTGCTTGTGTGTTATGAATTTCATGGACTGGCTCAGGTTGTTCACACTGCCTTAGAGGCAAAAAGGATGTTTCCCTCAGCACAGCACTCAATGTCCTTCACAACAGATTGACTTCCCTGGAGAAACACAAGTGTCATTCTAGCACAGATGATACAATAGAAATCTCATTCTCATGGTTTTTTGAATTGAAACAAATTGCCCCTTTTCTAGTACAACTGAGCATTCCAAATAAAAATATGACATGGAGAGACCCAGTCAAGAATAGATTATGTTCTTTAATATGCATCTTGTAAGCAGATGAAAAGAAGCTGGCTGGAAATATTGCTATAATCTTTGCAAGAATGAAAGTGAAACTTTGTTCTCTCTCTAAGTAGCATACTAACTTTGGTGTCTGAATGTCAAGAGAGAAAAAAAAAAAACCACCATGAAACTTAATGTAAAGGAGGAATGAAAAAATAGAAAAAAAATGAAGATAAAATCCTGACTTTTCAAAATTCTCACATGTAACACTAAACTTTCAGTGCTTCTGTGTGGTCGATCCTCCAATTGTATCCAAGTATAACCTTCTGTGAAGCTCTTGTTATTTTAAACATGTTTTTGGTTTCTCTTCTGTGAAAAAGAAGGATCATGAGCAGAACAAACGTGAACCTAGAGGAAATAGAAGTACCTTAATGTCCAGTAGGTTTGATGACAACTCTCCTTCTAAGTTTCTCTGGTCATTTCTCTCTCTCCCCGTCAACTAAGGAGAAAATGCATTTGTCTTGGCAAGGGAAGCGCTTTGTCCCTATTTTGTGACAGTAATATGGATAATGAAAACTTTTGAGGGAAGTGGAGCAGCAGTTGGAAAGCTGTCATTATACCCTGGTGAAGTTATTTGTACCCTGGTGGGTAATAGAAGGTCCCCCATCTACTGTAGAAAAGACAGACAGTGTGGGAGCTGCAAATAAAGGGAGGTGAGTTTGTGCATGCAAGGGAATTCGGTCAAAGCAATTAGGAGGCCTCTGTGACTGGGATAGGAAGGTATAAACACTTAAGCAATTGAAGATAAAGAAACTGTGAGCTTTTGTGGCTGTTGTTTTGTGTAATTTAGCAAATATGCTTTATCTATTAGGTCTATGTGTGTAAAACATATTCAATGAAGGGTTTTTATTCTTCATCTTTGTCTGTTTTTTATAGGCCAAAGCAGCTTCCCTTCCTTAAAAGTAAAACATTTATTAAAAAGCTCTGTTACACATGTGTGGATTAAAGGAACACAAGTGTTTTTAACATCAAAAGAAATAACAAGTTTAAAAAGTGTTTCCATGTTGTGGTAAATTTTAACTCACCATTACTCTTGAGCATATTGTTGAGGTCCCATCTCAAGACAGCCATACAGATTTTGGATATAGAGGACTTGAAAATATCAAGGAGAAGACAGCAACTTAATGGAACTGGTTGGTTAAAAAAAAAAAAGGCCAAAGAAACACATAATATGTACTTCTTATTAGGTAACCCCGGATTCACTTTTTTTCCCTGATGAAGACCAAGTGAAAAAATACAAAACAACAAAATCCAAAAAAACAAATACCCCACAACAAACAAAACAAAACCCATTAAGAAGCAAAACAAAGAAAAAAAAAAAAACAAACCAGAATGAAACCAATCAAACAAACCTCAAAAAATGGATTATATTTCATAGTCATTTTGGCAGCATGACATCTAGAGAATTTGCAGGATGATGAACCTGACCCTTCAGCAACAGCTATTCTTGGGATGTTCTGGTAGCAGGATGTTCAGTCTGGCATTTGTTGCATTGGCATTTCTGATAGTTGTGGTATCCAGAAAAGCTTAGGCTTCGTTGAATCAACGTATTTGAGTAAAAACTTGTCATTAGAGACTCTGAACTAGGGGTAATTGTTTGTTCCTATGACCCAGGCAGATCTGTTGTGGAATGCAACATCCATGCCTGAATATACTGCAAAGGCTATTGCTGAATAAATTATCCTTATGGCTTCTTGAACACACTAAATATAGAAGAATGGAGCATAATACAAATTATTTTAAAAGGTTACTCCATTTCAGTTTGGTAGATTCCTTCCTGCTAGTTAGTAGAAGCAAGAGCAAAGGTAATTCTTGTTGAAGCCAGGACAAAATAAAAGACCAGTCAATTTGGTGCTTTGTGTTTGAGGTGGCTGGACTGTGATTATTTACAGGGACTTCTATCAGTGAAATCTAACCTTGACCATAAGTTCCATGTGTGTAGGGATGTGTGCTCATGAGCACAAGTATGAAAAGGCCCAGTTTAGATTAGATTTCCCTGTCAGGGGAACTGGGTTTTAGGAAATCATCCAGATCCTTTCTTCACCTTCACAAAATCAATTTCATTTTGATGATGACAAGGCTCGTCTTCCTAATCCTTGTAGATTCTTCATTCTGCAATCTGGGATGTGTCCTTTCTTGATGTGTGAAATCTTACTCCAAGGGTTAGACTAAATCTTTCTTGAAAGATTCCCAGTACTCAAGTAGTCTTATCTTCCCCCTACTCTCCTCAAATCTTTCTCTTTTTTTATTATTTTCAAGCAGGAGAAAGATAATTTTCTACTTTTCCAAACTATATTTCCTTTATCTGAAAAAATGGGGGACTCTGTAAAGAAAACTTCATTTGAGAGAATTGTCTGCACTAGAATTTACAAAGATGTAGCAAATAAACTTTCAAAATAAGTTTACTGATACCAAAATATATTCATAAACTTTCATTTGCAGAGGTTTATTGTAAAAGAGTTGCATATACACACACACACACATGAAAAAAGTGTCTTATTTTGTTGAATAAGCTCACACATTAGCAGATGAGGTTTCTTGTAGAGTAGTGGTAGTGAACGATACATGAATTATCTTTCCTCGATGTACTTTAAAACTGCACAAGGGAACCTGCTTTATAAACTTGTTCACTGTAACCATGAACACTCATAAACAATAAAGGCATTGTGAAGTGCAGCTTTGCTTTTCTTGGAATGAAATGCCCATTTTTTAAGACTTTATTTTTTCCTCATTTGAAATCCCAATAAACTTTATGAGAATGTTGATTCTGAAATTCTAATTCTGCAAGAAGAGAAAACAAGAGTACACATTCAGGTAAGATTTATGTGATCTAAAAACACATACACTTCTTTTTTCACACTTTGAAATGGAAATTATTTTTAATCTACAGATAAAAGGAATGTTAGAAACAACCTCCAGAAAATGGAGACAGAACAATATTTTAGTTCTCTCTGTAAAAAATGGTTTAGAAATAAATATCTCACAGTTAAGTATGTGCACTGAAAACAGATTTTTTTTTCTTTCCCTCTGATATGAATAGAAAGATGCCTCCAGTGTATGGATTAGAATAGGACCTTTGCTGCAGCCTTTATAATGGAATTGTTATCAAGAACTTCTATTATGAAGTTGGATATTTTCACAGCTAAAATGTCTGCTTTCATTATTCTCTTTCAGGCCTTAATATGATATACTTAACAATATTTTCAGCACATTAGGATTTAAATACAAGGAGACTTTTAACTTACACTTTGAATTCAATGCTTACAAAGAGTTAGGCAATTTTCTTCCTGAGTCGTTGTGTCAGATAAAGACTTATCCTTAACAGAGGAGGGGCACATTAGAGAGATGTTCTGTCACTGACATTTTTGGGCTTTTATTGCTGTTCTCCATTCTGTCCCCCTCATCCTCTGCATTCTTCAGGAGTCTCCAATCCAAAATCTCTTTCCTTGTGGTTAAGTGTGACCAGGCACACTGTGTGCTCCAGTCATTGCTCTGTGCTGGACTTGCAAGGCTTAAATATCATGTGAGAAGAAATCGTGAGTGGCAAGTGGTTTTACTATCATGACGTCTAATCATTAGGCACTTGAGCAATCATTGCCCCTTATAATTAAAGATTTAAAAATTAAATTGTTTAACAGAGAAACAACACTCAGTTCAGAATATGTGCTCTTCTAAACAACTCACATATTTAAAAACACTCAGGAACACTGCATATCCAACCTATGGCTATAGAATTTGCTGCTTCTTAACAGGAACAATGGGATCTCTAAAGACTAATTTAAATTATGGATATAAATGCAATAATACAGTTTTTTTAAAAGGTTTTTATTGCAAATTCTTGTCTTTCAAAATTTTATTGGGGTTTTAAAAAATGTTTCCATCTCAGACTAAAATAAATGCACAACCTGTAGTGATGCCAATGTGTTAAAAGTGTGAGTAGCCTCAGTAGCAATTATCATAGTATCGTAGAAAGTTTTGGGCTGGAAGGGACCTCTTAATATTTGTGAACACACCTTCCTCCCCTCCTCCCCACCATGGGTAGCGATATCTTTCACTAGGTAAGGCTGCTCAAAGCCCCTGTCCTTCCAGTTCCGATAATTTCTCTGGGTAACTTAATCCACTGGCTCGCCACCCTCAAAGTAAAAAACAAACCAAAAAATTCTTCCTTATGTCCTATCTATATCTAGCATCTTACAGTTTAAAAACATTTCCCCTTTTCCTGTCACTGCAGGCTTTGGTAAAAAGGCTACCTCTTAAATTCCATCTTTATATAGATCCAGTGTTAACAATTTTTCTAAAGTTAGGAAAAAATGGAAAGTAACAAACTTAAGCTGCTAAATTTGCGGAAGATAAGAAACATTTAGTAAGTCTGACTCATAAAGCCTATTTACACTAATTCTTTTGACACTGTTTCTCAGAAACATGTTGGTGGAATTTTTTGACCTCTGAAGATGATATGCCACAAGATTTTTGCTATCACCAAATATCTTCAGTTCTTGGCTAGGGGTTTGAGTTGTCCATAAGTTCATTTATTTAAATATGTGTAGTGTTTCTAATTGCCTTTAGTTATGTATACCTGAATAAAGGGGAAAACAATATGCTGCTTCTAGCAAGGTCAGCTGGAAGATTATTTGACTTGATATTATTCTGTTTCTGTCTAGTACTATTGCCAGGGTACTGGAAAGATGTCATACTGTGACATTACTTGTGGTTTATATTTCTAGTTGTGTTCCTATTTTCATCATTCCTTCACCTTCATCTTTCTGAGGACTTCAAGGAATAAAAGAAAATCTATAATTGGTGCTGTATCCATTAGCATAATTATACAGAGCAGACTGTGTAGTTGTCTTAATACGCTGTCCATACTGCAGAAACTGCATTTCAACTATAAAATGACTACTCTGGTCTTGTAGACCTTTGATAAGAGGGAGCATAATTACTGAAGTATACCTCTGTGATCTTTTCTCTCAGCTGTCTCTGTTCTGCTCTCTAACTCTCTCTGTTTTTTGTGTTAGAGCATGGCCATATTTATGTTATAGTAGCCCCTCAAATGAAGACTTTCAAGTTTTTGTAGTAGTTTTTCAGTTGTTCTTCCCTAAATATTTCACTTTTTTCCCCCCTAAATGTGTTCTACCCAGAATTTTGACCTTCAGGGATGGTATTTGACCAAATTCTTGCTTGCTGCCAACTGTGTGGAGAATAGTTGAACAGTCTCATTTGCTGTTCACTGCATTGAGAGAGACAAGATTGCAGATTTCAAAGAAAAAGGAGGAACTAAAGCATTGTGACAAGCAGCTGATGTGATCCATTGCTGTGGATATGGCACCTGCCCTGCTTGCTGGATAGGCAGGACTCAGACTGGGCAGAAAGGAAACAAGCTGTGCTCAGGAAGATTCAGCTTGCCTGCAGTTTGGTGGGATATCATTTGATTCCTTCAGAAAATTTTGCCTAGATATGTTGACATTTTGTTGTCTTTTTTCTGTTTGTCAGGTTTTGTTGGGTTTTGTTGTGTTCTCCTGGCCCTCCTGTGCACCCCAGCTTGCCCCCACTAATCACAGATCTTTAACATGGCAGTGAAGCAGTGAGAGCTTTGGCTGCTGCAGTCTGCTCTGTATTTTTATGCCAGTGTACATCACCATTCCTTTTTCTTAATTTTTTTTCTTTTTTTTTATTTAGGACTGCAGCAAATGACACCACCACATACATTATCATAACCTTACAACTCTTGCAAAATTTAATTGAGAAGTACCTCTAGTGCACTGCCAGAATTTCCTGAGAAGTTGGTTCAATGATGTTTTTGTCTTATTTCCTGTAAACTCCATAACTAGTGCATTTCAGAAGTTCCAGAATGAACATAAAAAAATGGTACTTGGTGCAGCTAAATTAATGTTTTTCTCCATTACTGTGTAAAGTTTGTAGTTCACTATATCTGAATATAGATTGAAATTAATATGTAAAAAACATTATTTCAGAACTGGGTTGCTTGGAAAGCAAGACAAAGAAAATAAACTGCTAATTTGAAAAGAGTTGGCTGACCAAAAGTCCTTTTGCCTGCTGAAATTGTCTCCAGTTCTTTTCTTAGGTGGGGAGAGTTTCAACTGCACTGTAATTCCAGTTATAAAGTATGGGTTCATCCTAGCACCAGTCATCACTGCTACTTTGGTGATAAGGGCAGTGTCTGCATGATATATGATCTTTATCAGCTTTGTGCCTTTTCTAACATTAAACTAGGCTCTCGAGAGTTGTTTCCTGCTGTTAATATCATCGCTTTCACCAGCAGGTCTTTATTTGTGAATGAACTGAAATTGAAGCAAGTACTTTTATAATTCCATATTTTTCCTACTTGCAGGTCACCTAGAATTTTTTTTTTCATTCAGTAGACATTATGCCTTGTTTGGGTCAAATTTCATATTATCCCAACTCTTGCTCACTGCTTCCTTTCAGGCAACGAATCTCATTCTGCAGGGGTGTGATCTGGTCCTGCATGAAGTTCTTTGAGCTTTGCAGGTCATGATAGTTCCCAGGAGAAGCAAAAAATGTGTGCCTTTTCTGCATTAGCTTTCAGGACTCTGGTAAACTGGAGCTCTAGGACTGATTCCCTACATGACTTCTTGTAGGAAACTCTCTCTTGCTTTCCATATAGACTTGATGCATCGCTGCATTTTGATAACTCTTGTTTCAATAGCTGGCACACTGAATCAACGCAGTGTATTGCTGTTAATTCTCAAAAATATCTCATTAGTGGCTGAGAAAAGATGTTTTAATTCAGACACAGTACAGGTGAAACACAAATGAGAAAGATAGGCAGCTCTTATCCAATGGTGTTGAGGCGTTGACTCAATTGTTTTATTTTTCTCTTAAATCTGTTATTCATCACTACTGACATTCTGAAAAAATGAGAGAATTATGGCATAAAAATGCTGCCTCAATGAATACTCCCTTATCTATACAGTGAATATACAGTATTTTTAAAATACTAAGAATGTGCATTAAATACCTTATTTTTACATAAAGTATCAAAGAAGGAGATAAAATTACATTTCATTATAGAATAAAACAAGGACAAAATTAACATCGCCATTATAGTCCATTATATTTATTTATTTATTTATTTATTTATTATTTAGCATTGGGGGATCTGAATAGCTTTGATAAAAAAACTACTTTTCTGACTTTTTTTGTGTAGAAAAGTTGTTTTGAAAAGTAGCTCTGCAAAAAAAGGAGTAAATTCTTCTTAAAGTAACTGATAATTGGAAAAAGATGACCCATTGACTTGACTGTCTCTTTACTGGATTACTTGTTATATACTAGCTAGAAACTGCAAACTGTATATCCAACCTCAATTCGTCATCTATAAGTGGGTTTTTTTTTTGATGTGTTTGAGAATAGGGAGTACCTGTTATTAACATTTTTATGGGGAATTTTCATTGGGATGCAAGATGACTTTTACTATGTGTTTCATGAAACTTTTAATTTTTGTGCATGTTAATGATGCATTTTGTTAGATTTCTTTGGTTATTTTCTATATTGAACACAGAGAAGGAACTTTTTAGTTCCATGATGATGTTCCCAGCTAAAACCTGAAGACTCTTAATATGCTACTGTTTATCAAGTCACTTAGTGTCACTTTCAATGTGACAGAAGAGTACAGTCCCTGAAGGACCTTCCCACACTTCATTAACATCTACTAAAAACCACTAAAAATATTAATGAGAATTGATTTCTTCAATAAAAAGAGTGATAAAGATTAAATGTGGACCATCAGATAAATGCCATGAACAACCAGCAGTATCAGGGATGAATCCGTGCAAACTATCACCTTTGAACGTTAATGTTAACTAGAAAGGCTTTGAGCTAGCCATAAATATCAATCCAGATGAAAGCCTACACCTACAAACTGACTCAAGCAAATGTGTTGTTGAGGAAAGACTCAGACATTTATATTTCCAGCAAAATTCCAGCTTAAAGTTTTTCTGCCTTTTCCTAGATTTATTGGTTTGTTTGTTTTGGGTTTTTTGGTTTTTGGGGCTTTTTTTGTTTGTTTGTTATTTTGCGTTTTTGTTTGTTTTTTTGTTTTGTTTGTTTGTTTGTTTTCAAAGTATGGGCATTTTACAGCTTTTTGTATTAAAAATCTTCAGTTTTCTGTAATGAAAGGAGAAGTCTTACCCCTTGTTCTTGCAGAGTCATCAGGACACAGTCCTGGGCTCCTTACCTAGTATTTTCTGCCTCTCTTGTGTCTAAGACAAAAGATGGTTGCAAAATGAGCTGGACTTGTTGCTCCTGAAAGAAAATAGGAGTTGGGTTGAACTCCTAGGAGAACCAGATGGCTGTTCACTTGCTTTCACTGTTGCTGTTCTTTAACCATCTGACTCAGTGCATTGCTCCATTGGAGATACCAGATCTTGACTCTTAGAAATCTTCAACAGAAATATTTTGTAAATTGTTAAGAGGTTTGTTCACGTGCTAAACTTGTGTTCTCTTTCACCCTCTATGTGGGGTACCTGGAAAAGTGTGTTTCTCTTCTGTCATCAAGGTGCCAGTTTTATGCAAAGGAGTCAGAGGTAGAAAGACCTGGTGGGATTGGCTTTATCATTCTTTCAGTTTGCTGTTTTGCTGAACACTGGCCAGAAACCACTCGCTAATAGCTACAGATCCTAATTTTTGTCCTTTGTGTTCAGTAACTTGGACAGAGTCAACCACTTCTGTTGCATTGACTGGCACAGTCCCACATGAAACAGAAAACCACACTGGCCTGAGGAGATCCCATGATTCAGGTGTGCTGATTCCCTAAATTTCCCCAGAAGTTACCCACTGTTTGAGCAGTGTTTAGCCCTCTTCTGAAATAAAACAAACCAGCCCAGACAGGTTTTCTTTCTTGAAATGTTCTGGGAGTGTTGTTTCTGAAACACTCATGTCCTCTGCTGTCCTGAAAAACTCTTTGCTTCAGATTGCTTCCAACTTCACTTATGCTGCTAAATGAAAAACAAGAAACACCTAGTAAATTGCTGGCACTCCGTGATCAATTAATAATCGTTACTTCTTTTCAAAGTGGCTGCAGACTGTACACCAGGGATCTGCATCAATAGCAAAGAAATCTGTCAGTGCTACTTACAGTTTGAAAGCTCTACCCTGTTCATTTGTTGAGCTCCCAGAGTGCTTGTTCCTTTGCATTCCTCAGGTTTCTAAGATTCCTTTAGAAAAACAGAACAGTCTGGCTTAGTTCTGTGTGGTGCTTGTAATGGTATGTGTCCTATGCCTGATTTATATATATATATATATAGCATTCCTGGAGGGGTTTATTATCTTATGAATATTAATGATCTTACTATCTTATGGCTATTAATGATCTTATTATCTTATGTTCAAGCCTCTCCAAGATTAGAAAATGCAGACCTAGGTGACTCCCAGTGCAAATAATTTTTAACATCTGTCTGCCCTAAACCTCCAACAGCCATGGCTGAGTTAGGACGTGACCTAGCCCAAGGGAACTGGGACCAGTGGCAGGAGTTTAGTCTTGCCTGGGTTTTGAACAGCTTGCTGCAAACTATGGCTGGTGTTGATCTGGTACCAGCCTTAGCAAATTAATTGCTACATTGCAGCTGTTTATACTCATTATATGTCCATGTGTTTCGTATTTAGAAGGTGGCAACCTTAAAAAGACCTTGAAAAATTTCCTAGTCCACGCTTCTATCCCTGAGGCAGATCGGCTATGCCTCAATCTCCTCTAATGATGTTTGTTTGTCAGGCCTGTTGTCAAAAACCCCTCCAGTGGTGGTTCTGCCAATGAACTCAGGCAACCTCTTCAGTGTTTTTCTCTCCCTACTGCTGGAAAGACTAGCCTGAATTTGACAGCAAGAGAGATTCATGTTGATCATGACTATTGCTGTTCATTGGCAAAAGACGTCGGAAAAGAATTTATTTTCTTGTTCTTTGCAGCAGTATGTAATCTATCTGGAAGATGCTACCTTTCAGCCTTCTCTTCCTTATACTGGGCAGCACCAAGTCCTGCAGGCTTTCCTTGGAGGACGGGTTTTGCAGTGGCTGAGGATTTTTTTGCCTTTCAAGTGTCTTCACCTTCTTGAAAGATGATAGCCAAACACAGAAGGACCCTTCTTAGTCCTGAACAAAAGTATTTTCAGGCTCTGTTTCTTTTTTCAAATCCAACTGAAGGCATTGTTTCCCAGGAACAGAATGAATATTGTACTAATGGCATGCTGTAATCCCCAGATCCCTTTCCAGAGAACTGCTGCGCTGAGACATTCTCCATCCCATATAGTCCCCAGGGTTACAGTTGTTTTGGATAAATGACATTCTCTGCTTCCAGATCAATTTATGCACCTGTATCCCTAATGCTGGCTTTTGAAACTTCTCCACCCTTTATGCCATTTGCTAAACTAAATTCTGGAAAAAGATTTCAAGAAGGTAACATAAGATTAAAAGCACACATAACAAAACAGCAAAGTGATCTCATTGCAAATAATTCCAAATATTTCCATTAGAGCCTGGTAGTGATCTAGAAGCCCAAATGTTACAAGCCAAAAAAAATCTGAACTTTATTTTAGTTCTGTGGTACAACAGGACCCAAGAGAGCTCATTTCAACACTTTGCTAAGCTCTTGATGATAAGTTGTGGGAAGCAAAGATGTTCTTTTTTCCAGCACGAGAATTCCCCCATGTATACTCTGACAGTAATGGGCTCTCCATGTGTGATGTATAAACTTGCTCTTTTTGGGTGGATGGTTTATAAATATATGGAAACCATACCCATATATTGATTTTCTTTAGTTTCCTGGTTAAACTCCTTGCTACACTCAGCTGTGCTTCTCACTGCCTCTTCGAAGAGGATAAACTGTAAATAGAGGATTTACTTGAAAAAGAAAGGGTGCAAAGTGAAAAAAATTCTTATGTGTGATACACGGAGAAAGATATGCTTCTGTTTGAAATTAGTATGTGTGAAAGACACACATCTAGTAGAATATCTGAAGAGTAAGGATGACCAGCTCTTTGTTTTTAATTGAATTGCAATTTTCAGTCATCAAAGGAAGAACTTTCATACTGATCTTGATTCTTACTGCAATAAAACAATCATGTCTTTGTAACCCAGGTGAGAGTTCAGAGCTGAGCTGTAGATATTTAGTATTGTCTTGCTGTACTAAAGTCTTTTAATCTTGTAAAGGGACATCATTCTTTCATTGAACAATAGATAACAGAGATATATATATCTATTATAATATAATAAATAATTATATTATAATTATAATAGATATAATTATAGACATGTCAAAAGAGTGATGGATGTGTATTTAGACTGCTAGAGAGTGGCTAGCTTCCATGAGTTTCACATTCAGTGTTAGTCATTTAGATGACCAAAGAATGACACTTTGGCTGGATGGTCTCTACTGTAAACAAGAAATAAGGAAAGTTTCCATAGAGTAATTAATGTAATTAAGGTTTGGTATTTTTGCTGGGGGGATAAACATCTTCATATCTGAAGGTACCTGGGTTTTTCCTTTGGCAAAAATTGTCCCTGTGTAACTCACATGTAACTCACAATCCTAATACCTTAGTGGCTGAAGAACTACTCAAAAATCATAAGAGTTAGAATACCTCTTCAACATACAGAAAATTGCAATGTACTTTTGTTTTGTTTTTTTTTTAACTCTCCAAGTTTAACAGTCTCTTACTGTGATATGTACTACACCTTTTTTGTCTGGACCCTGACAGGTAAACACAATAATTTGTTTATTTGCTTGGAGATTTATGATGGCAAGGGAATGGCTAGTTGACAGAATATAACAGCAGAGTTCTGTGTGTCCAAGCTTTTGAATCTCTTTAGCTCAGTATGAAAATTATTACCCATGGTAACTAGCTTCTGCCTCTTTGTGTGGGCAATAGGTAGGCTGAGGTAGCATTGATAAAATCTCTGAAATTGGTGGTAGGCAAGAGACAAAAGTGCTCCCTTGAGTAGGCATGTACTATGACTCATTGTAGCTGTCACTGGTGGGAAGAAAAATAAGAGGGTATTTCCTCTACAGAGTTGACTAAGTTGAAGAAATATACAGAAGACTAGAAAGAAAGTTTAAAAGCTGCTTCCCTCCTCCCCCTTTTCTTGCTTCACTGAAGCAGTCTGATACAGGTGCCTTCTAGTTTTTGGTATTTGAGCTTACCTTAGAGAATTGAAAGAAATAAAGTAACCTTTGGGCTTAATGGAGTTCCCCTTAATTCTACTACATAATGTAGACTAATAGTACTTTAAAATAGTCACTTGGAATGTTAATGATCTTAATAACCCATTAAAGAAAAAAGTGCTAAACTACCTCCTGAGAAAGCTGAGTTTTACCATAGGTATACAAAAATATCCATCTTCAGAAGAATTTTACTTTTAAAATTAAGGTCCTAGATAGGTGGATGCAATTTGTTAAGAAATATCTAGCTATACTGATTAAAAAAAACAACAAAAAAAAAACAACCAAGCAAAACCTTTCCAGTTTAAACAGTGTAATCAGCATCTACAGAAACAATATCCTCTTGTCGTCAGAATTTCAAAATGGATGAGAGCATTTATGCTATCTACTTCCTTTCAGTACAGGTGCTGTGAAGTCATTCATTACTGATGGAAGCTGTCGCTGGGCAGGGTGCTCTGCCTGTAATCAGAGACACAGCTGGGCCCAGGATTAGTAGGGCTTGACTTAGTAGAGAGAGATTAAATGAGACTAATGCTCAATATCCTCCCTATGGTAGATGCCACTCTTCATGCCTGTAAGAACTTGGGAGTCCTTAAATGTTCATCAGTTTTTTTCTTCCAGTCTTAAGAGCTCAGTTTTCTATTTTGGATCCCATAAGGAGGTCACCAGGAGCTTTGACTTATCAAGACTTGTGTCTCACCTTGACAGGTCTGCATTGTAGATGGCAGCAGTGACTTGCATCTACAGTGTTCAATGGGCTGATAACTCACTGAGGTTCTTCCTGGCTTAGGAGTTTAACAGCTGCAGCAGATCAACTGCTGGACTATCTGTTTTAGTAAATTGCCCTTCTGTCTTCCATGTCACCCAGTATTATACCCAGTATTATAAACTGGCAGAAGACTGTAAAGCAAAGAGTGAAAATGTGTATGTGGTTTCTTTGGTTTTACAGAATAATTTTAAATGAGTGTGAAGAGGGCACAGAGAGGTTAGAGGTTGAAAGCCTATAGTGGAGAAAATAGACAGGATGTGTTTGTGATGCTGGACTTAGCTTTGTTCTGCTGGCTCAGTTCTCACAGAAAACAACAACTCTTTATTGCTGTATTAACAGCATTAGCTGTTACCCTGAGCAAATCTTTATTCCTGACACACCTGGCCAATGGCCTAGGCGATATTTTTATACTTAGTCACAAAGAATTATGTGTTTACCCAAAAAAAAATATAAATCCCTCCTGTGGTGATTTAGTGTTTGTTGTTTTGGTTTTGCTCCTTTTTTTTTTTTCTTGTACTCTTGGCTAAATAGGAAGGTTCTAAGAAAAAACATAAACCACCACCACCAAAAAATATTTTCCTTTATTCAGGAAAAATGTTAGATTTTAGATTCTTATATATCTGAACCCTTTATTTTAGAGGTAAAATACAGAGAAGTAAAGTTAAAAAAAATCTCTCTAAACCTTGAACACATGTATGTATTTTTTAAATGAGAAACAAAATATAGTGAAATCCACAAACCTTTAAGAAGCACATTATTTTATTTAAAACTTAGACAACATAGATGTTTCACCCATCTATACCAGCAGACGGAACAAAGATTGATTACTTTTTTTGAGAAAAAAGGAGGCGTGGCCAGCAGGTTGAGGAAAATGATTCTCCCCCACTACTCTGCTCTCATAAACCCAGCCCGGGGTACTGGATGTTATTCTGGGGCTACCAGTATAAGAAAGGAGCAGACCTGTTGGAGTGAGTCCAGAGGAGGACCAGGAAGATAATCAAGAGCTGGAGATCCTCAACTGTGAAGAAGACAACCTAAGAGTGTTGAGGTGGTTCAGCCTGGAGAAGAGAGGGCTCTGGGAAAACCTTGTAGCAGATTTCCATTATCTGAAGGGGGCCTACAGGAAGGCTGCAGAGAGACTTTTCACAAGGGTGTATAGTGATGATGAGGGGAAATGGCTTTAAACTGAGAGTAGAGTTCATTTAGATCTTAAGAAGTTCTTTACTGTGGGTATGAAGAGGCACTGGATCAGGTTTCCCAGAAAAGCTGTGGATGCCAAGTGTTCAAGACCAAGCTGGAAGAAGTTTTGAGCAATCTGATCTAGTAGAAGCTGTCCCTGCCCAGGGCAGAGGTGCTGGAACTAGATGAACTTTAAGGTTTCTTCCAACTCAAACTATTCTGTCATTTTAATTTACTGCATCTGGATATACTACTGACTAAAGGTGTTCTCACTGTCTATTTCTGCCCCAATGTCATACCATACTGATCCATTGGTTCTGTCATCAGAACTATATTGTGCCTTTGTGCTGTTGGAAAACTTGTGAATTTAGCACTGCCTTTGATGCTGCTGGCTGATGAGATTTCTGACCCAAAGTATTCATCATGAGGAAGCAATGCCCAGAGGCCACTGCCTCCTTGTCTTTAGCTCTGCTCTTCAGTGGTGGTGTGATAGAAAACCACTAGACCTCCTACGATGTGACTCACATATTTCCCTTTCAATATTTATGTGTCTTCTTCGCTTCTGACTTTGTGAGCTCCTGCACGGAGTGACAGGAGTACCTTCTGCTAAGATAAGGACCTTTTCCAATACAAACCCCTGTTATTGTCAAAGATGGAAGAGTGAAACCACGCAAGGACTTTGAAGGGGCTAGAAGAAGAAAGGGATGTGAATTCTGTTTTATTAAATTCTTGGGACTGATAATGTTATCTGATTATGGACTCCCTCCTTAATGAGTGTATAAAATTTTGTGGTCATAAAGGTCCATTTGAAAATTGGAGCCTTACAAGGAAAACTGACACTGGAGATGTGGGCTGTTTTTTTTGCTTTTTCTCTACAAGAAGGTAAAGATAGTGGATATCAAGGTAATTTTACATGGCAATCAAGGAAAAGCAAAAAAAAAGGTGCTCATCAGTTTTGTTTTCAAAGGAACTTATTTCAAGTTGAATTGTCTTTGAGTTATACAATGCAAAGAGGGTGAGCTGGGGACATGCATGAAAGGAAGAATCAGCTGCTATATGATACAGTTGGCTGTTTCCTAATGTTTCTTAATGAACAAGAGAATGAGACTGGGCCTTAAAATAGAATTTGGGGGAGGGAGGAGAGACTAAAGTTCCCTAAAGCATAATTAACTAGAGAGACACTTTTCTATACTCATTTATTTTAATCTTCAAAAGTGAGAATAAAAGTAGGAGAGAAATACAAAGGAGATAGGGTGAAGTAATTTTCTCTACTTTCTTAATACTTACAAATTAAGTCTTGCTTAAAAAATAGGAAAAGAAAAGAAAAGGTTGACTTCAAGGAAGGGCCTTCAGGGCAACAATATAAAATTATATGGATATTTAACTGTGCAGTATCATGGTGCCATAATTAAGACAAAGTACCTTACAATTATTCCTTCAACCAGGTTAATGCATACTGTGAGTTTGAATTCAAAATTAATATATATTAATGTTAAAGAAGATTAAAAAGAACCTTAAACCACAAAAAAAAAATCCTGAAAGGCATATATTATAAATAGATTAACAATATCAGTTTATAGATTAAGAACCTTGTTAAATACTGTCTCACACTGTAGACAGTGTGATAATTTGTTTGCGTGTCTCCTTCTGTGAAGACAGTTAGCAATATTTGTCATTACAGACCTCTTATCAAAGCATTAAAATGTTTGCAGAAGAGTGAGCTCTCTGTATTTTTTTGTACAAATATCTGAAATGAGGATGCCAAGTGAGGTAACATAGAGCTTGCCATGAAATGAGAATTTTGTTAACTCCAGCATATGTAAAACATTAAGAATCTGAAGGCTCAGCATTAGGTTTTGTGATGAACTGGGTGTGAGCATACCATTCGGTCAGGTGTCCCTGATTTCTGTGTGATCCTGGAGCTCTTACACAGGTGAGCTCCCCTCCCCAGTCTGCCAGTCCTGCTTGAAGAACTTTGGGGCTAAAACTTCAGTCAGCCTGACACTCACGACTACTGCTGGCAGGGTGCAACACCATCAAATCTGTTCTGGCAAAGCTAAAAGGGACCAGGGCGTCACCCTCCTATCAGTTCATGTCTGGTTTTGGACATCATTCATGGGAAGAATGTGTGTGCTTGTTTTGAAAGATTTAGTGCTAACTATCTTCACTTAAATCCTCCTCCACTGGCAATAACCTCCTTCACTTGGGAGCTGGCTGGCATCGCTGTGCCAGCTCTTTGTCATTTTTTCACTAACTCATGTCTATGAATTTGGGGGCTGCTGGCACTAGACAACCTGGGGTGTTAGACAGCTGGTAAATTATGATTTCTGACTGTGTTGGAAGAACCTAAATGGTGGAATTATACCTTTAAAAAAGTAGAAAAGTGTGAAAACTCTGGGGAATTTGGGCTGAGTGCTCTACTAAATCAAAACTTTGACATTAATTTAAAATTGTGTCCCCTAAATTTTTAGTCAAGGATTATGCCCTCCTTCCCCAGCTTGACATCTTTCTAAACTTAAAAGCTGTTTCTAATGATCTAATGTATGCTTAAGTGGACAAAATTAAAGTTCACGTTGCAACTGGAGTATCTGCTCTCCTATATTCTCAGTTCAGTCTGTTTCACTTCCAATTGAAAATATTTAAAATAAGGTTCCTGAAAATATTTCTGTGCCAAAAGTTTGTCACTTCTAGAGATTCTGGTGACACTGTCTAATAGTGAATATCACCAAGATATATCTGTGAAGATACATGAAAGGAAGAAAAGAATACAGGGTTCTTCCACTTGCGCTGGAAAGATAAGTGCTTGTCTCCGTGTGGGTGAGCAGAGAACTTCACGGACGTTTCTGTCACTGCTGTCTTCAGTGATGAATGGCAATCACTGAAAGTGTGCTCTCTGAACTAACTGAAGGGAATCAGCCCTACCATGACAAGACTCTTCTTAACAAGGAGCTACAATTATAGTGAATATGGGATAAAATTTCACTTGGGTGTAGCTAGTTGAGGTCAATGCTGTTACTTTCATTTCTGAGGGATTTGATGCAGCTAAGGAAGATAAACTCTGGGGTGAGAGACATATGGGTGTAACATTTTGCTCTCATTAATGACAGAAAAATGGGAAACTGGGGTATGCTTTAAGTGCATATTGATTTAGGGACCCAGCTTAAAGAAACCAAATGCTAAAAAAAAAGTGTGACTCTGGATTTGGTCCATACATCCATTTCTTTAAAATAGTTTGCCTCAGTTGGTGGGGAAGAAGAGCTGCCTCTTCTCTCCCTGCTCAGTAGGTTGCTCTAGAAGCTGTGAAACTGTTCAGTGCTGCCCTGGGGGAGTGCTATCTTGCTATGGAAATGAATTCATAAGTTTGACATTTTGCTGGCAGCGACAGGTGGTGTCTGTGAGAGCCTGACTGGCTGCCATCGGTTTGCCTGATGGATTGACTCCCATCACTGCTCAGCCAAAATTCATTGATTTTGCTCTTGCCCTTCCTTGGGGTGACCTTCTCAAGAGGGAGACTGCACTGATTTTATACTTTCCCACCCCTTCCCCCCCTTGACTCATCCCTGATCCCTTTTGTTTATTTCCTTTTGCAATAAGTCAGCTTCCTTAATCTCTTCTAATTATAGATTGAAGATAAGGGAGGTATGTCAATGGGCTGAATAGAAGAGCAAAGTATACAAACAGCAGCTCTTAGACAGAAGAATCAGAGGTTGTTCCAGCTTCCCATAGTTGGGAACTGATGCATTGTCAGAACAATTGTATTACTGTCCTCCTAAAAATCCTTGTCATGAAGAGGAGAAGGTGGGGGTGGGCAGGAACAGGACAGACAGTGTAGAAGCAAAAACCTTTAGAGTGAATCCAAGATCAAGTCAACTCAAAGGTGGTGTGTGGTGCTAGGCAGCTATTACTTCCATTAGAAAAATAGGAAAAAAAATCAGTTTAGAAAAAGGGCAGTACCAAAAAGATAATTTGCAGTGTTTAATCAAGGCTTTTGCCTTTCAGGGTCACCTACTGGGGATGGTGCAAGAGGGCTTTGCTGCCCTCTATAGCAGATAACATCTTACCCTGAACAATTTTAGTCTAGTACGCTGACTTTAACCTAAAGCAAGGTAAGGAGATGGTCTGAAAGCAGGGAGCATCTGGTCTCTGGGTGCTGATGTGGCAGGAGTACAGTGGGAACTGCAGCTCTTTCCCAGGTTTTTCTGGTAGCAGTATGTCTGCTCCTATGACAGAATCCATATCTTACCTAGGGACAAATGGGTGCTTATAAGAAAGGAAGATAAAAAATATGTCAATTAAAAAAAGAAATCAGTTTTGTCTTTTTTTTTTTTTTTTTGTTTCTTTAAAAAAACACTCAAATTCAGGCAAGTTGTAGATTAAGTTTTGCCATCTGTTAAGTGAAAGTAGTGATGCTTGCCAAATCAAGGCTTTAGGTTCTGCCGGGGATCTAAGAGCTGACAATGTGCAACTACTTTAGTTGTTGCAACTACACTACAAATAATTTTTAACATACTTTTAAGCACCACATAAAATGTGTTGAGTATAAGCCCAGCCCAGCAAAGTCTCTATTTTGTCACATGTCAGAATTTTTTTGAGCAACTTCACAGAAAAAGAGGGGTAAGGGGGGAGGCCTGGTATGGGGGCTGTGGGTGGGGAGAAACCTGGGCAGGCAGGGGAAGGACAGCACAAGAAGGAAAGGAATGAGGGATATAAAATAAGGGAAAAGGAATCTCCTTTACCTCAGATGATGGGTTCCTCGTCCTTGACTTCATTTTAAAGGGGTTTGTGGATGCCCTATAATGCTGCATGGAGAAATATTCACAAGTCTAAATATGAGGAGCACTGAAGGATTGTGTGTGGGCAAGGAACTTTGGGGTGCTGCTACGAGACAGGAGAGCGCAATCCCACCTCTTACCATTGAGTTGTAATGGAGAATATGGGGGAAGGTGCATGCTTTAAATGTGAGTCCAGAAGATACAGACAGGGCACTGTGGAGCATCCCTTCTGCACAGTGTCAGGAAAAATGTTTGTAAGCAGACTGTGGGAGAATGGATGGATGACAGGAGTTCTGAGGCTGAAGCACCAGAGGGGATATGACTCCCAAGGCTCCTCTGTGTGTGCTGCTCATTATTCTGATCCCTGCCAGACGCAGAGGTGCTGAAATCCCCTGCCCAAGAATGTTCTCGTGGGACTGCAAGTTCAGTGTCCCACAGTGAGGAGGTGTAAGATGAGCCATCTGCAGTTAGGAATGCTTTTCCTCACTGAACACCCACTGACTGGTCATTTCTGTCACATATTTACATTCACTCCTTCTTTTGGGTTTGAATCCAGAGTAAAAGGCTGTAGCTCACTTACTAATACTTACTGAGTCTTGCTGACACAACAATGGTGTAGAGCTGGGAGAGAGCTTTCTGTAATCAACTACTTCGTTTCAGCATGTGGTGCTAAGATTTTTCATGTGGCAGTAGTTTCAGGATCCAAACCCTGATTATATCACACTTCTTTGTTTTCTTCTTTTTTTTATTATTTTTTTTTATTTTTTTTTTTTAGTAAGGGGCTGAAGCCTTTAATTCCTTGGTGATAGAATGCTTAGTATGGAACACAAACCAAATTCTTAATGACCAAAGTGTAGTTAGCCAGCTCTTTCAAATCCCCAGCACAGTTCAAGGAAAGCCTAATGTTCTACTCAGTAAAATGCACTGGCTGTCTCAGCTTTACCTTCTCTGGAAAACTGTAATATTGCAGATGTTACATTCAATTCAACACAGTCTGAAATGATTGACAGCATCTGCTTCACAGAGGCCCAGGACAGAGCTAGCATGAACACTGTGTTACCTTGTGCTCAAAAAACCTCCACCATGTCACTGGGAACATCATTTGAGGGAGCCCATACTGTGTGGTGGCTTTGATGGCATTGCAGCTGACTTCAGAATGCACTTTCTGTAGAAAAGGGACACAGCATTTTCAGTCCTGGGGTTTCATCAGATTTCTTGAGCAGCCTGTCTCCTCCCAACCCAAATATAAAAGGTCCCTCTGACAGCAAAGTTATAAAAACAGGAAAAAGTATATTTGGGTTTGTGAGTAGAGACACTGAATGACTAGTCAGTTATTTATAATTTATGGTACTTTTGAAAGTAAAAAGAGAGAGAAACCTAACTTTTAATTAGAAACTTTCCAAGGAGTGAAATAGTTGTCTGTTTGCTGAAAGTAAAAAAAAAAAAAAAATCTAGGAAATGGGCAACTGCTAGCAAACTTTTTTTCTGCTTTGTGAGAAAAAGCAATGTAAAATCCCAACTAACAAGCTGATATGGCATTTCAGTATAATGAAACCTGATGGTTGATGTGCTTGGGTCATCCATAACTGATACTGTTTTTCTACTCCATACAAAAACATGGTTAAAAAGTAAAATTATTTTTTGTTTGTGTGTGTAGTAGTGGGAAAGCTGAAAGGAGGTTGCCTACTTGTCTTCTTGCTTTTGATGGGGAGAAGAAAGGTAGCAAGGAGGGACACAGGAGTTTCTACCACCTTCTTCATGGAAGAGTAGAGAAGCCTGGATGTAGTGCCCCATATCAACTAGAGTAGGGGGGGCATGGCATTGGATGGGTGAGTGATTAGCTACATATTTAATAACCGGAGGGAATATTTGAAATAAATTGTTGTTGTATAGATGAGGGGTTTTTTTGTTGTAATGGTTACTAAAACCAAAAAAATCCTGGACCTAGAGGGGTGTTTGCTTCCCTGGACATGGGAATAAAGGAGGACAGAGTGCTGCTGGCAGAGCTCTTTTGTAGAGTACTTGTTTTGAAAGAAGAGTCTAGCAGATCCAGTGGATTGAGTGACTCTGAGCTTTAAAATAGAACATTTACCTTGTGTTTTTCTTGAACACACTGTTCAGCTGTACAAATGACCACAGCAAGCTGTAAGGTAGCATGAGCAAGCTGGCTGAATGCTATTTGCTGTTTTTCCTAAACAAGTAGAATAGAAATTCTTAGAGCTTTGTGAGAGCTGACCTGGAAATACATTACAGGTAGTGGAGATGAAGCTGGGAAATGAGAAAGAAATTTAATACTTGACTGGGGGAAAATAAAGCTCACAAATTACCTAAATTATTTAGATAGAAAACATATTCCTAGATAACACAGAAGATATAGGTCTCTATTACTTCATGGTTGAAACTGTTGTATAAAACCCCTACAGCTTCAATTAAGGGGGCTGAAAGACCCTAGGGCCTGGCACTGGGATGTGGGATGCTCTGGGTGAAAGAGAGGGAGAAGTGCTCCAGGTCTGATCTGACAACTGCTGTGTCTGCTGAAATCTTTGGTGCTGACAGCTGTGTGCTTTGATGCAGTTTCAAAGCCCAGCTCATGCAGCTCACTTGCTTCTGGTCATAACGTGGCTTTGCTCCCTGGGGTGCTGAGAGCTGATTCAGAGAGCTATCAAGTGACCATCACACCTGTGCTACTGTGAAAGGACAGCTAAAATGTGTCTGCTAGGGCACAGAGGGGAAGGAGTCCCCTTGCAGTGTCAGCAGTGATCCTCATGGGCACGCTTGTATAAGGAAAATACCTGGCTATGCACACACAGGGTTTCCCTGGGGGAGACAAAAATACGGTGAGAGCCTCTGTGTGGTTGTTGAAAGAAAGGCTTTTCAGCACCCCGTGAAGACGTAATACCTTCCCAGGGTCTCTTAGAAAATTGTCTCCAGCCATCACTACTTGGCTGATGCATCTCCTCCTCCCTCTCTCCATCACAAAGCATTTTGGCTTTTTAGAGCAGAGATTTCACTTTGTGTCAGACTGATGGAAAGGTGCGCTGTTTATCAGAGGAAGTAATTCTCGAGATTTCATTATTTCCTGTGTGAGACAGTAAACTTGAGAGTGTAGAAATCAGCTAGGTTTTGCTAGAGGAGGAATCCCTAGTTTCTGCTCTGTGTGTTGGATTTTGTTTGTTTTGCCCAGTGATTTTTTATTATCTTTATTGCATTGCCTCTCTGGAATACATCTATGGTCTCTGCGTGTGCAGGAGTATCTCTATTTGCTTGCTGCAAGATTCATGACAGGCGTTCCAATAATTTTAGGGTGCTCTGGTCATTTAGATCCATTTGAGGTAGTCAAGAATGCATTATTTGTCATTTGGAAAAATCCTCCTCTGTGAAAAGTTATCTTGCTGGCAGGTGAGGTTGCCAGAGTCAACATACATCCTAAGTTGCTCACCTTTTTTCCCCTGAAAAAGCAACACTCTCTGAGTGGCACATAAAAGGTATTTGAAACTTCAAAGACCTCATCTGCATAGTTAAACTCACATTTGTTTTGCTTTATGATGCTAAAGCAGGGAAGACAGAAGAGTTTCATGTTGAAAATCTGTCGTGCAAAGTTTTAAATTAGTCCAGACTGCTCAGAGGCAGGGTTAACAATCAATTCTTTTGTATGCAAAAGATACATTCAATAGGAAGTATTAACAGCATTTCGAGGGGAAAAAAAATCTTCAAAGCTATTAAAGTCACCTATGACATTAGGTTGATCATTGGAAGATTGTGTAATTCTTGGATTTTTGCTTTTTTTTTCCAACAGCAGTTTTCTGGCTAGAATAAGGAACAAAAAATAACCATGAGGATATCTTCAACTCTGAATTTGCACGTGTAAATTGAGACTTTCTTCACCTACAGTCTCAGTTCCCCAAATATATGTACATCCACTTTCTCTCTCCTTGATCCCAGCTGTATTTGTCTGGAGGTACCAGTTGCAAAGAAACTATGGGAATCCATTTCTAATTCTGCCAGGCAGCAGGTGGAGAATTAGCATAGTGACTTTCATTATGGGAAGCAGGAGGCACTGAGGATCTGGATCCAGAATCAGACATTTCAGTGAACCTGTATAACAAATGGAGGGCCCCAGAGATTTACTGCTGTCTAGTGATAAATTGCTCTCCCAGTTTTTCTCTCAGCAGTTTCGGACTGTAGTTTCAATCTAACACAACAAAATAAGTTAGCTGGAGTCAAGCGGGTGCTTTTAAGTTAGGCATGTGGATTTGTGGGAAGGGCTACAGGAGCTAAGAGCTGGGCAGTGTGTTCCCTGGACCAGCTGCAGCCTCAGGTGCCTGCCCTTGGGTGGGTGCTGAGCACAGGCAGCTGTGACTGAGGTAAGGCACAGTCTTTGAGTCCTTCTGCCGGCAAGGAAATGAAGTCTGTCAGAATGAGGTCTTGCTTTGCACATCTGGGGACCTGCAGCTCTAGGCTTTGCTCCCCACTTCTCTCTCTGGTCACAGGTAATTCCCAAGGTCTCTGTTCCCCTTTCACCAGCTGCAAAGTGAGGAAAGTATTATTAGCTTGTCTCACAGGCCTAGAAGACAAATTCATTAATATTTGTGAAACATCAGACACCATAGTGATGAGTGCCACACAAAAGCCCATGAGGAAATTAATAATTAGGTATTCAGAGCAGGGAATGGATGTTATGCAGTAAATAAGGTGAGACTACACGTTGAATGAAGAGGATGAAAAGAAATATTGAATAGCTAATTTAGTCCCAGAGCAGCATCCAGCTTGTGCACTGATTGAAGGAAGGGTCGTGTGGAAACTTCCTATGCAATTGCATTATAAAGATCGTAATGTACATATATATATACCTGAGGTCTAAATAAGGTCACATGTAGAGCATTAAAGGTGACATTTTCCTAATATTTGATAGTTTACTCTGTATTCAAACTTTATTTTAATGTATCTCTTCACTTTTTAACACAGTTCATTTTAGAGAAGTAATAATGTTCCCTGAACAAAATATATTAGGAACTTATACTTCATTCCTTATATATTTTGGGATGAAAAACATGGTATGTGGAGAAAACATGCTGCCTTATAATAGTAGTGAAAATTGACTTGAATATGTACCGAGATGAAAATTACTTGCCCTTCCAGTAACAGGGAACAGGATAATCTGACAAAGCACCAGTGTGTTTAAACAGACTAGAAGTAAATTTCCTGCTGGTAACTGTAACTTTGAATTTAGCACCAGAGGAGTTTAATTGCTGTAATCTGGATGTCAAAAGTTGACACTTACTAGGAAAAGGACTATTCTTACTACACAAGGGGAAAATCACCTATGTCTGCATATTATAAAGGAATAAAAACCTGTTTATGTTCTGTTTGCTGGGTAGGATAGTTAATTGTAGTGCTGCCAGTTTCCTTCTCTTATTCCTATGGATAGGACCTATCAGCTACAAAGGGGTAATCTATCTTTGTCATAACACTCATTCCTGTTAACAAATTTAACAACAATGCAGTTTCCTTTTGGAATGGATGATATAACTGGACAAATAACAGCTAGATAGACTATTGAATTACTTAATATTTTTTAACAATATATTTACTGGAGAGTACTTGACCAGCTATGGCAGCAAATAGTATTGAATAAATTTGACAAATAGTGGTGAAATGTGCCTAACATTTGATGAATGTAGCTTTTAAAGCCTTTTAATTCACTTGGAATAATTCCATTTTCTTTATTCTTTTTCTGGTAAAGGCATTTATATGTTTCCCAATCCTAACTTTACTCCCTCATCTTTACCATACTTGTCTTCTGAACTTGTTTCTTCTTCCCAGTCTGTGCTTTCCTCTCTCTAATCCATGTCATGTTTGCTCTCTTCTCCTGTGTTTTTAATATTCATTTGTTCCCTCTTCTCAAATTCTCCTTCCCTCTGTAAAACCAGTGACTCTTAACTCTGATGTGCATGTCTTGGAAACATGCCATATACTTCATAGCTGTGAACCACTAGGAAATAGTGGTGTTGGCAGTAGTGAGAAGCTGTGTTTAGACAAGAAATCACTCCTTTCACGACAGGCTTCTGGGAAAGAAGGACACTGAGGACTTCATGATGTTCATGAGCTACTTGGATATGTTACACTACTGCCTTGACTGGGTGGAATCACCACCAAATTCCCTGTTTTGGTCTATACACACCCATCTGCTTCAAAGACATCTGCTGCTGAGCGGGTAGCTACAAGTAGCTGCCGGTTTGTTCCCTAATGTGGTAGAGACAGCTCCAGTTTTACCTCCTCCCTATATTTGTTTTCTGCTGTCCCTTTAAATGCTCGGTGTTCCTTACTCCTGCTCAGCAGGGAGCTTCCTCAAACTACAGAGCCAGCCCTGTTTGAACCCCATTGGATTCCTTGCTCTTTGGTGTTCCGGAAAACACTGGCTGCAAGTGGTAAAAGCCCAAGTGCTCTCCACTTGGTGGCTTGAGAAAGATCTGAACAGCAAGAAAAGTCCTGGAACACCCCTGCCAGAATTGCTGGGAAACAAGAATACTTTGTTTTCATGCTGGGATGGTTTTCTTGCCAGTGACAAAAAGTTAGAAACATTTCTTTTTGTTGGTTCATTTTTAATTGGCAAACTTAGTCTGTGCAGAAATCAGAAGCAATTGTCCAGGTAAAATGTGTGTCTAATTTGCTACATGGGTCTTCAAGCTGCGATGCCCTTTACTTTAATCCTGTGTTTAAGAGGTAGTTTTCAGCTCTTTTGCTTCACTCTATCTTTTGCAGGTAATTAGCGATTGCTTTTATTCCCACAGAGGTGAGGAAAGAGGGTAAAGCTGGTGCCATTGAGCCGCTTAAATTCTCTAGGTGAGATTAGGGTAGAGCTGGGATCCGGCTACTCTAAGTCCCCAGGTCAGTGTTTTCAGCGTTTTGCTCACATCTTTGTTTTCTTCCCAGGGGTGAGACACTTCATGGGTCAGGTGCATCTCTAAGTTTTGTCTTTAGTGCTGACAGCTACTCAGCTCCTTCTGCTGTTGCCAGTGTAGATCGGGTGTAAAAAAACTAATGCTTCAGTGTAGCCTCCTTCCAGAGAAACGGCATCTGTAAAGATTTGGTAAAGTCTAATCCCTGCCAGTGCCTCACCTTAAAAGCTTTGTGAGAGAGCAAGCATGGTGTTCTTGTCAAGTGAAAGTTTCTGGATGTGGAATTTAAATTTTTTTTCGTTTTATTTCTTTAGCTGAGCATAAGCCCAGTACACTGCTGGGCAGCTGATAGGCACCCAATTGGTCATATCCATGATTGCCCTGTGCAGTGGGTAGTGATTTTTTACAGTTGTTTTATTAATCCTTTAGTAGCTGTAGTGATCTCCCCAAGCTGATGCATCCTTGTAACTTGTGAAAAAGTGTGCAAGAAAGAAAACACTTTTTGTTGTCTGAAGACATATTGATCATCTTGATGTCCAGGGACTGACTCGAGTGTTAGCTATAATTAAAACCAAAGTTTATTATTTTGGTTTGATTTCTTTTTAAAACTAAGGCCGTTTGTGAGGTTTAGACACAGCTCCTACTATTCTTGCATTGTAGAAGTATGGTAAAGGCTTTCTTATTTTATTTTTTTCTCCTTCTTCCTCTGTTATACTGATAATTTTCTGTAGAACAGAGAAATATTTAGTCCGGTTATTTTAATATTTTTTTCTGTCTGAACTGATTGGGTGTTGATTTTGCATAGTTAATCATTACTAATGCATGGAATTCATATCTAATATGGTTAACACAAGTTTGCACAAAGTAAAATAGAAAATATAGTTTTGCATTGATTTAAAACTTGCTGTCTAAAGGGAGTTCCTTGTACCTGGTACTTTAAAATGATGTGAGAAAGTTACAGTCTGAAAGCAAGACAAACATATTAAGATAAACACTTTTTTTTTTTTCACTAATCTTTATGGCCGCTAAGAAATAAAGAGGAGCGCATGATTTTATTTTTTTATTTGTGGGTGAAACAGAAAAATTTCTAGGAAGCTGAACATGACAAGAGCACACACAGTGGATGGTCTGAAACCTGCAGTTATCTGCCTATAGTTATTACAAATGCATTGTCTGTGTGTGTGATAGAGGTCCATAACATTTTGCGGATGTGCCTATTATGCACCTGATATGATTTTGCTGTTCATAGTCCCAGTTCCTCACATGGTGCTTAGGTCTTTAAAGATAGTACGGATGAAATCAGTGCTCTGTGTTGAAACACTCCCCCCGTCACCTCGGGTGAGCTGCTAGGCATGGTCTCCACACACAAAGTGTGAGTTCCAGAAGTTTTGGGTTTTTTTTTCTTTTAAACATTAGCATTTTCTTTTAGATACAAAATCAATCTCCTGATTAATCTTTCTTAATAATTAAATAGTCTAGAATTTTACTAGTGTTTTATTTCTGAAACTTTCATTACAATAGAGCATACAGCACACAGACTTCACTGATGCACAGAACAAGAAATCTGCTATAGCCCTCTGTGCTGTAACACCAATGTTTTAGGTGTTTGACTGCTGCAGGAGAATCTGTAACCTTACCAAAAGCTTGTATGCTCTAGAGACTATCTACCAGTGACAATTTTGTTTTATACACTCTGGGAGGTGGAGCAAAAATTCAATGTGTCATCCTTTGCTTACAAACAACTTCTTTACCATTTTTGGAGTTCACTATGTCGAATTGGTTCTGTTAGGAAGTGCCTTTTGAAAGAGTAATGGAAATGCAATAGTACAAAAGTCACTCCTTTCAAAACAAAAAACCAAAAAACCCACTGAAACAAAAAAAAAAACAAACAAAAAACCAAAACCAAACAACAAAAAAACCCACCAAAAAAGACCCAAAACAACAACAACTTCCCCACAAGGGAAGTGGGGAATAGCCATAGGCTGAAAATTAATTTGGAGTTCTTTGCTTTGTTCTTGAAGAAAAGATCACTCAGCAGTATGAGTGGGTAAGGTGAAAGTTAAGTCATGACATGCCTTGGGGTCCTGATCCCATGTCCTATTCTCTTAAGAGAGTTCTCATACCTTGACTGTAAATTATTCTGGGTCATTATAATCTGCTAAAAATACCTTCAGATTCTGTGGTCCACAGAAGAGCTGTTCTTTCTCCGAGTGCTCATTTCAGTCACTACCTTGTTCCATGAATATTTGTTGCATGTCACAAAGGTGAAGTGCTTTGCAGAGGGGTCTCATAAGCAGTTTCCAGACCCTTTGTGACTCAAAAAGACTCTCTAATGATCTATCAAATGGACTTTTAATAGATTTTGTTATTTTATCATTTATGTCATAACTAGGTTTTAAAAAACTTTGATTATGCCCATTGTCCAGCCTGTTGCATGGAACTGGATGAGCAACATTGGAATTAACCACCTTGGTGGGTGAATGCTTTTTTTAATTGAAAGAATGAAACTGCAAATGAACCTCCATAACTGTGATTTTCAGAGTGCTTTAATTATTGATTGAAGTAGAAAGAGAGGACATGCTGAAGTGTTGTGTTTTCCTCTCTTTCCTCTGTCCTTCCCATTTTGAAGGAAGGTGGCAGTCAGCACTGTAGGTTTGCAAGAATTTATCTGATGGTGTTGCAGAGGCCATGTGCTCTAGACTGAATCCCTCCATCTCCCATCTCCCTCTCCTCTTGATTGACTCCAGGATGGTAAAAAAATTAACCAGATACTGAGTCACTCAGTCTTGCCAAAAATGGCATCCTCTGTAGGAGCAACTCTTAGGTCTGGGGAACTTTGATGCAAAAAAAGTTGTACCTCTAAAGTTGGTGACAGTGAAGCAGGTAATCTGGGGACTTCAGTTCTGGACTTTTAAATCCCACTTTAATCCTACTTCTAAATATAGAATCCTTTTGTGGATTTGGGCTTAAGTCGTTTCTAGCAGGAAGGACAGTTCAACACTGAAATTGATTTTATTTAACAAGGTTGTGTAATTTCAATTATCAGACGTTTTTTAACTTGTATTAGAGGTCTGTCATGATGGATTTATATAAAATAGACTGTCTTGGAACAGGGGTTGAACAGAACAGGAACCTAAGGTCACTTCTAGCTCTACTTTCTGTAATCTACACTTAGAATAAAGCACTAGCTGTTCTTCCGTTCTGGCATGAATGGTTTGTTTCTGTGGAATGTAGGAAAATCAAGAAAACCTGCTGAGCATAATAGTAGGTCTCTCAAGCTTTGAAGTCATAAAGCAAGCATGCAAGGCTGTCAAAAAATTGGTCTGAAGACTCTATTTCACTGTTTACTGCAGGACACATGTCCTGATTTATATGCTATGAGGTTATGCTTAGGTATATTCCATGCTCTGGAGCAAAGCCACTGAGACCAATTAAGTTCTCTGGATTAATGAAGGTACAACTGAGAGTGGAATTTGACTCACTGACTTCTCTGGGACTACATAAATATGAATTGAGAATGGTTTTGTTCATATATGTGTGATTGAATCCAATACTTAAATGCATATATATATGCATTTAAAAGAATATAAAAAATATGAATATAAAAAAACTGTGTGAGATCACTAGGCTAGGAGTGACTACTGTAGAATGAACAAAACTACTGTAACTGTGCCCATTGTCTGGAGAAAAATCTTATCAGGTTTGCTTGCTTTTCTTCCTGCAATATATGGTCTTAACTAAGTGCTATGGAGTTAATTTCAAACGTCTCACTCAACATGCTTCCTTGAAATTATATGAAAGAAGAACTTTTATTTAATGAGTGGCTGTGGTCCACAAGTTCTTTAGAGTGAGAAGTACCAAAATTTTTGATAACCTGTCGAAGAGTAAAGTTGAAAGGGAAACTGCTGGTAATGGTACAGTCAGGATTAATTAGATTGGAGTACTGGCTACAGTCCTTAAACTATAGCACTTCTGCCTTGTGTTTGCCAGGTATCAGAAAGTGAGAAGTATTTACCCTGGTCAACAATTGATTTGATAGATAAAATTTGCAACTTAATTATGCACACTAAGTTAGAAAATGTGATTTGGGTCATTTGAGTTCTGCTACTAGACACTAATAAGGAAAAAAAAAACTTTTCTATGAACATTTTTTAGTTGCTAGAAATTCATGCCAGTTTTTATAAAGGTTCTTTGTTGTCTTTAAAATGCTGTAATTAGAGAACTGATTAAAAATTAGTTCATACACAAATGCACACATTTTAAAACTGGGACCCAGGTGTCTGTTTTTTTATGCCAGTGAGCTAACCTGCATATTAGAGGTGATGTGAGATATATTTCTGCTATCATTCCCTATCTTGTGCAGTGCAAGATTGAGCCTATTATGAACTTTAAAATTTCAGGATGTGTTCCTCAAAGATGAATTCTTGAGATATGCTATTACTGCTTTCCATTTTAATTGACTATAAAAAGCAATGAAATTATTTAAAAATGGAACCATTTTTCTCCTACATTGGAATTTAAATAGCTAAATATTCTTCCCATCTCTCTGTGGCAGATTCACCCTGACTGGGCGACAGATGTCCACCAAAGCTGCTCTATCACTTAGCTGGATAGAGGAGAGAAGGTTCATGGGTCAAGATAGGGATAGGAGAGATCACTCGCCCATTATAGGCCAAGGGAAAACAGGGAAATCTCTGCTCCAGCACCTGGAGCACCTTCTCCCCCTCCTTCACTGATCTTCATGTCTGCAGAGCTGCTTTTGTCACATATTCTTAGCCCTTTCTTCTTTAGCTGCAGTTGCTGCTGTGCAGGAATTTTCCCCCTTCTAAACTATGTCTAAACTAATCCCAAAGGTGCTACATCCCATTGATGGCCTTGACCAACAGCTGGTCCATCTCGGAGCCAGCATGCATTGGCTCTGTTGGATGACGTGAGGGAACTTCTTAAAGTTTCTCCTAGAAGCCAACCCTGCAGCCACATCCCACTACCAAAACTTTACCACACCAATCCAACACAGACTTTGATTCTTCACCCAGAAACACTTTATATCTTCCCCTCCATGTTCTTGTATTGTTGTGCTTTTTAAATAGCCTCATGGTAAAATATTGTCTGTCTGAGAACTTATTTCCTGAATTCTTTCCAAAGTTTGATTTAACAAACAATGTCATGATGGTGAATCCATCATGAAGACAGTCACAAAAAAAACTTTATAAACTGCAGTAGTAGCTGAGCACTGCTTGCAGATTTGAAAGAATATTCTATTTAGAGTTTGAAGCTCTTTTTTCTGTAACTTTCATTCGCCCAGTGAAATTCTTTAAGTAGTGCAGTCCCTCTTTTCCACAACACTGCACTATTTTGTGACTGGACAAGACTGTGCTCTAACTAGATAGATTCCACTTATACTTGAACAGATACCAACCAGCTGGTGAAAGTGCAAAATTTCGTATGATGACCTTAGAGGCGTGAGATTGCCTCTTCAGTGGTATTTCTGAGATGTTCAAGTTCATTTTCTAGCTAGGCCTTTTATCCACCCATGTCTTCGCTGTTAGTCTGTCTTAACGCTACATGCAAATGCCGGAGTGCGTCCCTCAGGACACTCATTGTTCTACCTTGTACTTGCTGTACACTTGTAATTAAAGATGCGAGTATTATTTCTTCCTTCTTAAGCAAACTGTATCCACTTCCCAAGATTGTACAATCTCTCTTACTGGGTTGCAGAGATGGTGCTGGAAATGATGTGTGCTCTTGCATAGAAAAGCAAACAGGAGCTGGAGAGGTTGAAGTAGGGAAATAGATTTATTAGTTATCCAGAGAGCCTCCTGGCCAAAGCGGGGTAATCCTCTACTCATTTTCTTATGCCTTTTTAATCAAAATTTAGCCATCCCCAAAACATGGAATTTCTGCCATTACTGCTGGAAGACTATAACAGGTTAATATGTCTTGCATAGAAGAGGTTTTTCATGGTGTTCAGTGTAAATTATTCCACAGATGAAATATACCTCGCTGTCAGGGAGCAGCCTAAATTTTCACTTTCTTAATTTCATCCCATTACTCCTCGTTATATCCCTTGTACCAATCTAAATAATTCATTGCCCTTCTTAATGTTTATACCCTTCAAATATTTATAGGCAGTTATCACATCTCCCTTTAGTCAGACCTTAGCTGAGCTGTTCGTATTTAGACCTTTTAATCTTCATAAGAAAATCCTTCTACATGAGATTCAGGGCCTGATCCTCAAAGGTATGTAGGTGCCTGTCATTGACTTGAGTATAATTGTGGCCTAGATATTAGTACCATTAGGCAGCAGGGGTTTTTTTCCTCTCTAAATTAGTACTAATTTGTCAGTATTAGATTCTAAGGGGTACAGAACTGAATATGGTATTCCAGGAGCATCGTGGACAATTGTCGTGGTTTTAAACCAGTAACTAAAAAATTACTGATTTCTCGCTGTGAGATATGGATTAGAACAAGAACAAAACAGGCTTAAAACTTAAAAGGAATAAAGAAAGTTTATTAACAAAACTACAAGAATAAAAAAACCCCCTCAGAATAAACTTCCAGAATACTCTTTTATCCCCCATTACTTGACCATTCTTTTGTACACGTGACAACATAGAGACAGAAAAAAACTTTAGAACTTTGGTGGTTAAAACAGTCCCAATTCCTGCTAGAGTCTTTTCATCAGTCTTTGTAGAGAAACAGAACTCTCTTTCTGTTAATCTATGGAGTTTCTCACAAGAAAACTATTTCTGTTATAGTTTTCTATTTCCCTGATGTCAGCTGCCCAGAAATCCTGTCATCAGAGCTCACTCCTCCCATTTCACATCACTCTGAGGTGTGTATGGGCCAATGAGTCTAGAGATGTCATTTTAAGGATGAGTTATTCAAAGGCAAAAGTCTTCTTCATCTGTCTCTGTGAGCTCCACTGGAAAACAGTTTTCTCATTGCCCCCCAAGGCTTCAAATTTTCGCTTCACTCTGTTCCAGCACTTCACTGTATCACAATTACTCTACTTTTTACTCAAAATCTACACTTTGAACACTCTATTCCTCCCTATATACTCTGTCATGAATTAAAGGAGTTTTTCAAAACCTTATTGTCCATCTCCATAGCTTTAACAGAAAAATATTTCAGCTTATAAAGCATCTCCTTATTCTCTACCTTTTCTGAAGCTTAATTCTTTTCTTTACTGTCTCTGATAGTTTATAAAGTCTCTTTACATGTTGATTACTCTCTTTTTCTCTCTCTGGATAAAAGGATTAATCTGCAAGTCTCATCTGGGTAATGAAAAGGTTAAAATCTTGCCCAGGCTTTTGTAGATGTTCTGTGATCTCTGCCAGAGCAGGAGCTGGAGCTGTCTGCGATGGAAGATTCTTCATGGCTGCTCTGGAGAGTGTGGTCACTGTCTCAGCCTGCTGCAGGTCAAGAGCTTTTTTTCCTTTCTTTACTTGGCAGTCTCTGGTGAATTCCATCACTGCAGCCCAGCCAGGGACCGGCCTGGCCCGGCCAGAGCCCGGGACAAGCCCCGCAGGCCCCATCTCCCGGCTGGGAGCCGCTGGGCCCAGCCCAGGCCCCCCCCGGGCCGCATGGCCGGGCAGGGAACGGGAGGCCAGCTGGAGCTCTGTCACCTTTCACAGCCAGGAAACAAAGAGAGAGCAGGAGAGCTCTGGCTTTACATCTTAAGGAGGTGTTCACAGGCTGACTTAACTTTTTAATGGTCGAAACTGCTGTCAATTCTTAGAAATGACCGATAATTGGTCAGGAGGAAAGACTCCCATCAGCCACCAGCAGCTTCAACTTTCCTTAGCTCCCAAAGCTATCTTAAAGGTAAAGCCACCCCATGACACCAGTCTTCCCTGGTTTGCTGGGTTGTGTATCTTCTCAGTATGTGCAGCCCCCAGGGTGTGCTGTGCCCCTTGCTTACACACAGAATTGGAAATCTGTATCTACGGTAGTGTTCAGTATTGCCCTTACATGCCTTCTGGACCTCTATATTCCAGATTTCTTACTAATGAATTTGCTATTCTGTGTGTGTGAGTACATATATTTATTATAGATGCATGCATATATAAAAAAATGGTACTTACTGCCCATCGTTTAAACATAGATGAAAATTGCGATGTTCTGCTGAACATTAATCTCTATATCACTACACTATATAGTTTTTCAGCTTCGTATGGTGGCATTAATCACTACTCTTTGTTTACAGATTTTTTTCAAACAATTTATTGTCCATGTAACTCTGTTCATATCCAAGGCAATTTGAATTAAGATTGTAAGGCAGAATCTCTATATCAAATGCTTTACTAAAATCCAGCTACAGTAAATCTAGTGCAGGACATATTTCATTGTTCTCAGTGGTCTCTTTGGTCCCTTGGGTATGAGTTTTTGTTTGAATCTTCCATTTTTTTCTTGTGCTGTAGGAATTATTACTGGTGGTTATGGTTTCTGGGCTACCACAACTGGAAAAACTCTCTCATTGCAGTTAGAAATGGAAATAGTCATCCCATGTTTGGGCTCAGGATTGACTGAAATTTTGTTAAAGTACCAATTTCTGCCATCAGAAAAGAGTTTGGACATAAAGGTGTAGGTCTGGAACCAGTCAGAACTCAACAGATCAGCACACTAGAGTTAATGACTGTATTTTTGTGGGATTAACATGAAATTTAACATGATATTTTTAGGTTTTATTATTTTACTCCTTTTTGTCTATATTAAGGAAATCGTTAAAGCAAATATTTTGAAATTAAAATTGAGTACTATGTAAATGTGTAAAAGCAACTTTGAGTGGATAAAACTAATAGCCATATTTGAATGAACTTTAGAGAGATTTCTTGGCTGCATCAAAGTTTTGTCTCAGTAAGTAGTTTTTGCACAGCTCTGCTTCCATTTTGCGTCTGGCAAACGTGAAATCAAATCTTGGAACTTGATACTGCTATTTTAGATGCCATAGTCCTGGCACAGAGTGATGCTACGTCAAAGCCTGTATATCACCCACAAGCCTGCCAGACTGAACTGTCTCTCCTGTGCTTGTTTTTCTGACAGTGTTTGGGTGGTGGATTTGGATTTTTTGCCTGAAAGGGCTTGATACTTGTCAAGTCTGTAAAAAAACAACAAGACTTCAAAATATTACATGGTAGTAGCACCAAATTTGAATGACTTTCCTAAGGCTGACTTAGCTCATCTATGCTATTTTTCTGAATGACCTTGTTTTATTGCAGGGAGAGCATTTATCTTTTTAGTATTCAATACAATGCATTTATCATCTTTCATCTCCCACTATTTCACATTTGCTTATTCTGAATCTCATACAGATTGTTATCTACAGCAAAAAAAACCCCAAACATTTCAATCTTCTACAGAGCTGCTGTGCATTATTTTGAGTCTTATGCTCCATTGCCTTCCAGAGGTATACAATTTCAACTTCAGTCTTGCAAAGCTGGCTTGTTGTTAGTTTTGTGATTTTCTGAGATCACATGAATTCACATGAATTCATTATATGAATTCTTCTGTTGTTTAAACTACCACCCAGAAAGTTGTATGTGATGCAACTATGCATATATGTGTCTTACCAGAGACACTCGTACTCTGCCTCTTTCTTTGCAGAGTGCCATGTGAGGGATTATTTTAGGTTACATTATCAAAAGAAAGCTTTTGACAGTGTAAAACTTGGTCTTCCCTGGCAGTGTTGGCACATATAGCTCTCCCAAGAAATCTTTTTAAGTGTAGACAAGCCACTCCTGTGTGACCTTTAGTTGAAGCTAAGTGAACAATACAGAACAAAACCTCAGAAACTTCTATGAGAGGGTGAGCACTTAGGTGGGCTGCATGCTGGCTTGGATCAAACTGGATCATTCAGACTTGGGAAATGAGGAATTTTATTTTTTGGGTTTTTAAACAGTAAGCAAAGAAAACAGGAAAGGAATAGCACCTCCTAAAATTAATGTTCTGCTACTCAATATACATTTTTTTTATATTATAATTTTATACCTCTGCAAATGTGTAGTGCTGGAGAATCAGTTCTATAGTGTTCCTCTGACTACCTGTAATGATTTTAAAAAATACCAACAGAAATGGGGTGTTCAGGAATTAAGGGAGTAAAAAGGATCTCACACATTTATAACTTTAAAAATCACTAAGATGAACTTATTGCAAAACCCAGTACATTTCAATGTTATATTCTAAACTCTGGAAAAAGTGCTATATCTTTCCAAAATATTATTAATCAAATGGTCATATCTTGTCTGTATAAGAACAGAACATTTGGGGTTTGATTTCAGTAGGCTATTTTATTTTACTGATTTGAATTCAAAACATGTTATTTTCTTTTACTGTTTTGAATTCAAAACTTTTCAATTCTAATAAAACAGGAATGGCAGGAAATAGATATACTTTCTACTCTCTTTTTAGAATAATAGTGTTAACTTCTTTAGTTATAGGAAATGAATAATGACACCAATTATCGATCTTCTGACAGGTTAAGAATATTATCTCAATACATACTAGTCAGCTTGACCTTTTATTGACTTGACCTTTAGCTTCTCTGAGAAACAAAATAAGGACACCTACATAACTTTGTGCTGTGATTTTAAAATTCTGACGTGGTTTGGATTATAATTTTGAAATTGTTAAAACGGTAATCTATCAAATCATTAATCTGTACCAGTAACACAGAGCAGACAGAGTTGAGACAGGTTTTGGCATGATAACACAGTTGTTGGGAATTTGGGACAGGGGTTGATTTTATATTATTTTTGTTAAGTTTCACCTTTCTTTCTTTGCCTATTTTTTTTTTTTTAAAGAAGTCCTCTAACAAAGAGGAATAGGAAAAACAGGAATAACAAGCCTGACAGTCCAACCAACAGTGTGTGTTGGTTAATATTGTCTGAATTTCAATCCCCACTTCCACTATGTCCCAAAGTACTTTTTCTTGCCTTCTTGTGGAAAAGACTGTTCTAGTTTGGGTTGTGCTGCAGAAAATCTACTAAAAAACCAATTTAATAAGTTCTATGTGATGAAGATGAGAGTCTGCAAACAGCCGAGTATAAACTAGTACAATCTAAAATATTTTGTCATATAAAAGATAATTTGGTTCCCTGTAGGTCTTCTGGCAACACCAAGATTATCTATCTGTCTATCCATCTGTCTATCCATCTGTCTATCCATCTATCTATCCATCATCTATATCATCTATATATATCCATTTTTCAGCTATCAGAGAAGGAGATTGACATGAAAGGGAGTCATGGTGGACCAAGTAGCACATCTACTTATGTGGAAAAAGAGGATTATGAAGATGAGTGCATGCATCCTTGTGGGAAGGGCCATGTCTCCTTGAGAGTACCCAAAGCTTCTAGTCTTCTAGTGAGAGAATGCCTCCAAATATGAAGTATGAAATTGCTCCAAATTGAGTCTTGCCTAGATTTGGGGAAAAACACTGATCAAGACTGTCTTTCATGATATATGTAGACTTTTCTCTACAATATTCAAAAATATCACAAAAATAATGCTAATCTTTTTGACCTCTAAGCCTGATCTGTGTTAACAATGAAAGGCTGTTCTTGCTATCAGTCTTTCATCTGAAACAGCAGAGGTTCATGTGAATGATACGAAGGTTATAACCCTACTGTCAAACAGTCTGATGCCTTGGGATAAGTTCTCTTTCATAGCTCACCCTCTTAAAGATCATGGCAACCTCACACATGCACAGTTCCAAGCAAATAAACAAATAGATCCATGTGAAAAGACAGAAAAAAAAAAAACCAACAAAAACAAAAACCATGAGATGTGCGAAAACTAGAAAATGTCAGAGTTAATCTGTTAGTACAACCTCCGTGTGCTCCAGTGCACACACACTTAATATAGTGGCCTACTTGTGTGTACAAACACTACCTTTTTTTTTTAAGATTTCTGACTTGTATTTAGGATGGGCCTATTCAAAAAAGAAGTGAGGAAAATGTAACAAAGGAAATTATTCCCCAGAAGTGCTTTGCTTGTTGTTGATGTTCTTTTAAGTATGCTTAGTGAATCAGGCAGTTGCAAGGAGAGAAATTATAGTTTCTTGGGTTCTATCCTAGAGTATCAGGCTGTAGAAATTCACTTTCTTCCTCCTTCTGCCATGGAAATCCTGTATGATGTTAAGTGAGAGGATTTCAGGTCATTCTTGTCATAGCTAGCAAGGAATTTTCCGCCATTGTTTCTTGCATGCCACTAACAGTCGAAGATGGGGGCATCTTCAGCTGAATTCCTTGGAGTTGTGCTATGAACATAAGTGATGGTGGTATTGGGCACACTAGAAAAAAAGTGCTCAGCTGTGGAGTCTAAAGTCAGGTTGGTGCCCTCATTGCCCATATTTAGAACATAGGGAGTGCTTCTGCCTCACTTGCAGGCTGTGAATGCTTACTCCTTCTCAGGCCCTGCCATGGGCATGTGCCGTAGAAAAGGCAAGGAAAAATTAATAACTCTGTTTTAGGAACAGAGAGACAGGCCATATCCTGTGAATACACACCACAGTAATGAATGACTGTTCCAACTGTCTCTACATTGACCAAAGCACAGATCCTGCAGAAATATTAAAGCCACTGTGACTGAGAAATGTAGCAAAAAAGCTAAGGAACAGGAAGCTGAATAAAGTTACATATAATCATATTTCTGCCACATTAACTATATTTTGTACCATTTTCATGGTTTTCTCTGCAACCTTTTTCCTTACAATTTTTTGCTGGTTATAGGCAATACAGCAGGACTTCCTCTAAAAACCTGGCTTCCCCAGGGCTTCTTGTAAGCTGTAACTGAGACTGGGATAACTCAAGTTTTCAATTTCTAGACATTCAAATTGGATCCAGTGACAGAGTTAGAAAAATGAAACATTATGAGTTAGCAGAGCCTAGCCCTGGGTATTCCATAGGAATCACTGAAGGCCTTCTGTGTTATTTCAGCTAAAGCTAGAAATTTTTTTCTTGGGAAAGTTCTTTTTGGTACTGAGAGATGTTTTTCCTTCCACTGCAAACAGTGGAAGGAAACGTAAGACTATTTCTTCACTTTTTTCTCTCATATGCATAACCAAAATCCGCCACTAAAATTATGTGATGAGAAGAACTTCTGTAGCTGTATGTGTAACAGGGTTAAAGACCTCATATGACCTACTTGCACAAGTACTTCTCTGAGCATCCTACAATTTATTTGGAAAAACAAACAAACAAACAAACAAAAACTATGATATACCACAGCCAGGAGTATTCTGGACTTGATTACTTCTGTTTCATGGTGAGAAATTTCAAAGAGGCAAATTTCAGCCAGAAAAAATTGCAATCCATCTCCTATGCAATCCAGTTGCTTCCATACCTGTTCGCTCTTTTCTAGGATCTTCCAACCGTGACAGCTTATCAGCAGGAGTACCCACCAACCCAGGCTACTTAAACACTCTTTGGATTAATGCAGCTATGCTTAGCCTGTCATGTCCTTACTCTTACAGGGCAATATTTTATTCTGCCAGTGGTGCTACAGAGTTTTGTTGGCACTCTCAGACTCAGCGCAGTTGGGTCAACAGTCTGCTCAGCAATTCTCCCCATTATTTATCCTCCATGTTTGTTTTTTTTTTTAATTTTGGGCATCATTTAATCAAAACCAACACAATAAAAAATTATAATAGTGCATCTCTCCAGAAAATTGTGCTTTTTAACTCTTCTAAGTTTGGTAGTTGTGTTTTATTCATGACATATTACCATAAGAAGGGAGAAAGTTCCAGAGATATAACAAAAATAATGCAATACTATCTTTTTACATGGATTTGTATTCAATGGAGATTCAGTGTTTTGGAAAGGTGAGCTTTTCAAAGTTTTGCAATTAGATGAAACAAATAATTTGATAATTGTGTTTCTTGGATAATTTAAATTTCTATTAATTAGTATTAGAGGAAGAACAGTGTTGACAAGTCAGAGTTTACTTTGATGAAGCATAAGACCTTCCTGTAACAAGATCTCTGATTCTATTGTTAACAACAGGAGAGGCAGGAGCAGAAGGAAGATAATTTTTGGTATCCTGGCAGAGATACTTCTGTACCATTAGTTATGGCAAAGAATTTTCCTAAAGTGTTCTTGGCTTTTGGTGTTAGGAGTAAAGCAATCTAAAAGGATGGCTATCAAGCAATATCAAATAAGATTAATGTGGCAATATACACAATATCTTTCACAAGGGGACTAAGCAGTTCTTATGTGCATGGTGTGAATGATGGAGGGTGGTTTCTAATGGTTATGTTTTTGTTAAGGCAGCCACTTTTAACAGGGTTTGTGCAAAGATCTGCAGACTGTCATAATCTTGGCCTTGGCTCTTCAGTGGGAAGTTAAGAATGTTGGAAGTGCCAAGTGATAAATGCAGAAACAATCCAAGCATTTAGGAATATCCCAATGTTAGGATCCTTTTGTGTGGGAATTAGGTACCAAAAATAAAGGTTTGATACTTTGTCAGTTACTGACTTATCTTCCTAAGTAATGAAATCCCCAGTTAAGCCTTTGAGTACTCCTCTCCCATGATGCATATTCAGGGATGCTGCTTTGATCCATGCCACTTTGGGTTTCAATCTCTTCTCCTCCCTGCCTCTTTTCTCTCTCCCCATCATCAGTAAAAAGCTTCTTTGCAGAATTTAGAAGCACACTGAACTTTTGAACTGGTATCAATGGTTATCCAAATTTCTAGGAGGGCAATTGCTATTTAAAATATTCCTATTGTTCTTTTTAGAGTCTTAGTCCTGATAAAGTAATCATAAGTAGTGGTGTGAATCTCTTTGGTACTTTCCTGTGAATGCATTGGGAAATACATATTAAATACATTGCATCCACATGTGTAATATGAATTTAATCTCCAAGTCACTAACTCCCAGGTCTACCTCCTGCTTCCCTTGGGGGGGAAGCCTTGTGAGCTAATTAGTGATAGCACATAAGCTTCAATCCTGAAGAACATTGTTCATTGTATTACTTGTGTTAAAAAATGGAGGATGCTGCTGGATTGTAAAATGCATGGAAGCAGGAGAAACACTTAGCAATGGAAGAAAGCTTCAGTAATGCTCAGACATCCTAGTGCAAGGCCATTCTGCAATCATACATTACATCTGCCTGGTCAACACATAGCTGAATTAATTTGGGAAACAATCACAAGACAAATTTTAATACATAAATATATATGTAGGGAGAGATATGTAAAAGTTTTAACTGCCTTCATGGGGCTCATTGGAGGAGCCTCAAGGGACTGTGCTATGGCTGCCCTCTGGCCCTGAGCCGGTACATTGAAAAATTATATCTGCCTGGTCTATCTTTATTACCTAGTAATCTGGGTAATAAAATGTTGATTGTACCTTTTCCTGTAAATGCACTCCTGATAATGTTTGGTCCAGTTACAAAGAGATTCATCATTTGTATTCCTTTCTCAAAATGTAGGGGGTTGCCCTGTTGGATACCTTAGCATTCTGCTGAGGCTTTAGCACTGTTGGAAGCTGGCTGTCGAAAGATTTTCCTTAGAGTAGAGTGGAGTAATGAAATATTGCTTGTGAATGGGGGAGGGGAAAGTAGGATCCACAGCAGAGAGAGATGTTCTAAATTGCTGAAATTAGAAATAAATTATTCAAAAACTGTAGTATTTTTATGGCACTGTAACCTCTTCTCCTGCTGGGGCTTCTCAGAAAAGCCCAGAAATAACAAAAGGTGTGGGATGTAAAATGACAAAGGTCAGACAAAATGTTCACTATTGAGATGAAAAGCTAGGCTTGGAGATTACTTGCTCTTTGAAACATCTTTCTTCTTACAGAAATAACAGCAGCACAGACTCAGTGGCCCTTACCCTTACTGAAACCGAGTGAGCTAGAGCACATCAGGGACCCTCAGTAACTTTCCAAGCACACCCGTGTCAATGCAAATTAGCCACTAATTACTCCAAAACACTGACTTTCTATATCAAAAGGTGTGTGGGAGTTCGGTTAACTCATGCCCCTTGTGATTGTGGTAATGATGTCTCAATTACATGTGTATGCATGTCTGAGAGATGCACAAACACCCATTAATGTGCCTACGCATTTTACTTGTGTTTATGTACAAACAGCATACATTTTTTCCTGCACTTGTCAGTGGTTCATTTGTTAGCTGGTCGTTTTACCTTCTTCTGTGACAGTATTCAACTGATATTCTAGCAGGGACCTATGTGGTGTTTTTTTGTCTCAGTTACAAATATAAAGCCAAGAGCTTGGATGTGTGAACTGCACTGGGACTCTTCAGGTGCAACATGAAATGCCATTCTTGAAATTTTTACATTATTTGCAGTAGAAAGTCTCCAAATTCCAGTGGTGTTCACAGCTTCAAGTGGAATGATTTCGTTCACTCTTGGGACAGGATTTTTGGGTTGCCCTTGAACAAGCCAGTACAGATAGCAACAGAGTAGATGCTCATCCTATCCCTCCAGTGTAACAGATTGTAAGTAGAAAGGTGGACATATGCTTGAAAAGAAAAAGAACTGGTTATGGGGGTGCTTGTTTGACTTTCCCAAACTTCCAACCCTGATCACTGCATAAACCTATGATCAAGCACAGCCACATTGGTCTAGTTCCCAATCCCCTGGAGCAGATCTACATGTAATAGGATCTGGAGTGTTTTCCCAGACTGTGTTGCACTACATTGCATGGAATTGAAAACTCTCATGTCTAAAGACCATAGGAAGAGCTTTTTAAAGAGGGTTTCTTAATACGGAGTTGTATAAAAGGGCAACCAGCCCAATTGGAGATGGAGAGACTCTGCATATGTTGGGTGTGACCCAATATGCTGTCCTGGGACAATTTCATTATTATAGTGCATTATTGCATTCTTCTTTGAGAACTAAAGACATATTTTGATTTTCTGCTTGCATACTGGAAGAGAAAATACTGGTATTGTTTTTGAAAAGTGTATGTAATCTAGTCTTGTTCTGCAATAGAAGCGATAGTTTGTAGGATGTAGGATAAGCTTGATGCCTGTTCTTGTGTAACACAAAGCTCTTCTAAAATTACTGGACTTCTATGGTTTTAAAATTTTCTTGAGTTTGGTTGCAAAATCTGTTGAGGTTGGATTGCTGAACAGCAACAAATATTGAAATTAAAAAAAATTAAATGGAAAATAGTAAATACATATACAGGTGATTTCATTTTCCTTTACTGCCATAAGGCTATGGAACTCAGTCCCTTTTTTGTAGTGCCTATGGTAGCAACATAACTCTAGATACAAAATATCAGGTGTAATGCATTTCTCAAGTACGGTGACTATGTGAGGGCAATTAGTGAGTTTTTCATTATTATGAATTGTTTGAATTTAGTGCTTAAATTTGACTTGAGCTAAGGCCCTAGTAGGTGGATTGAAATGTGTCTTCCCCCAATCATTCCTAACAAACTGTTATTTTCTGCATTATCCTTTATGACTCAGAGTCTCTAAGATGTAGTTTCAGGTGGTGCCTCTAATTGCTTAGCTGATGCTTTCCCTAAAATGAGGAAATTAAAAAAAAAATTCATCTCCATATGTAGGTATCTTAACATTTTTTTAATATATTTTAATTAAAAGTCCATTCCCAAAGTTAATTTTAGATGAATGATTGTATAGTGACAGGCAGCTGAGGGGTCCTGCACTTGGCTGTATTCCATCAAGACTGTATGACTTGTAATTAGAAATGAGCTAATGCCAAAGCTGATCTTTTCCAAAGTCTGAGTGTGTTCAGAGAGGAAGACTCTGTTCTAATTAAGAATAGAGTGGCCAGTAGCAAAGTTCAGGTCCTAGTGAAGCAGCATACCACTCAGCAAAACCATAAAACAGAATTAAGTTTTGCCATCCTGACCGCAGCAATTTATGTGATCTTAAGCAGATTTTGAATTTAGTGGGCTCTAAAAATATACTTAGAGTTTAGAAATAAAAGTATTTTCACTGACTTTGGATATTAAATTTTACAATTTTGGTTGTAGCTTTTATTAAGCATAATTTTAAATGAGGTGATATTGAAACTTTTTTTTTCCTAGGATTTAATAATATCCAACATTTTCATTAGGTTTTAACAAAGTCTTCAGAATTCCTCATCTTCCTTTTTAAAATCTGAATCACCTGATACTTTTCCATCAATGAGTTTTGTGGACTCTGAGCAGTAAATAGGGCATGAGTTGTCTATTGTAAGACTGAATTAGAACTCTTGTGATTTTGAGTGCCTAGGGACAGTGGAAGTGGAAGACACTCAAATCATTCTTATATTAGGGAGTACAATAAGAGTAGAACCTGGTAATGCTGATGAACCCCTTATGGTCTCCTGAATACATACTTTTTCTTGTTTCTCTTCAGATGAATGCCATTATAATAAACCCTTTTGTTTATAACCTGTCTTCTAATCCAGAAAGCATGTGAATGCAGTCAGCATAGAGAGGGACATATTCATCCATTCATCTGTCACTGAAGTGCAATCACCTCTGAGGTGAAACATGGCACTGGTTCTTACATTAAAGTACTGATGGTAGTCTGATCACTTTCTTTTTTTTTTTTTTTTTAATCTTTCAAGATTAAGCCTCACCATAAATCAAGAACTACTTTTTCCCTTTTTCTTTCTTCCTGTGACTTCTAATACTGGAACCAAAGTAGTTCTCTGTCCTTTGTCAGTGCTTATTTTTGAAAAGAGACTTTGAGTTAATAGCGAACATGTCATTTTGAACTTCAGCAAAGGATCTCAGTTTGCCATTAAATTTCTGCTACTGGTAGACACAAAGGGGCAGCAAAAATGCCAGACAGTCCAGACCTTAATATGTTTTTCATGGCTGGAGGTGGCGTGACAGTCCTCTAGCCATTTGGCCATGAATTCAAAAACATTTGCCTGGAGCCAAAAGCCACCACCATATAGATTTCTCATTGTGCTTGTAAGATTTAGGCCACCAAGGCTATTATTTTATTAAGGCATCTTAGAGAGAAGCATTCCTTTGTAAACAGCCCCTGTCTTTTGAAAAGACCTTTTTCAACTTCTATAATTTTTTTGTGCATTGATGACAGAGCAGCCATTAAATCTGGACAGAGATAATGCCAGGTGATAAATTCTTTTTCTCCTGAGCTCGTAAATCAATTGGCAGAACTATACACTGCTTGGTGTAACAGTGTACCATTTTTAATTTGCTACTACTGCAGCACAAACTAATTTTAGCACTTTAATGCTTGCTCTCTGATCCAGTTTGCAAAACAACTCCTGGTTAAAAGCAGTGCAGTAGGTGGCTATATTTATTGGCCTTATACCAACAACTGACAAAAAAAAAATCACAACTGATGCCAGTATTAACGTTGTTATATCTAGGTACTAGTGAAAAAGATAGTTGTGTTTATAGTAAGATTTGTATCAATTCACACTATATTATTAATATTTAGTTTGACTGTCAAAAGTCCCTTGCTGATACTTAGGGAAGAGTCAGAGATATCTCAAGTTTTAGTAGCCCTAGTTTGCCCAGGGCAAAAAAATCTGATTTTCAACTGGCCTAGTTGTAGGTCAGGTTTACAAAGGTCTACATGATCTCATCCTATTGAAGAGTTTGTAGAAAAAATCTTCAGTGATCTATTTTCAGCATTCTTCCCTCATTTTTCCATTTGTATTTGGAAAGGACCAATAAAAGCTTCTAAGAGAGAGGAGGAATACTCATTTTTCTGTATATAAGGACTTCAAAAGGTGTCACTTTGTTGAGTTTGCCACCTTACTTCTGACTCCTGGGAACAACTTATAATGTCGTTGTATTTTCATAGTAGATCTGTCCCCTCAGCTCCTTGGCCTGTTTGCATGGTAGTTGCAGGGTCTGTAGGATGATCATGTGTAAGTGTAAGAATGGATCATGGATATATTTTGAAGTCTAGTGTGGAAGGATGGCCAAAACAAACTTAATAGAAGAGTCAGACTTCTACTGCTTCCTCAAGCAAGAGGACAAGGCTTTAAACCAGATGGGAAACCAAAACCAAAGAAAATTAAAAAGAGGAGACATTAATGTTTCGTCCTTGTCATATTTATTCCTTCCATTTTCTTAAATAAAAGTCTGCTGTAATTTTTGTCTTTCGAATGAACTGCTTGTAAAAACACCATGGGAAACTTCAGCCTAATGCAAGAAAATCAGAGTGGGCCGGATGGAGAAATGAAGGAGTCTGAGCAACACAGGAATGATAAGCTTTGGGATGCAGTGGAGAGTCAGCAATCTGACACTACAAAGGAGAGCAGTTGAGCAGTGTGCAGGTCCATAAGAAGGGGTTGTATTCATGAAGGAGCAGGCAAGATTATATAAAAAAATAGATAATTCCCTTCACATGAGGAGTGAAGGCACAGAGAGTGATAGCCTTGAACTGAGCTGAAGACAATCAGCTTTGAGGAGGTCAATTTGAGGCAAATCTGCAATGGAATCATCACTCTAAGAAAAACATCTTAAGCCCTTAGTATCAAAACAAAAAAGTTACTACATCCACAAACTTGAGTAAGCAGTTACATTTTATCATCCTTGAAACTGATACTAGCTCTCACATATATTTACAAGTTGTATCTTCCTATGGATTAAAATTAAAGTTAATTAACCATGAAGCACTACCTGTTATGTTAACAAAAAACTGGAGTGGCCATTTTTGGCTTTGGGGATATCTTTGAACTTACAGAATTACTAGGTTGGAAAAGACCTTCAAGATCATTGAGTCCAACCCAAAATGCAACAAAAATCTAGATGGAAGAAAATCTACTGAGCTAGTGGGAGGATAAGGGGCCATGAAGCCATTACAAACTCCAGAACTGTACTAGTAAGTTAAAGACCTACTTGTCATTATGGTTCAGCCTAGAGGTGGATCTCATAAGCCTCCTTATTCTTTACCCTGCTGTATGTCTAATTAGCCATATTGGTCAAAGAAATGGTCTGTCTTTAGCATCTCTGGCAAGAGAGACAAAGAGAGACAGGAACTCCCTGTAGTTAAAGAGCTAATGTTTAATTCCTACATGAACTTGTTTTCACAAGACATATATTAGGACCTGCTGGGATGTTTGAGGGCATCAACATGTGTTCTGCTTTGCAATTTAATTGTGCATTCTCTGTTATTTTTAGTCTTCAACTTGAACTGTAATTCCAAAAGGTGTTGATGCAAGGGAGCAAACAGTGATGAGCTATTAAGGGTAATTAACACACAGCATCTTTGCCTTTGTGATACCAGTTGTATCTAACACTTATTGCTAAGGTTCAGGAAATACTTGCTTTCCATCCTGGTTTCAGGCAGGTGGCAGACTGATTGGTTTCCTTGCAAATTTAACTCAGAGAATGGCTTAGGACAGGGCAGAATAAATTCAGGAGGGACAAGGTCTGCTTCAGGTTACTTGCTCTGTAGCTGGAATAGGAAAGAAGGACCGAGGAAAACAGTGAACATGCAGAAGGAAATCATGGACAAATGAGACCCCTGAAAGCACCAACATGCCCGGTGCAGAAGGCAGGAAACTGCTCATTCACTGTCTTTTGTGTGTTGCCTTACAAGTGCAGTAGCTCTGGAACAAATATAGGGGATGCTTTCTAAAAATACTATCAAGTCCTGAGGGTGCAGATAGAGTGTATTCTACACAAAAGAGTCTAAAAGCATATGGATCTGTTGTATTAGTCCCCATACACTTGTCTGTACAGTTCCCAAATGAAAGATCACAGCCTACACCAGGACTAAATCACAGGCTGTTTTTTTTTTTTCATAGAAATCTGTTTAATAGCAGCAATTTACCGTCAATGGCAAGTAGGAGCAAATTTGAAGATAATCTCCTGAAATAGGCTCTTACAGATGACACAGTTTCATATACAAGAGCCATTGCAATTTATAAGAACATCCTTAAAATGTTCTGTAAAGTATCTTAAAATATCAGCATACATTGTAAGGTCTATTGCACACTTCCACAATGCTCTTATAAAAGCATTTATCTACTCTAATCTTCTTAGTCCTTCACACAAATGATTCTTACTGTCAGAAGATGAACACCTAGGGCTTTATCTCATTATCTTTTATAGCTGGGTTAAAAAACTCCAAACAACAATAACAAAACCCTACCATTTTTTTGTTGAGTAGCCATAGCCATGTACCTCATCCTTGTGTTAAATCAACATTCCTAATTATCAGCCTGTGCTTTCCAAAGATAAGTCCTGAAAGAGGCTAGTGTGAGCTGATTCTACCTCTCATTACAATTATTTTGTCCCATGTTGCTTTACTGTTGATTCTTCAGCACTGAAGCAGCTGCATATGATTTAAAGTAAACTTGCAAGGTAGGGCCTGTGAATCTTTCCAAGTTGCATCCTGGTTTGTAGTTTCACTGTTTTCAAGGGGAAAATGGTTTGGACTCTTGAGTTATTTCAGGTTCTGAGTCTCTAAAATTCACCTAACACACACCCTCACAACATGCCTCTTGGCTAAGGATGTTTTGATGTACAGTGATCAAGGGAATAACGCATACCTGCATCAATTAAGAGTCAACTTCTATGAAAACATCTTGTCCAGAAGACTAGGGAGCTGGTAAGTTGTTGTAGATACAGTAAAAGAGAGACAGCAAATGTAGTAAGAGAGACAAATACTGTATTTGGTCTTCATTTTCATCTGGGATAACACTAGAAAAAAATATGCCTGGTCAATGCAAGATTGAAATCCAAGGGCAATGAATAAATAAGCACTGATTGGGCTGACAGTGAATTCATTTTAAAATAGGAAGGGGAAATTTAAAATTAGAAGAGAGCCGAAAATAGTAAGCAGCAAAAAATGCATTTCATTTCTAGGGGGCCTATATCCTGCAAATCCTTAAAAAAATGTACCAGGAAGGAGGTTTAGAGCATGTTCCTTTAAAGGAAGAGTAGAAAAGTTTACTAATGGCAGAAATAGAAGCTGCAGCTGTGAACATATTCTAAAGAGTGTTAGATAAGCACTTGAGGGGAAAAGCACTACAGGTTACAAATGCTAGACTTAATTGGCTATATGCCTTCTTCCATCCTGAAATGTCACTATGCAACCAATGTCAGCTTCTCCACTCATCTTCTCTCCAGGGGATAATAAACACAGCCTTTGTACATGTCAAAATTGTGCTCCTTACATTGCTGTTCAGAATAAATCTGCACAATCAGTTTCATTTTTCTTTCCCATTTGCTTTTGTTTGGAAGGGGGAGGTTGCCCCTAAGTCCCCATGTAACCCTTCTGTTCCAGGAATATCAAATGCCTGGAGGGTTTTTTTTAGACAGATCTTACATGTAAAATAAGGACATGTTTTCAGGTAACATGAATATGCCACCTGAAGTCTGTCACCTATCTCTTCCTTTTCAAAAGCACAAGGTCAAGGGTGCATGGCTATCTCAGATCCACAGCATACACTTCATTCATGGCATATCACTACTGTAATTGCAATCCTTGATGTATCACAAGAGAATCATACTAAAAAGGGGTGTAGCCTAACTCCTCAGCTCTGTGAGATGAAGCCATCAACCTACATGTAAGCAATATTTTTATTTGAAATACACTATTAGTGTCACTAGAGATAATGTTGACATGAAGCACATCTTAATGTGATTTGGGTTTTTTTTTAGACACTGCAAGTGAGATCTATGTGTATATTTTCATGAACAATGGTAAATTACAGCATCAGTACAAAAGAGTACAAACTCATCCACATAATGACAAGTTTCCAAGGGGAGTCCACTTAGATATGTGTGAGAGTCCTTGAAGATAATGTTTATTATTTAGGAAGAGTATGGCCAACTAGCCAAGAAGTTTGGATTGTTTTCCCACTGACTGACCCTGCTTTTGTCAGCAGGGAATAACTTTCTCAGGATCACTGTATGTGTCCAGCTGTTTAGAGGAGCAGCTACACTCGTGGTGTCTGTAAAATTGTGCTTCAGATGGGCAGGATTGACTGTCAGACAATAATTCTTTTTTATTACTACTACTTCCTTCTTTCCTTCTCTCATGGCCTAGTTGGCACTTTGACCTTCCTACTGCCAAGTACTTAAAATATTTGTGTTGTTAGTTTATGAAGCATCAAACTCTCATTACCATATAAACGTTGCTAGCAACACTTTAAGTATTTTAGCAGTTGGATTTCAGACCTCATCTTTAATCCATAATTGCTGTGCTGACAGCTCTAGACAGACACTTTTTTCTGCTTGCACAGAGCTCAGAGTATTTGTGAGGAATCCTCTGCAACTGGGCTTTCTCAGATAGAATTCTCAGAGAGGATGTGGTGGGTTACAGTTACAACAGGGGTAAGACTTTTACAAAATCAATTTTGCCTAATGCTCCAAAATACTAATAATGTACATTTGAAAAGTGCATCGGGCACTATCTGTTATAAGGAAGTCTACACATTAAATTTCATTGTAATGATCAGAGGCTGCCTTTCATCTTTAAACAGCTGGATAAATACTGAGGTTTTCAATCAAGCACTTCGAGCATGGGGACTGCCTCTTCTGAGCCCCCCAGCTCTGCCTCTCACCTGCCTTTCTGAGACTTGTAATAAACCTTGCTGTGGGTGTGGAGAGGGTACTCAAACATCCCAGAAGGAGTTTAGGAGGGATAATTGTGAGATAGAGCTCTTCACTGTTCCTCCCTCATTTTTATGCTTGTGACTTGACATGAACCTTTGGAGGCAATGGAAAACCAATGCTCTTTCCTAATCTAAGGGTGATTGTTGCCTTTTTTCTTCTGGAATAAAGGCTCTCTTGAAGAAATTCTGAGAAATTCTGACAGTTCAAGTCAAACTGAGTCTTTCCACACCATAACAACCCAGAGCCAGGCTGAGGCTGTATGGCTATGGTCCTCATAGCAGTGTAACTCTGCCGTGATTGCTGTGGCATTGACAAAATGAGAATCTGGATTCAAGGTTGTGTTTTTAATCCTCTTGGACCCTTGCCTACACAGCAGTTACTTAAACATAATTCTCATTACTTATTTGTGTCTTTAATATATTATTACATTAATTATACAACTTTTATGGTTTATTAAAAAAAATGTCCTCAGTTAGGACATCTTAGTACATACTATTTCATTTACATGCATATTTCTGTATTCAAAGCCTTCTGTGGTTCCAACTGATCAAAAACAATAAAAAATTTATAAAGTAAAAATACTCTCTTGGCCTTAACTTACACAACTTTTAATTCAATTTTAATTATTAATATTATAGTTGCTCTTTTCCTTTTTTCATTTATGATTTTGTAGAAGCTAGACTTGGCCTTGGTTTTCTGTCCTGGACTGAAAAGTTTAGCATTTTCAGCTGTTTCTTTACCCTTATTTCACCAATTTCACTTGTGCTCGATTAGAAAGTATAACTTGAGGCAGACAAAATAACAATGCCTGAGGGGAAAGTATTTCCTGTTACGGATTATCAAGGTACTATCCTTATTTTTGAGCTGATTTTGTGTAGGGTGTGGGACAGAAATGAACCAGTGTTTTGGATTACTATTTTTTTGAATCAGTCATTCATTTCATCACCTATTTATTCAGTTTTTGTGCAGGACATACCTTTTGGAATGCAGTCATCATCTGTTGCACCCCATTGCTGAGTGGTCAAGGATGGCACACTGGTAATGCTTCTGTGAAAGGAAACACCATCCAGTGAGCAATGAGGTTTTTCTCAGTGGCTTAGGAGTCTTTTCAATTTTATTTGACTCCTTGTTATTTTGAAAGGGAAAGAATTCAAGACAAAAAAGACAGGTAACTGTAACAGATACAACACATGCAATTGTATTTTCTATAGTAACATGGATTCTATTTTTTACTTACCCCCTATCCTATGATACTGAATTTCATCCTATGCTTGTTTTTGTCAGGATACTTGAAGAATGCCTTTTGCACATCCCTTTTTCTGGCTCTGGTTGGAGGAAAGATGTAGGTACACACACATATGTTCACACTGTGCATTTGCAGAGCTTCTGGTTATTCCTTTTGACAAATTATGGATAGATGCAGCAAGCTGACGGAGGGAAACAGAATAAAAAAAGGAGGGAGCTTAGAAAGGGACCAAAAAATATAAAGAGGCTATTCTGTTTTTAAGACTTAGAGTTGTCACTAGATCACCTAGTTTAAGATTTGAAGTGAGGCCAAGTAATTGTGTTCAGTTTCTCTTTTCTTGGGGCCAAATCTTGAGTGAAGTGAGTCTGGACCAGAAAGGCTGGTGTTCCCATGACATACAGATTTTTCTGTCTCTTTTGTGGGGAAACTGGGGTGACTATAGCTCCTTAAGATCTTTCACAGAGCACTAAGTACTCGTCAGCAAGCTTGGATCTGCTTGAAGTGGCTCCTGTTAAATCTATGGGCTCTTCTGCTTTTCTGACTTAACTTGTTAGATTGGTTTTTTATTATTTTTTTTTCTGTGTGGAAAGTTTATTACTTCTTTGATTAGAAGCTGTTTGTTAAAAAAAAACTAAGATCTTGCTACACTTTGGGGAAAATATCTGATTGGTCTGACTACTCTTAGTCACTGTTTGCAGTGGTACTTTTCATGAAAAACAGTGTTGTGCAACAAATATTCTGACAGCCACTGACTTTTACTGTGCCACTTTGGCACTGACTTTTGCAAGGGAATTATATCTTTATGTCTCATTCATAGTATGAAATAATATTACACACACATACATTCAGAGAAGACAAAATACAATGAAAAGTATTAATGTATCACAAAGGAAGAAAAAAATATTTAGTAATAGGTAATCTGCCTGTGTTTTTTGCAGTATGTTTTTGCTGAAATTTCTGACATCAACCATTTTCTTTGGACCTCAATACCCTGGGAAATGTCTAGCCTCAAATTCTTCACTGCCTGTGTATTATAACCCACATATAGTAATGTATGGGGAGATAATAGTGCAGTAAAACTCATGGTATAGATAATTTTAAATGGTATCTTGCATTACTTTTAATTGTAAGTAAACTACAATAAGTAATAGACAATAAAAATAAATAATGATGGATTTATGTCATCTAATCTCTCCTTGTTTACTGATGGGCACCACAGTGAGTCCAGAAAAGGATGAAGTATAAAATATGCAGATATTATGGTTTCTTTTCTGTGCTGTATTTTAGTGATATGAAGTCTATTCCTATCTGAGTTACTATTTAAATAGAGAAAGCAAAGGAAACAGAAAAATCACCTCTATCTACTTACTATATATGAAATTTCTGTGTTGCAATGACCTGAAGGAAACTGAAATGCCACTAGCACTCTGGAAAATTCACTTGCTTTTTGCCATCAGTAATCATGATCATATATATATGCTATAATGAAGGTGTATTTTACAGTTTTGCTGCTTTCTTCCCTGTGACATTTCTACATCAACCTCTGTTGCTCCCCATGTAGCAAAAAGCAAAATACTAACTGATGACTGCTTATGACCTGTTTAGAAGCATTAGGATACTCAGCTGAGTCCTCTTAGGATTTTGTAGTTCTCTGAGGAAATTGGGTGTATGAAACAGCATTTTTTCTAGAAGGAGAATGATAGAAAAATATCCTCTTTTTTTTTCTGCCCACTTCTGAGGAATGAACTAATGCAAGCAAATAGACCCTCTCTGTTATTACACCACTCACTATTTTCTCTCTGCTCTGGAAGGGTGCCTTTCTGTTGATTTCAGGTGGTTTGGGTGTGAGCTGATGGCTACAAGCCCCCGAGGTTTCACTTGTCTCTGACATCAGGACTACTGATGACAACGTGTCATGAATGTTCTCATTAGTGCTTAAATTTTCAGCTCTTTATTAACAGTGTGGCAATTGTTGATTGTATACCTGTGATAAATGGTTCAATACACAATTACTAGGTCAACAAACTGTTATGAAGTTCTTAATTTTTATAGGCTTAAGATGGAGACATAGATGCAGCTAAGAAAAAAAAAAAAAAAAAAGCTAGAGAGAGAAATAAAAAGCTTTCTGCAATGTCAACAGCCACTAGAAGCATTTTATATATTACAGCCATCTTGCCCAAGGCACCACAGGAGGCATTGACCCATTACCAATGAGATCATGTGTACAGCATTCAAGAATTCATGATGGAAAATGCCTTTGCTTTCCTCATGCTGCATTATTTCCTAGTTTTTCTTTAAAAGCAACAGGAAAAAAAACAAATATAAAGAAAGCCTCCTTATTTTATATTTTTGCTTTTCAAATTCATTTTTATTTGTGCTTCAGTTCTCTGTGGGAAGCAGCTAATATTTACTTTACTACCAGCCCTTTATGGTAATCCAGGGTTCAACAGTGCAAATATCCCAAAGGGTGAGCAAGTTGGAACTGCTCTTCTGAGGACAGATCAGGAGAGGTTTCTTGCAGAAGGCAGAACATCACCTGGAGGTTGCAGGCACCATTTGTTTCCCTCCCACAAGTCAAACTGAGCTGCTGGTTTTGACTCGGTGATAAACCCAACTCCTCTCATCCTTGTTCAGCATTATGTGTACTGCCAGGGCAATTAACACTTCACTAATAAAGGCATTCTCTTGATTCTTCACTCTGTGGCTTAATCCTGCTGCCATTAAAATGTTTTCTGAGGACAGGGCTAGATCCCTTATTTACTTCATTGTCACTCAGCTCCCCTCAGAGGAGACTATTCACACCTCTGAAAGAGTTATTTGATCTTTGCTCTTACTAGACCACAATTATAAAATTATATCTCTTCTGCACATTTGGGCAGATCATGAAATTAGGCAATGGGAATGGTACTAAACTCAAATCCTTACATCAAATCTTCAACAATTTGAAACCCAAATCCTCTGTCTTTTCCTTCTATCAGCTTAAGGCTTTCAAAAGTTGTGAATGAACATTGAAAAATTAAACAAAAAAAAAAAAGAAAAGGAGAAACTTGCTTTTCTGTAATGTATTTGAAGTAATAGTTTAATGTTTATCCATTTGTTACATATAAGCCTTGAAGAAAATGTAGCAATTAAAAACCAGTTTTGCTGTGTGCTACCAAACACTGCACTATTTATCCTTTCATTTAGGCTGGAGGAGGTCAAAATAGCTTACATTGTTTATAGTGGTTCATTTTTTTTCTAAATTATTCCATCCTCTTTCATACTGTGCATGAAGCCCTGTTCTGTGAACCACAGCCCTAATTCATTTGAATATGTCAATTCACAAATAAAGTGCCAGGTGGTGAGCAAAGAGGGTCAGAAACCGGCCATGTGAGTAATGCCTTGATACCACTATCTGGCCCTGATTTTCTGTTGGTGAAGTCATCTAACGGGAAGAATATTTGCCCTGAAGAAAGCATATATATAAAAACAGAATAATCATGCTATCCAAGTTGTTTATCCACATATCTTGATGATACACATAGACCTGATGATCCTGATGAGTCCCTTCCAGCTTAGCATATTCTATGATTAATGTCCCATCCCCTTAGGATTTCAGCTTCAGCCCATCCTGCAAAGAGGTGACCATTGTCACTGGGGATGCCCAGGTAGCCAATTGAAGAAGCAGAGCTGCTGTGTCTGTTCTGGTGTTTTAGCTGGAGGACAGATCATCGTGAGGCAGGAAGCTCAGAAAGGCTGGTGTGGGTGACTTCCTCCCCTGTTCTTCTTCACAAGCCACCCAGCAGCCTGTGCTTCTCCCCTCAGCCCCGGGTACAGAGGTGTCTGGACACCGTGCCTGCCACACGCCCTGCACTTCACACCACAGGAGCACAGGCTGCTGCCCCCGATTATAGACTCTGTCAAAAGGGTGAGGCTGTAAGCTCTGGCTCCTGCTAGGAGGTGGAGATAGTCTCTTCCCACTACTCTGCTTGTTTACCTTCTGCAGGGACTTCTACAGCCCTTGCTTCGAGTTTTGATTTCAGGCCTGTGCAAAAAACTAGTGTTTTGGTTTGTTGTTTTTTTTTTGAGAGGGATAAATCTGTTAATAACATGAAAAATCCAATAAAAATCAGAAGCAGTCTGCAAAGGGATATAAGTAAATCCCCCAAACACCACAAATAGGCCAGCCTTTACTGTAGCTACTTTTTATTGGTTTTATAAGAGCCTCTTGAAAATTCAGTCTCATTCATTTTGGGGGCTTTTGTATGTAAAATTGTGCATCCCCTTGGAATTTTGAGGCATACATTTTTAATGTTCTAATTGATTTGGACTACATTTTTTTTTTAATATAAAATTCTTACCATCATAGGTTTTTGTGATCAGATCAGCAGTGCTGGCTGCATCATCCACCGGCAGTTTTGCAAAATGCTCACCCGCGTGTGTAGTTGCAATATTTTCCCGCAGAAACAAGCCTGTGTGTGTTCAGTGGCACTTGTTACAGCAGGTTGCTGTGCTGACTGATCTGTGAGGCAGTCAAGGTGTTTCTTCACCAGTGCTGACTCAGGGACTCTTGGGCAGTGGCATGTCTGCCTCCCTCTGTCCACTGAGAGCCAGCGAAGGCTGCTCTGTCCTTCTCTCTCTGACTGCAGGCTGAGTCAGTGTGAGCATACAGGATGTTTCTGGTGCCTGAGACTGAGCAGTGGGATGTTTCATATGTTCCTTGGGCTGACTGACAGTGTCTGCAGCTCGTCTCCTCCTCCTCCTCCTCATACTTGCATGGGCTGGGAGATGGGACTGCCAGGGTTTGCCTCATGGGGCTGACTGAGCCATAAGACAGATTGTGCTGTAAGAAATAAGAAATAGGCCTAAAGAAATGAATTGAGGTTTCACCAGAGCACTTGTTAAGTGGGTCATGAATCAAACACAACAAGATCTACTGGCCATCCTTTTTTTATCTGTGGTTAGAGGCTGCCATTCAGTCCTTCAGGTAAGTTACATATCAGAGGCTGAACAGGTGGGGAGGGTGAGGAGACAGAAATGACCTTATCCAAATTCTTTATTTAACACCTGAAGCTTGAACTATCAGTTACCAAAGCGAGATGACTGTGGTAAGAGACTGAATCGATAGAAAACAAGTGCTGAAAGCCATGTGTACTGAGAAAATCTTCATTTCAGCATGCACTAGACTGAAAATGAAGCAGTCAAGAAAAGCTTTGGGACTACTTGAAGGGATGAAAATGGTCACTGGCAATGTAGTGTTGTAGCCTCAGGGGAACACACCTGGCATCCCCTCATTGTCAGTCTGTTATCCATTTGGTTAGCACTTGCACTGTAGGTCTAATTTTGTCTCCATAAGACAAACCAAACTATTTAGTAACTTGAGGCCAGAATGGTCAAGCTCTGTAATAAGCTTAAACAATGGATCAAAAATTTAGAGCATTGTTTTGCTTGATTTTTACTTTTTCTTTGTTAAGCACGTTACCTGTCAGACTATTGACTGTCAGAGAAGACTCTCATAATTTAAGGCTAAAAGATGAGGCTGAACCTTCTTTGCAACTTTCTTTCTAGTTTTCCAGGAAACATTCTTTTAAGTGTGAAATTTCTCAGTCTCTCTGCTTAAACCCATAGTAGTCTTTTAATTTTGAAAAATGTATGTTCTTCACCAAGGAAAAGTGCTCAGAATTATGTATTGTTTTGGGGAGGAAGTATTAAGTGCTTAATTTTTATAATCTAAAAGTGAGCCTCAGCCTTTCATAAAGAAAGCTGTTTGAAATAGGTGTGGATTTAAAGCAAAATAAATATAAATAAAAATAAATAAAAAAAGTTAATTCTATTTTTCTCTTACTTTGAAGCTGAGGGGGAAAGCCACTTGAAATGTTGTCACATAATATCAACCAGTGAAAAGTACTTGCTGGATGAAACTAAATATGTAAATTAATCTTGTGTCTCAGGCTTTTCTGTTCTTATCTGATACCAAAAAACTTTTTTCTCAGAATCAGTTTAAAAGGAGATTCTGAATTTTATCTGACTTCTTTCATTCTACATAAAGAAAATATTTTTTTTTAAAAAAAAAAAGAAAATTGGACAAATAGCAAAGTTAATACTTCCAAGGTTCTCTTTCAAGTGTGACAAATTTCACTGCTTTGCTACAGAACACAGTGGATGCAAGGCATTTCAGAAGCCAGTGCTTAATGAGGTAACCAGCAGCAAACCTTAGATAAAAGCCAGTGACACTGAATGGAGACTGTGCATTTCTGTGGCAAGTGAAATAGTCTATGGGGTGTCTATTTAGAGCTACTTCTTCATTGTTATTTGTAGATGAAGCAAATATGACAACCTTTCTACCTTGTTTAAAACCTAGGACTCTGTGTTTATGTGTTAAACACTTTACCAGAGATGTGCATTTGACCATTACTGAACTGCCACATGTGATTTCTTTCTTGGTTAGATTTGATCTTGGTGGTCTGTCTTTTCATCTCTGTAAGAAACTATTGATGTCTTGGTTCTCAGTCCCTGCTTCCCTAAATCTTTGGTTTTCTTTTGTGTTCCCATAGTTACAGATATTAAGTGGGAAATGATGAGAAGAAAACAGCTGAAGAAATGTCTGAAGTGTCTTTCCAATGCAGGTATTTGACATGAGTGTCCTTCCCGTCTTCCTAGCCCAGACAGTGCTGCAGTAGGACTCATTATTTATCTGCATCTACTGTCATTGCTGTGATTCTTCTTTTGACTTCTGTTTTCATCCCTAAGTGTCTGTAGTTCACTGCATGCAGTTTCTGGAGTTTGGAAGGAGAGAGGTTTCCTAGAGGCAAGGTCTGCTGCTGATCTTTGCACTGGTCTCTGCATTAGCCTTTGTTTTTCTCATTTGCAAGTTGTTGATTTCATCATGATGTGGCTTTGTGATTACCTGCATATATGTGGAGCTGGGAGAGAAAGTAAAATAGAAAGCAATTACTTATCTGACTCATCAGAGCTATTTCTGACTTATGTTTTTACAACTTTCTGGGGCTGATTTGGGTAGGCAGGGAGAGTATATGTGTTGACATTACTGCTTTGATGGGTACTGTTTAACCTTTCTGTTTGGTTCATGAGAAACTGGTGCTTTCTTGAATTTGTTTTCAATTATTTGCTATGCCTCTCCCTTGTGATCAGCTATATATCATATCACTTAAAGAAAAAAAAAATCAATGATTTTGCAAGTGTTGGAATTGTTTCTGTATAACTGACTCTCATTGGAATGAAGGACAAGATCTAGAAGATCCTTTTCTTTCCTACTGTTGCTACATGCAGCTTTGAAGATGCTAGTGGTGAAGGCACTACTTTTTAGACAAGATAGCTGAAGACCTCTTTTCCATTCCTTGAGGAGTAATCCAATTAAAGAAAATTGGACAGTGACTAAAAGCAGTGAAAGGAGGATCTGGCCAGTTATAAAACACTGAGGCAGATTGTTGAGTGATCTCTGTGCAGTGTTCTTTGGAGAGCATTTAACACAGAGTTTAATCCCATTCCAGGATAGTTTATATGTATCTTTATATGCAAAATTTGGAAAAAAAAATCAGTTCGTGTATGTCACAAAACAGGGGTAGCTTTGACTGCAATAACAAAAATAATACGTATGCTGATTGTGTTGTATTATTTGGTGTATTACAGCTCCAGTTATCTTAAAACGGTGTAATTCACCAAAGTCATTAGGTCTACACTGATTTGTTTAGTGAGATTCACTTCCAAATTCCTGTCATACAACAGTTCCAGCACCATTCTCCAAGTCTGTGCGTGAGTGATGTGTGTGTGACTGGAGGAGAAATTGCTTACCTTTTTCTAAACCTTGTATTAATTCACAGATTTATCCAAGGGGTAGGAGAGGTTAAAGACGTCAAAAAGTCTTTTCATATGGATGGCAACTTCAGCCTTAAGGACTCTGTAGTCTGGCTGTGATCATGCAGCTCCCATCAGAGGCTGCAAGGCTCAGTGACCCTGACGATTTGGCATGGCTGTCCTCATCTGATGAACACAGTGAGCTGGCTGCTTGCTGCATCCAGCTTTCAGAAAGGAATCGGAGCTTGAAACTGGTATGTTGTGATGAAATGGCATGGACTCTGGATTAGAGTCACTGTGGTGGGTTAGCATTTTCCAGGGTGATAATAGCTAGATGTCAATGCCTTTCTCACTTTCTCTCCTGATGTCGGTGTAATAGTAGAGTGGCCAAAAAAAGGTATTGGCTCCACCCACACCTGTGCTTCCTGAAGGATTACAGGGAAGACTAAGGATGCCCTGGGCAGTTCCACGGGAGAGTGTGCAAGCTCCCCACAGAAATGATTTTGAGTTGTTTTGAGGGCCTTTTGTGTCCTTTAAGAAGCAGTATAAATATTTCATAAATTACGGCATAGCAGTTGTTTTGGCAGCCAGCTGGATGGGTTGGAAGGTGCTTCCTGAAAGGCCAGCTAGGAAAGGAGGCTTTGTTCAGGTGTCAGACTCAGAGCATGCTCTGACGCCTTGGAATATGTGCAGCCCAAGAATCAGTGGCTAAGATGGAAAAGACTATGAAAATGAATAGGAAGCACCTCTGAGCTATTATTATGCCACAAATCAGTAAAGAGTTTTCAGCCTTATCATGTGGTTTATTCACTGTGTAGCTATTACTACATACATGGGGAGATCCTCAAGGTATTAATTATCCTGTGCTGGAAGGTCAACACAAAAATTCACCTGTAGTAGGTTGCTAGCAGCTGAAAGGTACATTTTTATGCTGGACACTCAGATTTCAGGTTTTCAGGATGATGGAGAAGAGGATGCCAACAAATGGTTATGTCTAATGTCTATGGCTGTGTGAAGGTCAAAGGTAGGGAAGCAGGGAACCTGAAATTACCTCAGTGTTTAATGAAAAAATTGTAGTTTTGATTAAATATCCTTTTACAGACATGAACTTTTGCCTGTCTGCTTTTTCCTTAACTTTCCTCCTCTAAAATAGAATGTCCTTATGCTCTTTTGCTATTAACTTGTGAACAGTAATTATGCAGTTATGTATGTTCAAGCCTGTAGTTTCCTTATAGTAATATCTTGGTTTAAAAGCATGAAGAATCCTCACTGTAGAGTTACCAATGAAAACCCAAAATGATGATAAGCCTGCTGAAGAAGCCTATTTGAGCTTATGGAACAAAAATGATTTACAAGTTTAAAACAAGAATTTTTCTCCCAAAGTTCTGTTCTCCTGGCTGAATTTGAAGAATCAATCTAATCTGGAAAGATGTATCATGTTATTTATATCCTTTTGATAAACCACCAAAATAACCTTTTAAATTCAGATGGCTTGTGCCTTTAAAAGTCTTCTGAGACTTTCCCTAAAAATAGTTTACAAAGCAACAGAGTAAAATTGTTGGGGAATTGCACTCAAATGCATTAGAGAGTCTATTCCTGTGGCACTTAAACCAGTCAAAGTAATAAATATAAAATGGTAATTTTTCTCCATGAGCTGTGCTTGCTGCTCCCACATGATTTCATTCCCACCCCAGAGTAATATAACACTGCCTGCTCTAACAATCTCCTGGATTCATGGAATAAGGCAGCATGTGGCTGCTACTTTAAGTGTGCTCAGAAAAATTGACAATTACAATTAATCCCTGTTTGCCTCAGAGCATTCCATTATTATTTCCATACCCCAAGTGTTGGTGATTTTTTTAAATTGTAAGGAAATTTAGACCAAGCAATGGATTAGGAGGATATATTGCTGTATTAAACAGCAAGTGAAAATATAGCAAAGTAGGGTATAGCTCTATTTTGGCCCTTAGCTGTATTTTTAACTGGTCGCTAAATACATGGGAGCAATAAGCGGAGTAAGTATTGTAGATGACCATTAAAGGGTTGTAGTTCATTGAATTTTGGTTTTTGTCTGATAAATTAATCACCTACTTCTTCCCAAAAAATGTCAATTGTAAAAAATTTCTGTTAATTTTGGGATTTATTCTGTGCTGTGAAAATTCTGCTAGCTCGCTCAACTTGTAGGTTACTCTGCCCTACTTAAGTTTTTCTTCATCAAGGAGATTTTGGGTTTGTCCTGAGGGTAGTCACAGGTACACACAGTCCTCCTGCATTGGCCAAATGATCTGTGTGGGCAGTTGGTACATTGTCAGAGCTGGTATATTGTTTTGAGAACTAAATTTAGTTTTAAGGCATAATTCCCAAACTTGAGAACTGTTTTCAGCATTCATCTCACTGATTAATTATTGGCCTACTTTAAGGTATTTGGTTATATTTACCTATATGTATTAAGTGCATATGTTTGCAGGTTAATTTTCTTTCCAGGGATAACAATGAGCCAATCCTTTGAAGTCAGGGATGACTGCAAATGACTATCATCATTTTGTTAAGGTACTTAAGAGAGGTCTTGGCATACGCTTTTCTATTATTTTTTTCTACGTTCAACCAGACTACTTCTGTATCAAAGTTCTTTCAGATGGAATTTATCGTAGGACACCCACATCCAGCACCTCATGTGAAATGCAATCCAGCTGGGAAAACAGTATGAGCATAGTAAGTACATAAATTATTCCACAGGGGTAGTTTAAGCATACATAGTTCAGGGTTGCAAATGAAACATTCTGACCATAGATGAAACAAGGGGGTAATACAGGAAAGAGACTGGGGAAATAACTCTGGGTTTTTTTCACCTGTAATGTTGAGTTGAACATCTTGTCTTAGTCTGATACCTTTTCAATAAGTGGATTTTCTTTATTTGTTAGCATGTTCTGTGTATGCTCTGTCAGAAAATTTACTTGAAGGCATTCTGACTTCTTTCTGTTTCTCAAATCTATTAAGAAATTCAAACTATGGTGAGTCTGTCAAAAGTAACCAAGCATTCTTCCTTGCTTATTGTCTCTATTGTGGTTAAGGGCATGTCTGCCTTGCACAGTGGAGCACCTTCCAAAAACCTGTCCATCAGCTAGATCAGCTCATGAAATATAGTACCTTTCTCGGATTGCACTGTGGAAAAATGAGAATGGCTGAAGGATAAGATATCTAATGTATGCCATCTCCCCAAGGAGACCAGTTCTTTGTCTCCCTGCTTGGAACTGAGCAGTTTCAAGACTTAGACAACTGTTTAATTTGAGTTCTGGTTCATGTTAGTGGTAGATGTAATCATAACTCACAATTACTATCAACAGCTCCTTACACTATGTCTCTAGAAAGCTACCAGGAACAGGAAGGGCTAAAGATTTGGAATATGAACTCATGTCCCACTCTGTTCCTCAGCTTAGCACATTACCACAGGGTGTGACTGGTGATGGTTCATACCTATTCAGAAAGCTAAAAATTTCAACAGGGAAATGAGTTGGATTTGTGTCCTATTTGGCCATCTTAGCTCAAGGATGTTAACCTAGGATTTTGGTAGGCAAAGTCTTGCAAAGTACAAATGCTTCATCCAGCTCATCCATTGAATATTAGTCATCATCCTTTATTTTTCTATGTGAGCCAAGGACATGCCACTTTCTTTCAAAAACATCTTACATAAATTCTAAAGTCAGTGTGGTGGTTTTGGTGCGTGGGTTATTCCAGCTAGAGTAGCTGGAAGAGGAGAATTTAAAAAGTAGCACATTGCATTTTGATTGTTCATGGAGTATCTCACAACTGAGCCACTTGTTACTGTCTGTGCTGCTTCCTAGAAAGAAGGGTTTCCAAAGTACTTGTGAGGGAAGTCCACTGCTACTTAGAAGAGCAGCAAATTGATGCTTTTTCTTTGGTACTTGGTATCCCTTGGGAAGTTCCTGTCAAGTCTTCAGGAATTATCTCCATTGCTAAAATATATTTGCCTCCTCACTCTGCAGAAAACTTTTTCTCAGCCTACCCAAAACAGGGGCTTCCCCAAACAGCTGCATTTCTTTTGTCTTTTCTTCATACAGGTGTCATCTTAAATGGCTTTCTGCATCTCTTCAGGGGAACACCTTGAGCCACCTGGTTTACAGGTCTTGTTAAAGACCACCTCTTCTTCCTTAGGATAATGTTCCAGATTGTTTTCTGTTTCTGTCACATCTAATTTTCCTACCCTAATCAGCATAGTCAAAGCGCCTGCAGATTTTATATGCCACAACTTGTAAATTTATTTTTTTTTATTGTTTTTGCCCTGGGCATCAAGAGCTGTTTTTTCCCTTTTGCCTATCAATTATGTGTGCCTGAGGGTTGGTAAGGTGATAATAAGCCATTCTGAAGAGCTCTGCAAGCTTTTCACTTGCTTTGTCACTTGGAGCTGCTATTTTTCTTTGCTGGCAAATAGGGAATAGCCTAAAAAGTCTCCCCTCGGTTAACTTTTGTTGTGATTTTTCATGGTGCTTTCAACTACTCTCTGCTGTTCACTTTTACATCTGTATGATTTTAGTGAATGCTTCATGCCTATTGCATCCTATTGCATCTTTCAAATGTATTAGAAAAGCCATTTGGTTGCAAGTTTCATTACTGTTTTTCTTCATGAAACCACAAGAAAGTAGATTAGAAAAGAGGAACAAGTGACCATTAAACCCTAAAGAATGGTTGTCGTCCAAGAAATGTGGTGGCCTTAATTCACCGATGGTTAATTTTTAATTGTGTGCATTAACCTCATACCCCTGTGGAATCTGAGTGACTAAGCTCTTGACATGCCGTGCTCTTTTCCCACTTTCTCAGTTTCCTCCCATTGTCTACTGACAAAGCAACGTCCCTAAAATACTTCCTGGAACAAAGGTTAATCTATAATACAGTCTCCCCCAAGTAAGGAAGTATCTATGATGAGGCTGCTCATAAACCAGATGTGGGTTTGTTTTTTTTTTTACGTCTTAGACATGAACCTTGTCTCTGGTCCTTCCATAGATATGCATGTGCTGCTTGCATATTTCTGAGAAGGGCAGCTTTGTCAGGGCAGCCTCTTACCACCTGCCAAACCCCAGGGAGAGTCAGTGCTGCTTCCTGCATGGGTGGTGAGGACTTTGCATCTGCATGGTCACCTGTGTGCATGAGGAGCATAAGGGCAGGTGCTGATTCATCCGTGTGTTAAACAAAAACAGTTCATTTGTCTTGCATTACAAAACTGGTCTACCTTTAGTGGATGCTTGGAAAGCCCCTAGGCAACCTTCCAGAAAATAAATGGGTGATCAAAGAAAAACTTTTGGGATCCATAAAGTCTTTAATTTTCAAGGAGGGGTGAGTCTGGCAATTGCCTTGTATCTTCTGAAAAATTCTGTAAAGTTGAATGGAAATATTTTCTTTTTCTAAAAAAAAAGTTCTAAGGAAAACTACAAATTGTTTGATTCGGAGATGCATGTATTTTGTAAGTGATCCTTTCCCCAACTCTCCTTACAAAAGAAAAAGAGCTCTTTAAAAATATGGTGGCAATTCTCAGCCATACAAACAACAACTTTCCAGCAGCTAATATGCTGTAATGTTTCCACTGAATGCTCCAGGACCTGGATGTGCTTCTACTTTCCTGATTTTCTGTCACTGGAGTTGTAGTAGTTTAGATTCGCTAATTTTGTTTCCCAGCCAATTCACCAAATAAATGTCGTGGTTTTAAAGCATTAGCTAAAAATCCCTAGAAAACTTACTCATTTTTTTGCTGTGAGATATGAATTAGAAGAAGAGCAAAACAGGCTTAAAACTTAAAAGGAATAAAGAAAATTTATTAACAAAACTACAAGAATAAGAAACTAGAATAAAACTTCCAGAAACTCTTTTTCCCCACTACTTAACCATTCTCCTTGTTTACATGACAACACAGAGATAAAAAAACCTTGGTGGTTAAAACAGTCTCAGCTTTGCTATAGTCTTTCCATCAGTCTTTGTAGAGAAAAAGAAGTTCTCTTCTGTCGATCTATGGAGTTTATCACAAGAAAACCATTTTCTCATGGCTTTCTCTGATGCCAGCCTCCCAGAAAACTCTGTCATCAGTCCTTTCCTCCCATTTCACACCACTCTGAGGTGTGTAATGGGTCAAATGAGTTTAGGGATGTCGTTTTAAGGATGAGTTATTATTCAAAGGCAAAAGCTCTCTTCATCTGTCTCTGTGAGCCTCTCTGGAAACAGAAGTTTTCTCTTTGCCTCTTAAGGGCCACAAATCTTCAACAACTATTACTTCTCTTTTTCTATTCCAGCATCTCATAGGATCAAAACTATTTCACCATTTGCTTAGACCCACACTTTGAAATACTCCATTCCCCCCAAAATCCTCTTTCATGAATTAAAAGAGTTTTTTTTCAGAACACTATTGTTCATCTCCATAGTTTTAGCAAAAGAATATTTCAGTTTATTAAAGCAGCTCCTTATTTCTCTCCCCTATCTGAAGCTTAATTCCTTTCTTCACTGTCTTTGATAATTTATGTTGTCTCTTTACCTGTTGATCACTCTCTCTTGCCTTCTTCCTGGAAAAAAGATTAAATCTGCAAGTCTCATCTGGGTGGTAAAAGGGTTAAAGTCTTGCTCAAGCCGCAGGTGTTCATGGTGCCAGCTTTCAGCTCAGTGGCACTCAGAGCTGGGGCCCGCCTGAGAAAAGCTTCAGCCACCCTGGAGGCTTCCTGGGAAGCTGCAGCAGAGCCCGGCCCGGCCTGGGCCCGGGAGGAGCCCCACAAGGCCCCATCTCCTGGTTCAGGAACAGTGGCAGGCCCAGCTCAGCTGGAGCCCAGGAGAAGCCCCACAGGCTCCATCTCCTGCCCAGGGACCACAGCAGGCCCAGCCCAGCCCCTGCCTGGGCCGCATGGCCTGGGCAGGAGCCAGGGAGCCAGCTGGAGTTCTGCTACCTATCACAGCCAGAAACCTAAAAGACTATGAAATTCCTGGGCTTAGGTCTTAAGGTGGTGTTCACAGGTTGATTTCCCTTTTCAATGGTAAAAACTACTGTCAGTTTTCAGAAATGACCAGTTATTGGCCAGGAGAAAAACTCCCATCAGCCTCCAGCAGCCTAAACTTCCTTAGGTGGTTCTCTTTGTTTCTTAAATGTCAATGCATCACAGGAGTGCAAAGTGGGAGGTGGGTTAAACCAGAGTTTCATTCTGCAGAGGGGAAATATCTCCAGTCCTATTGGCTCTAGACACCCACAAAGACTCAGTAAAATTTAGGTTGTTCTTAAAACAACCTGTTCCAGGTGATTTGACTTACTAAGTTAAAGACACAGTTTCTTTAGTGACCTGACAGTTTTGAGAAAGCTGCATGCTTCCTCTGGCATATGGCGGTGTTTCATTAAAAATGCTGTGCTGCTAGAAGAGCATTGCCTGTGGGAAATAGCTGAAGTGCAAAGAGGTTGCCATGTCTGACCTGAAACTTATAGACTGGTTCACTGACTTTTTTAAGAGGCTTGCAATTTCAAGTGATCAGAACAAAACATATGTAATATCAAGTAAGTAAAAAACAAACAAACAAACAACCACCCCAAAACGTCTCCATGCATCAACATTTTTATTGGGCTGTTTTGCAGTATTTGATTTCAAATTCTGCTGTTTTCTCCCAGAGACAGCTGATGCCATCTGTAGAGATGGAAGAGATGTCAGCAGTCTTGCCCTCAGGATGCACTCTATGCATCCTAACAAGTCCATAAAGAGTGTAATAAAAAACTGACGTATTCATTGTGTTTTACCTGATGAGAAGTTACATAGAAATGACTTCTGTAAAACCCTTATCTTTCACCAAAGATCAAATTTATGGTGGTCCCATAAGCATAAGCATTCCAGGTTGAAAGTATGATGTTCATGTGCAATAAACAGTTTTCAAATGTTCTTGATCTCATTAATATCAGTGGATAATAACATATATTACAGCACTTATACTCCAAGAGAGCAATGTCAAAGTTAACTTACTATACCATTGTGTGAGCTGTTTTCCAGCTCAGAGTCCTTTCTCCACTGAATGTATTTGGTTTGCTTCACAGTAATTTTTGCTTTATTATAACCTTTGTTCTCTGCAAATAGTGTCCATGGGGAAATGGAACCATAAGAACACCTGATCTCTGATATTGAATTTGTCTTCTGTCTTCTTTCTGCTTTCTTTTATCTGGAGCTTAAATCCAGCCTTGGTTAAGGGTTATAAGATTTATCTTATACCCGTGCACTTGGACATGAATGGGTTATTGAGCTGCCTTTCTAGCACTTTTAATCGTGCCAGGTTGCACTTCAAGCTAGACTTTCAAAGATGTGTGAAGGAGCTACTTAGTAAAGTAGTTCCTTGATAATGGGCTTTTACATAGAACCTGCCAACACAATATTTTCAGAAAAGCTTGAATGGAATCTAATGTAAATTCCAGTATATTCATTCTGTTTTTAATCTCTGTGGTTTTGCCTTTACCTCTCCAACCTGTGTGAATTGGCCTTCTCCTTCATCTTAATTTTCCATGTTGTATGTGGTCAAATAGAGAAAACAATTCAGACTGTAGGTCTTCATGATCACCTTGGTTTAGACCTTGCCCTCTGCCCTTTAGTTTTATGTGGTCCCTGGGTTTTTATATGTGTTGTGAGAGTGCTAGGATAAATAGTCCCTGAGAGAAGGATCTGCTGAAATGTTAATCAGCTACACAGACACAAAATTTCTCTGCTAAAAAATTGCTCCTTCATCCCCTCATCATATAGCTTTCTGCCATGATACTCTCCTCAAGAAAAGTGACTTTACATTGGCCCCCATCAGTGCTGGCTCTACTCAGTCTTAATCACTTTTACCTGTTGAGAACACCATTTGTTAGTAGATTAGTCAGTTCCATTTTTCACAGGACTTTCACCCTCATGAAGAAAGGAAGGATTATACAGAAGCATACAAATATTAAGATGATTTTTACAATATTTGGAATTACACTGTTGATATGCTGTTATGCAGTGGACAGAAGAAGCCTCTGCACAGGTTATTGCAAGATTGTCACTTGTTGGGGTTTTTTTAACTCCACTTTGGTGGCTCTGATATTTGTCTCAGAGTGAATTGTCAGCTGATACCCTGATGCCTAAAGAGGCTTACCTAGAACAGAGGCTAGACAGAGTTAAAGGAATAGAGTAGATATTTATTAAAAGGCCTTCAAAGGATACACCTTAGGCAACACAAGAGCCTGGCCAGGGCTCTGCCTAAGATGGACCCAAGGTGGATGACTAGCCATGAGTTTTCACACTTTTATAAGTTTTGGTTCATTTAAATATTAGTATTAATTGTCTAATTACAACTTCAGATTATGAAGTCACATCCTCCTGGTTTGGTCTCCTCAATTTGCTGTTGGTTATTCTTTTTGGGCCTGAAGCTCTTACGGTGTCCTTGGTTCTCAGGCTGGAAAAGGATTGTTTTGTCTAATTAAACTGTGAAGAGAACTTGTTAACACTTTATATGAAGTTCAGTCACACACTAAGGCAGTACAGAATCTGGAAAATATGAAAGCAAAAACTTAAGGCATCACCCAGTGTTCTATAAAAACTCTGTAAAGAAGCTCTTACCATTACATACTGTTCTAAGAACACGCTGCTTTTTTTACAGAGGGCAACTATTTAAGGTGAACCATAAAATTGTCAAGAGCTATAAATCTCTGGAGTTAGTACTGTAGAACATTAAATCTCCAGAAAGCCAGCAATATCTGTAATGGGCATAGCCATATTCCATAAGCGACTGCCTACAACAATAAACGTGGGACAAGCAGCCACTTCTAGCATGGTTCAGGCAACAATTTACTTTGTAAAGCCCACCCAGCTTCACCCATGTTCTTATACAAACAGGATCAATAACCTCATTGGAATTTAGATTAGAACATAACCAGATGTGAGCCTGCAGGTACCTAAACTCGTCAGCTCCAGCCCAGTCAGATAAACATAGACTGCTGCAACTTTTAGAGTCAAATATGACTGTCTCAATCTCCGTCAATTCCAATAATGTTGTTTTAGTGACTCACTTGTCATTTTCTCTGTCATCATGCTCTAAGGCATGAGCAGCCAGAGGGGAAAAGAAATTGCTGCATTTCATTGAAGCTTGCTGTTTATCCCTTGTTTAGTCTAAAACAGGTCGTTTACAGTGTAAAAAAAAGTGCCTCGCTTATAGTATTTCACAGCACCTTTTTATTCAGACTGAGTTGTGGGACACCTGTAATGATGGGTGGTTGTTAACTGTGAATCCACAAAAATCCTGGGGAAATAAACTGACAGCAACAATTGTGTACAAAAATATAATATGGATTGTGGAATGAGTCAACTTTAGAAAAGCTCTTTTATGTTTTTGCTGCATCCTTAGTTTTCAATGTTTTTCTCCTCACTTCTTGTCCTATTGTCCATATGTCTGAAATCAAGCACCTGTATCTTGGCAGGATCACAGCTTTACCTTTTTTTCCTCTGGACTGTTCTCATATTTCTCTTTAAATATATTATCACCACATTGGGAATGAGCTAACACCATAAATCAACCTTGATGTTTCTTTTGCTGATAACCCCATTAGAAGAGTAAGAAGTTCCAATTGCCCTGCTACTTGAGAAAAGAGATATTTGGCGCTTTTTTTATAGCTTCTGAGAGGCATCATGAACCAGATTCTAATGTTTAACAGAACAAAAACCTAGATGATAGCGACATAGTAAAAACACCCGAACACAGTGGAGCTATTTAGTGAATTCTTCAAAAAGCCAAAGAGGAAGTAGCGGCAGAGGGGAAGGTACCTGGGTGGTGACTCTATAGACTATCCCATGTTCCTTGACATTTGTGTTGCATACCTCTACCCTGACAGAGGTATGATATGCTGTTAATAGAGATTGGGTAAAGTTCTGTGCTGTATCTGGCAGGAAAGCACAGAATGTCCCTGCCAAGGACTGGTTTCCATTGGGGTGAGTACAAGATTCACGATGTGTACCTGCCTCCTGCAAAATGCCACAAGATGCAATTTTCAGGCAATTTCTTCTCTACCCATCAATCCTCATTGCAATCAACTGAAAAAGAAAGAATCTTAAAATGTTGTTGAGATGGGAAAAGAGATGTGGTTTTACTGTTTCAGACAGAGTTGCTAAAGAAAAATCCTTTTGAAAAATCCCCCAGTTTTCAGAAACTAGGAGTATCACGAGAGTCTGGGACTGGTTTGTCCAGGTGGGGGAATCTACTCTTAAAGCTGCTGAAGTTGAAAATGCTGGTGACAAAAATGTACAGCTTAAGTATGAATGTTCCACTAAAATGAAAAAAATAGACTTATCCCATATCTTCATTAGGACACTTCTAATTAAAAGGTCTTTTTGTGTTTGAAAGAACCTGCTGCAGATATTGCATTATATAATAGAAAGAAAGAAAAATCTCACCCAAAAACTTTGAGTCCAGAAAGCAGGGAAACATGCACAACAGGTCAGGTATTTCTACCAAGAAAATATTTTTTTTTTTTTTTAATCAGATAAATAAATAGCAGAGAGTTGTTGGACAATGGACAACAGTTGACCATTGCCAATTAATATTATCATTGCCTCAGCACTGTGATGATCCATGAGGAATTTGCAGTGTCTCCTAAATCTAATTAACAACCATATAACTCAAGCATCTTTGCTGCTTGTAGGAAAACTTGTCATGTTTTGGGGTTTTTTTAAATATAATTTTTATAGTCTTTAAGATTGAAAGTATGTTTCTAATAAATGTCAAAGTGTATTCTTGCCAGCAAGGAATGAATTCATGCTCTGAATACTGCAATATAAAAATGCCACTATAATGTAATTGGGAAAACTTTATTTTAATTATGTTTTTAAGAGGTCTAAGTTGAGTCTGATTGGGATGACTAGCACTAGGTAAATTCCAATTTTTGTTAATGATGTCTTTTGCAATAAATGCCTATGTACTTTAACATGTTTTCCTTCTGTACAAAGGGAAAAAAATGTTTAGCTTCATTTTTGTTCCATATTGCATTGCCCTGTTTTTGGTGAATGGGCCCTCTCTATGCTGTTTCATGTTTTCAGGTGTATATAGTAGATAGATGAGGTTGTGATTGCAATACGTATTCCATTAGATTGGCTATTTCTTTCAAGCAGGTTGCATTTCATGACTGGTTTGTCCCACCTTCATAACCAATAAAAGGCAACAATCACACTCCTCAGTCTGTGTGATAAGCTGAAGTGAAGAAGTTCACTTACATTTCCTGTATCTTCATATGCAAGTGAGCTCTGATTCAGCTTTCCAAACTTATATAAAGAGTGATGTTGACTTCAGTTATATATCACATAGTATCCCTCTGCCTGTATGGCCTTGCTGTCTTCAGAGTGGCTACAAAGTTTTAAAACTGGAAGGGAATTTAGTATGTGTTTTAAGAAGTGGCAAAGATCAAAAAAATTGGAATGTCCATTTCCAGCAACATCTTCTACTGCAACATTTTTTTGATGAGGATTGTGCTTTCCCTTGATATTTTGTACCTTTACATTCCTGTTTGTGAAGTTACTTTGATGAAAGGCAACTTTTCATCATATGTAAGAACTAGTCTCTCAAAAAGAGGAAATGGATAATATACTATTTTTTCATTAGGATAATGAAAAAATGAGGTTTGTGGTTTTTGTTGCTTATTTTATTATTTTTAGTTTTTGTTTTCTTTAAAGCAAGATATTTCCTATGCTTATATAAGCACTAAAAGTCTGAAATGAGAAAAGAAAATTAAAAACATTAATTTTTTGAAAGAGGCTAAAAAGGAAAGAAAAACAACCCATAATGCTTTTTGAACAGATAAAGTCATCTTTACCCTCCCATTTGGCTTTCTTCTCCACTATGTGGCTATTTTCCCCCTGTATTCAACTTTGCTCTTTCATCCATTACTACTCCTAGTTCAAAACCATTTATTTAAAATATAAACATAATACCAGTGAAGATGAAAAGTCTGCTATAATAACTCCTTTTGCCTGGTGGTGATTACAGCCAGAAACAAGGACAGAAAAGGGAAAGCAGATGAAAAGGCAAACAGTTTGTTGCCACGATGTGGCGAATGATTGTGAGAGAGACATAAATTAGTATGTTCCCCTAAATAAGATTCTATATTAATGTGATTCATGGAATATCCTTAGAAGCTATTTCCTCATCCTTTTGGTGAACATTTGAGACAATGTTGCACTCCCTTTGGCAGAAAATCAGAGGCTTAGGTAAAATTTGAGCATGCAGCATGGTGGTAAGTAGATACCACTAGTTACTAATAGAGAAAAGTTATCCAAACCACTACCCTAATAGTTCTCCTTCCACTCAGAGATTATTAACATACCTGAATCTCATCTGTCTGGAGAATGCAATTTAAGTTTCCTAGGTCCTATTACAGTTTTCCTTGAGTTTCTTCTTCATTTGTTTCCCCTTGCTACCAGACTTTTTACCTTCTCTCTTTGTGAGTGCCTTCATTCTGTTTCCCGGCTTTTCTAGTCTCTTTCTGCACAAATCTGGAAACTAGAACTGGCTGCCAAAGCCCTTCTAAAACTTCCAAGTAGCAACCTTTGCATTTTAACTTTGTTACACTTTACATGTGTCAAAATCAAGAATCCACTTTGGCTTTTCTGGCTCTTCATTTCCTCTTTGCCATGTCTAGGATATTGCATTATGTATTGGATTAATTGGTGTTCTGTGGCCCACCAGGCAGGGGAATGGCAGCATTTTTGTTCATTAAAAGCTCCACTGCAGGAGGTCTGCATGTACATCTCCTCATACAATAGACAGAGAAACTCCAGTGGTATTATATGTGTACTATATATTATGCATACATGTATATTCAGAAGACACTTTTTATCCCCTTCTGAAATACTCTTCTTGGCTTTGCTTTTAATTAGCACCTGAAATGCAATTACTGAATTCATAAATCTTAAAGTATATTTAGTTTTCCAGTTAGCAGCATTCACCTCTATTAAGACATATGAAAATAATAACCTTGAAAACTGCTACTCTATACAGACAAATGTATCACAGAGATTTTTCTGGTACTTCATATGGTATCTAAATTATTAACTTTCCTGATGAGGCTCACAGAAATTCTTTTAATAAGTTGCTATGATGTTAACCTTTTGTGTAATACAAAAAATTATATTTAATGATATAATTAGGTTTAAATGAAACTATTTTTAATTTCTTTGCCTTTAATTTGATGTTGCTGTACTCCAGCTTTGAAATGTAGAAATGGTGAAATGTGTTTGTGACCACAGTCCTCACTCTACAAACAAAACAGACAAGCCCACTTTTTAAGATGTGAACTTGTTTTCCTCCTGTGGACAAGAGTTCCTCTCTGTCCTTTTGCTTTGTCTTTTGTAATGACACATATAAACATTTACTTTAGAACAGTGGGTATGATAGCAGTCATTTGAGCATAAAGGAATTTCATACCCAACTGCCTCTTACGTTAGGTGTCTCTTTGTGCATATGGTCAAAGGATATTTTACTTCTATTTCTACATAAAGAAAGGACAACTAGCACAGTGCTCTGCACATCACAATGTCCCTGTATTCTTGGCTATGTGCTAACTAGAAAAACAGCTGCACAAACTCCTAGGATAAAAGATTACAGAGAACTGTGGAAGGTAAAGATGCCACACTGGCTTGAGTGTCCTGACCCTCAGATCACTGTGGATGAGAGTTTATTCTGAACCTGAAATACTTATGTGCCTCTGATGTTTCCTGGGCTTACGCTGCTGACCACTGCCTGGAAGAGGCTACTGGCCTAGCTGACCCTTTGCTGTGACCCAGTGTGCTCATTCTGCCTGACAAAGTGACTGGTACACAAACCATGTCCTTCAAACACCAGCTGAGGTATTTCTGTGTGGCACTTAGCCAAGTGAAGAGGCATTAGATGAATCACTCAGCTTGCTAAATCAGGTCACACAGGACGTTTCATCATGCAAGGTGCAATAATGAGAAGAGGCCTCTCTTGCTTGTGGGTCCACCTTGTCCTTCAGTGAGATGCAAGTGAAAGGCAATCTTTTTATGAAACTTAATCCTAAAACAAAGAATTTTTGGTCTTTGTCCCATGCTGTCTGGCATCTAGCATAATTATGCTTGAGGTGCAGGTTTAGAAAGTAAAACAAATATTTGAAGTTTTCTGTCATGTTTTTTTATGAGTTTCTGTGTATTTTAGTTTCATTTATTTTCTTAGGCAATTGCCAATTATATCCATATTCTTTAGAGATCTGTGTGAACCGGCATATTAAAAGCTGTGTAACATTTAGTATCTCTGCTGTGTGAGAGACTAAAAACAAGGAAGGATGGATGATTTCCAGGTTGCCTGGGGCAGCCAAATTCCTTAGAGGCCAGTATAGTGTCCTAGTTCTTTATATGCAGTTTCTATCGACTTCTGTCTCAGAAAGAAGGGGAATATATTGCCCAGGAATTGAAACAGAATGGACAGAAGGAACCTTTAGTAAAATATTTTACTATCTTCTGTATCAATTTGTACTGAAATAGTTTGATTTTTATTTGCTAATGTTAAGAAATTTGCTGCTTCTTAGTACAAGTTATCATGGCAGAAATTATTTCCTAGGTCTCTCAAACTCACAATTAATTTAACAGTATTTTTTTGGACAAAACTGATAGAGAGATGTCAAAACGTATGCACTTATTGGTTATGGAACCTGCAGTAAGGATTTTTATTCTGGAAGCCCTTAGTGATGACATGCCCTTGATTGTAATTTTTCAGTTTTGCAAAGATTTACTAGTAGGCCTGGAATTTTAATTTCATCCACTATATTTTTAAAATACCTAAAAGAAATTTTAAATTAAAAATAGACACTGGGAGTAAGGTTCAATACATGAAAAATGAACCTTGTCTGTTTTTAGGGTATGAACTTCAAGGAAAAATCGTTCAATTATGAAGTGATAGAAAACACTTCTGTAATTGTTTGGGAAACTGAACTGCCTCTCCACTTAATGTCAGACAGATTATCTTGTTTGATATTATTCTTATGGAAATCTAACCACATCTAACAATTCAAAAGAGAGAAGAACCCTTATTTTCTTGGTGGAAGGCTCTGAATGGAAGGCAACAAAAGCTCCAGACACAGTGGACTTCTGCCTTGACCATAGTTTTTTCCATGCACCTGCTCCTTCTTCTTGGCAGAAGCATCCTGGTATTGGATCTCAGGTGAGTGGTTCTTCAATAATCTTCCCATTGTCCTGAGAGCTGGTGAGCAAGGAAGCCATAAGGAGAGAGGAATTGCAGGATTTCTTTGGCCAGAAATTTTCTGTCCAAAACAGAGCAAGGTCAGGCACACAAGGTAAGAACAGCATTCCTGAGGGCAGCAGCAGCAGGTTGTAATCCAGGAGGAACTTTGGCTTAAGACCATCACTTTCAATGTAAAATAAAAATGTGCTGAAATTCTTTATTAATTATTAATACAGAAAGAATATTTAATTGTTTTATATCTAAGGAAGGGATGAGGGAAGAAGAATTCATAGACTTTAATTCAGTATTAATTCCTCACTGTTTTGCCTAAATTAGGTATTCTGTGGGAGTGTTATATTAAAGATTATTCTCAAAGTGAACTGTAGGTTAGGAACATGCTAAGTGGATGATTATTTCTCAAAATTTGCCTTTGTTTTGATGCTCCTAGTACCTTTCTTGAAAAGATGTAGAAAGAAATACAAAAACATATCCTTCTGCCTCCTAAGAAACAGGTGCTATGTATGCAGGGTTAGAATGCCACAGGTACAGCTAACTTGTTAGTACACACAGCTGCTAATAAATACTTGGGAAAAAAACCCCAAACCTGGTAAGTAAGTCCAAATTGCTTACAAAATAAACATCAAATCACTTACACTGAAGTCTAACAGTGTTAAGTGTGTGTAACACTAAGTAGCAGGGTAATGAGCTGATTATCCTCCACTAGTAGAGATAATAGTGTAAGATACAGGAGTTAATAAAAGCATAAAGAATTTTCAAAGCACTGCCCTCCACTGAAGAAGCCACTGCATTCTTTATTGACCTAGGCCAACTATTAACACCTGGGGATTTTTTTCAGTGAGAATAAACTCAGAGCAATTGCAAGAATGTTTCTACATGCCCTTTAGTTGGAATTTAGACAGAAAAGTGAGTATCTTCTGAGGAACAAGGAGTTAAGTTTCAAAGGTCTAAACAAAACCTGTCTGAAAAGCTAAACAGAGAAATTGTGTAAAGTCATTTGTCCATTCATCTATGGCTGTCATGAGAACCCAGATAAATAATGGTTTTAGTTTGAGCCATTTCCTTAGGTTTGTTATCTAGTTTTCCTCCTTGTTTCAGGGCATGTGGTAAAATGTCATGAAGGTCATGGAAACCATGATTATGTGCAATGCAGCGGAAAACCAGAGGTCTTTTTGGGAACTTCCTATGTTCCTGATTGTTGGCAGGGTACATGCCAATTTTTTTGGGATATAATAAATTATAGAGAAGAGACCAACAGAACTGCCAAAGGGGACTGAAGATGCAACAAGTTCTGCAACCCGCATGAGATGAAGTGGAAAGTATTCTTACAACTCGTGTTAAGTTATTGTTACAATCAGATGTACAGAAATGAGGAGGCACTATATAAAAAAAAAAGTTACTTCATACATAAAAGAAGATTAAACTGCTTTATAAGGTTTTATGATGCAAAGTTTTTGCAATCATTTGAGTTAGGAAAGGTATGCTCTTGATATAATATTTAATTTTGCAGAGTTGCCAGCATGGGGCAAGGTTAATTCGTTATTCCACTAGCATAAAAAAGCTGACAGCAGCCAGATGTATAATTCCATGCCTGTTAAAGGAAAATTAATATCTTCACTGCATAATTGTTGATACTTAAGAGATAACAGAGATCTCAATTTGTCTGCTCAGAAAAGAACAATAGGTATTCTTCCATTTGAGTCTTGGAGTTGATTATACACTATGATTTCCAATCCAATTGTTCAGTGCTGCTATTGATTGCAAAACAGAGGCTATTTTGTGTAGAAGTAAATCTCTTTGACTGAAAAAGGTAAAAAAAAAAAAAAAGGCTGCCTGTTACTGGCTACTGTTACTGGCTGAAATAAGAAATCATCACTATGCACACAATGTAACCAAAAATCCATATTAGTGTCTTACTGGAACATTGAAAAATATGTCAGGTTTTCAAGTTTGGCAATGGTGCTGGTTAGCTGGATTTTCAGTTTTATGAGCTTTATTTTTCTGTTTCTCAGAAATTACTCTCTGCTGTATTTTTACAAGACTTCAAAACTGTGGAAAATTGCCAATAGATGTGGAAGCAGAGTTGCTACATAAAACTGGAGACCAAGGTAATTGCCTTTGGTCTTTGAACGGGTAGGTTTCAAGAAGGCACAGAGGTGTCTCATGGAGAATCACTGAGCCCTGAAATACTATGGGGCTTGTATCTTCTAGATGATTGTCTTTCACTTCTGGGAAGTCAATATTTGTCTAGCAAGAAAAAATAACAATCAAGAATTTTGTCTGACAAAACCACCACTGCCTTGGCAGAATGGAACTGTTACATCTGGAATGGCACTTCTATGTAATCTTTTGCAACTAGCAAGTAGCTGGCAGAAATATAGAAATTCTATAATGCCATCAATTTCCATATCGTTCATATTTATTGTTCTTGAATAATTTGCAAGCAATCATTTTTTCCACAGTTTTTTAATCTATCAAATGTTTCAAAAATGTTTAAACAAAATTTACATAACTGCAAATTGAATGCAGGTAAAAATAGCAGCTTTTCAAAGTATCAGAGGAGCCTCAAGATTAATGTAGTATTATGGTCTAATAAGAGTGAAAGACACACATAGACCTTATTTTTTTGAAGCTGCACAATGTCTAAAACTTCAGAAAAAAGGCAAGTCTTTATGAGATAAAGACAATAAACTGTTGGGATTTCAGCCTGTCTTGGCATCCAGCTCAAGATTTCCTCATTCTTTTAAATGGACTGTTAATATTGAAGCCAGTTGTTTTGAAGGCACATAATTTTTTTCTGGAATTAGGTGGTGAGAAGTCACAAAGAGCTCTGACTCCTATTGTTTCAATCTTACTCTAATAGGATTTTGGCAGTGGGTAAAAAATGCTCAGGCATCTTCAGGAATAAGTTATGGTGAGCCCTGAGAAAGAAATTAGGCAGTGGTCTCTTAGAAGACAGTGGGTCATGTAAGGAAGGATATCTGACTGTTTGAATTGTTGCAAATGGCTCTTCAGTGAGTGTAGAGCGATAAAATCCCAGTTTTCAAGGAGCAATGGCCTGCTGTGTGAAGGAATGGCATGGAGGTTGTTTGCTTGTGTTGTGAATTGACAGCTTGTCCCTAGCACTGATCACATGCTGCCCATGAGGTACAAACCACCGACAGATATAATTTGACCTTGTACAAGAGCCTGTTTAGTAGCTTCTGGAATCCTATTTCAGTATAGATCACCAGGTTTTGCACTGCTTTATGTTTTTAGACTGGGAGAATTTTTATCATGCTTTAGTATATTCAGAGTCTTTAATCTCCTAGGCTTGGCTAATGTTCTTCTAATGGTTATCATTGTCTGTGGCTGTTTTTTTCTTCTTTCTGTATTCTAATCCCTTCATGCTTTATTTTCCCTTTCTTTTTGTGACTTTCTTTTCCTTTGCTGAATTTATTGCATGCTTTCCCCTGGCAGCCTCTGTAAATATGTGCATTACTATTAGTTTCATCTCAATGTGTATGGGATTTATGCCTATACAGCTTGCCCTCCACTTAATTTAATCACAGGTTAATTAGATCCTCCACTTAATTTGATCAAAACCTTCCTTGAGCCAAATCACTTACATTAAGAAGACTAGTGGTACTTTCTACCCTTTAGTTTGATCAATATTGATCTTTTTAAGCAGGTACTTTGGGGTAATTCAATCACTGGCTGTGGATATTTTCCATTTAATTAATAATAAAGAACAACATCCTTAATGAGAGGAGAAAATAAACATAGAAAATAGCTGCAGACATATGAAAGACAGTAATTTTTTGGTGTTTTTGAAGGGGAACAGTTTTTCTTCTGTTTTTGTTTCTATCCTGAAGCAGCTCTTTTTGTAGCAACATGGTCAGTTCTCCTGTGTACAACAGGGTGGGCAGGGTTGTACTGGAGGCAGTGTTAATGAACAGACAGAAATACCAGTAAGGAATTTTAGTATGTTATTGCTACATTCCAGTGTAGCAAAAGTTCACTGGGAGTCCTGGTGTATTGTGTTTGGGTGATTACTAGTAAAATATTAATTCTAAATGCCAGGGAGCAGGATGTCAATGAAATAATTTATATACCTGTTATGTGTGTATAAGTATATTGGTGTTAATGAAGTTACAGATAGCACAATTCTTTTCTGAAGCATGATGATTGCTGTATTTAAAAAAAAAATAAAATTCTATGCTTAATTTAATTTCTCTAGAGAGGTCATTTACAGACCTTAAAATAACCGTGGGAAACTGAAGGAAAACTAAATGTTCAACCTTGCCTTTTTCAAGAGCTCTGATTGATAGGTGGCAACCTTCCTGTACCACACTGTAGATGACTTATTTTAGTGAGCATTTGTTCATATTACTACTGCCACTATTTTCAGGAAGAGTATTTGCATTATTTCTCATAAGTTTATGCTGTCCAATGTGTCTTAGAAAAGCGTGCTGAGATATGTATTATGAGATAGTTGTGACATATGTCTACTTGAGCTAGACTTTCAGAGGCATGTGGTTAGCATGTTAGCATGCTAACACCACCACTGATGTAGAAATTCCAGCTCTCAAGAAGAATATGCTGCTCTCTCTGTGTCCTTATCAGCCACTAAACCAATTCCTGAGTCTATTCCAGAAGTTTTTTAAAGGCTGTAATTCCTAAACCCATTCTGCTACCTACCATACTGGTGAAAGTAACACAGGATTCACAGAAATTGCTAACATTTGAAATCTGGTGGGGGAGAATCCCAGAGAAGAGTTCATTTCACCTAATTTTATCCATCTAAAAATCAGGTGTCTAATCACCTATTCCCATCTAAAGCTTGTGTGCTCCCAAGTGTACTTAGTTCTATTTTATTTATGTGTGATTCTTTCTCTGTGTTGATGTTACAGGAATCTTATATTTATAGCTTTAATAAGCCACTGAACTGTGAGACAGCTGAAATTGGGTGATGAGAATTTCATCCTTCTTATCAGTTGTTAATACCAACAACTGTTGCGGCCTGCATTAAAAAATATTTTGAAAGATATGCTGAAAATCTCTTTAATGGTGATGTTACTGCTTGCTTATGGATTGCTCTTTTTTAGAAATATCTCAAAACATGCAAGTTTCACGAGTCTTCTATTAGTGATCAGAAATCAGAGCAGAGATAACTAACAGAGATTTTGATTCTTGAAGTCAATATTTCATGAATGGCTTTTAATATTTAGGACTCAACTGGATTGAACTGAAGCTGCCATCTGTGTTTACGTCCTGTAATGTTTATAAACTGCCTCTTTAGGCTGCAAGAAATGTAGCTTGCCCACAAGTCTCACTTAGTACTCTGGTAAGTTCAGGTGTTTCTCAATATGAGATCCAAACTTCCATGCATAAAAATAAAATTATTTACAAATTCAGAGACTTACAACCGTAGGTTACTGAAGCTTTTAATGAGTATATATGATGGATATGATGATATGATGGATTTTTTTTTTTGTCTTTCTTTTTTTTTTTTTTTTTTTTTAATTTTTGGTCAAGCTTGTTCCATGTCTGAAAGTCCTTGTTAGCAACAAGTGGTGATCATCATGGGGAATTATATTCCCCTGTTTTGAGTGAGTCTCTCAATTAGGGTTGTGGTTGCTCCATGCTCCCTTTACAGTCAGTAAATGTATATGATCGTGATGGAAGGCTAATTCTTTCCACCTGACTGGTGACCAGTGGAGACACACAGGTCTCTCTCTCCAGATCTAGGGTATAACTGTGTGCTCAGTGCAGAGGTCTCACCAAGATGCCAGAAGTACATAGGACTCAGGTTGGTTGTACAGGTGCAACTTTATATATGCATTGGTGTCTTTCTTGTGATGGGAATTTTTGCATGTATAAATTTAAACTACTTTTGCCATGTCAAATTAATGAAATAGCTCCTTTATAAAGCCTACCCCTCTAGAAAATGCCCTCACTTTCAAATGTCTGCTGATCACCTTTGACAATACTTAAAATGATGAAAGGAGGGAGAAATGGCAAAATAAATGGGTTTGTGCTTTTTCTTGGGATGAAGTTGAAGTAATTTGTAATTAGTACTTATTAATGTTGAAGTGTGTGTGTTGTGATGGTTTCTTATGTAGCAAATGTAAGAAATACGTGACTGGGAGTGAAAGTAAAGATTTAGGATATGAGGAATTTTGGCAGATGTTGCGACTCTTTCATGTTGCTGTTGGTCCATGGCTAAGCAGTGGTCCTGGATTTCAAAAGACTTTCCCATCACTTCCATTTCCTTTGAAGTCAAAGCAGGTTTTGTTCTGCTGGAAATATGTTTTTGCATATATATGGAGAAAACATGTGATTCCTATGTTAACAGCTCTGACACAAGTGGCTTATGATTTTCTGGTTTCTGTAGAAACATTAAAAGCATTTGTAAATCTTTCATTTTCAGGTAAATGTATTTCATTTCATAACAAGCCAGATGCTCAGACTGTTACCGTTTTTATTTTTAACATTTTCAAAGATTATGAAAAATGGTACCGGTAAACTATATTGAAACAAGAAGTAAATTATCATATTTCAGACAGTACCTTTCAAACTGTTCTACTTTTGTAATTATAAAGTTAAACTGCAAAAGCCTTATGCTCTCAAAAACTCCTGTAGGACGTATGTATAGAAAAACAGACCAAGGAAGAAAGCACTCCTGCATGGGTAAGAAACAGGTTTGGTATTAAGGAAACCTGGTTTATATACCCAGTTCTACTACTATCCGTCTGGTTTTGTCAGAGCAGTTCTCTCGCCTTTCATGTGCCATCTCAAAGAGTGATCTAACATGACACTTAACGTTTAACTGAAGTAGTGCTTACTTCTGTGTTGATAAAAGCAATACGAGCAGCTACGTGTGTGATCACTATCACCATCTTGCTGCCCAAGTGACCTTGCACTGTTTTACCCAAAACACCTTCATTAAGAGTACAGACCTCTGCTCTGGTCAGTGGAAGAATTTTTACTCACCAGAGGGAATGATTAGGTTGGTGTGGGGTGCATGGTCCCATACCTGGCTTCTGTCAAGAATAATATTGAAAACTCTGAAGAGGCAGGAGGGCTGGGTGAGGAAGTTGTTAGCAGGAATGCTGATGGGTCTCTCAGCAGTTGTTTCCAAGCAGACAATGAGTGTGGATAAGTGCAACTGAGATAAAGTGTAATCCAGTTTTTTCAAAGCAGCTGAAATGGTACATGTTTTTTCAAACTTTTCTTTGTACTAACTCTTACCATGACTGAATTATTTTCCCCCTCTCACCTGAGTTCAGAGAGGATAGCAATGAAGGGTGAGGTATCCCAGAAAATTGATATGGGATGGAGAAATTGGACAACCAGCAGCTGTTAGCTGTTGTATAAGACTGATACATGTTTCAGCAGCTGAGTCTATATAAGGCTAGCAAGGTCTCTTGGTTCAGTAAGCCCCCCTCCCTGATAAAGCCACTTAAATCTAAACATGTTTACCTTTCTTTTGGCTTCTTAGGCAAATTTTCATGTGAGTCACAGCTCTTTGTTTTTAATGAGGGCTGTCTCCTCCCAGCCCATCTTCAACTATTACCATTCTTCATGCAGAGCAGATATAGTGACATAGCAATCTTTTTCATTGCACAAGTCATTAACGGTGTAGACAGCAATTTGAAATTTGTAAATATTCTGATAAGTTGATTGCCCCCTGCCCATTTTATGCCCATAATCTGCCAAGGTAGACCTGGCAGTGCAGACAACATTATCACTAACCCAGCATGGGCCATCATAGAGTGATATCTGGCAGTATGTTAATAAAAGACCAGAAAAACAACAACAAAAACGCATCTCAAAATTACAACTATAAACAACCTGCCAGTCGCAATAAAAAATGTTGCCGCTAGGAAATTAAAAATTGTACACCACAGTGATCACAGCCTTCACATCACTACTCCAATGCATGACATAAACATAAGATTAGGACTTCTCTGCTGATGAGGCAGAGTCTGAGGTGTAACAGAGATACATTTTCTCAAAAATATAAAACAAATGGAAATGTGCAATATTCTTGACAGGTTTTTTTTTTTTGTTTTTCCTCATGTTTTGTTTTATATTTTCAAGCTGTTTTTGGAAGAATTTCTCTATGTACTCTAATGAGTATGCAGAAAGACAAATTTCAAAATACAGTGATATTATTATTAGGTACATTCTTGGTGTTTTGAGTAAAGAGAAAGCAGAGCAGATGATGTTTGATGCAACCAAAACAAATCACAGTCTTGAAGGATCATAAACATACTCTCTGTTTCGGTATTATTCTGTTATCTTATTATTGGAAAAATAAGTGAAATCTTGAATAATTAACATTTCAAGTACTATGAATAACACAATCTTTGCCCTGGAACTCAGCCTGGATGTTTACGTGTTTATCTAATTATTCTAAACTAATTTTTAACTTTCCTTAAAATTCTTAGCAAACTGAGATCTTCCATCCTGATCTTCCTGTAGAGGAATTGAAGTTCCCATTTTTCCTTGAATTAGAGGATATTCACTTTCCTGTCCCCAGAGTGGTCTCTGTGCTTGGAGGTTCCCAAATGCCTGTTGTCATTGCTGACAAGTAGTCAATGTGCTTCTTAGAGTGGAGCCATGTGCTGGAACTGTGATCAGCTGTTTGATTATTTAATCTCGACCCCGTGAGAATTTCGTAGGGGAACAGAGATGGTGTGCTTTGCGGTTTTGGGTTCTTTCCCCCTGCTTAAATCTCATGTTCTGATCAAAACAGAGGCAATGAGAAATAACTCCTTCTTGCATGCTAGAACAGAAGTGACATCACTTTTGCTTCTGACAGACAGATTAATATCCTGCCAGGTTATTCATGGGCAAGAGGTTGCTTTTCTGACTTCTCCATTACCCTGTGCCTGGGATGTTTCACAGTGGGGATAGCTCTTTCTCCAGACATATGCTGAAGTGATCTTTTTGGTGGCTCTAAATGGTATTTGCCTGTTTTGAGGAGTTTATGCCGAGCTTCTGTCCCATTGTGTAGTATTTAGGGATGGGCAGGGCTCTTACTTGGACCAGGGATGAGGCTGAAATCAGCTGCTGATTTGGATGGTGAGCTATGGGCTGTCCCAGGCACTGGCAGCACAAAACTAAATGCAAAGGTACCAGGCCCTGGGTACAGCTGCTAAAGAGGACAGGAGGGAACAACGCTGAGTGGTGCTCATGTTCTGAAAGTGTTGGTGTTCCTGAGCCCTGGTTCTTGAGTAATATTCCCATCTCTTCAGATTTTGGACAGTGTACAATATATTCAATGCATACAATGTGGATTTGTAGTGAAATTTAACCCAGGTGCAGTTTCATGATACATTTTTATCACTATACATGCTGGAATACAAACTCTTACTTCACTCTGGGGGGCAGACACTTCTAAATCTAGACCCACTGGCTTGGGCCTTGTTCAAAGGCAGCGTTGTGAGGGATTTTCTGCTATAACATCAGTTCTGTGTTCTGTGGATGTCTCCATTCAGATTTGAGTGGTTACAACAGAGTGCAGGTGTTTCTTTTCAAAGGGATACAGCATGTATTCTGCTGGCAGTGCAAGGAATTGAAGCAGTTGGCCTTGGTTAGCATCTGAAACAGTGAGTCCTTATCTTTACTGTGGAGTTATGTTTCAGTGTATGACACCACTCCTACATGTCCCTTAAAAAGCAGTATTTTCCTATGGATAAGGCCATAGATCATAACTCAGCTATAAGGGGCAGTTATTGCCAGTTCAGGTTGTGATATGAATCAAACACCCTGCAATTACCATGTGGACATTGTTCTACTTATGTAGGAGTGTCTCTTTTTCATTTAACTTATTGCTTTATTTTGCCTCAAATGCATTTAAAGAAAAGTATTCTCTTTCTGGGTTAGGTATTCACTTGTGAAACTACACCAGTAGTATTTCACAGTACTAGAAAACTGCCTATGAAGACAGAGCTTTTGACTGAGGAGTTCTAATCTGAATTTCCACCTCAATTTTGGGGACTGACTTACCAAAAAACAAGTTAAAATTCCTGTGGCTTGGCATGACAGGCAGAAGCATCAAACTGCATCATCCAGGACCCTAGTGAACAACAAGCAGGGAAGAACACAGGGCTTCCCTGCTTCATCTTCTCTCATTTTCATCATCCATGTACAGAAAGTACAGGTTCCTAGTTTAGGAAGGTTAGTTACATGCTTCAACTTAGGAATAAAGAATCAGTATCTTAATCCTTGTGCTTAAATTCATTATTTCTTCTATCTGCTGTTACATATATACAGAGTGTGCACCCTCACTCTAAGTACAGTAGAACACAGGGAGAACACAGGGAAAACACAAGGAAGCTGTGTTTTCCATTTGTCAAGAAATCCTGGTAATTATAAATGAGAAATCAATGCCATTTAGTAGTCAAATAATGTTATTTTCTACACTTTTTTTTTTTTTTCCCTGTGATTTTGTTTGTGTATCTAGAGGATTGTCACACTCCTGCTTTTAATGTACAAGCTTAAGGGGATGTGAGCTTTCAATCAGCAGACTCCCCAAACAGTAGCTCTTGGGTTCTGTGGCCATCAATCGAGTGCCAAAAACTGGGTTAAAATTTAAAATATTTTCCATTGTTTCCTCATCCTTTTTAGGAAAAGGTAGCAAGATTTTCCCTCTTTGCAATGGGATTTTTGAGGCTTTTGCAGATGTAAACATGGAGATTTCTTGCCAAAATGAATTCATATTAATAGAAATGGCAATTTTAGTCAGAACTTTTAATCGCTTTTTGGATAGTGTTTTATGATTGTTACGCTGCTACGTATAATGGCTGACCTCTCTGCTATCAGTGCAGAAGAAACTACAAGAAGGGAATGTCTTACTTCATAGCTTACTTCATAGAATAGTAACCTCAGTTATTTGCCTAAGGACACTGGAAACCAAGATATTTGTACAACTGATGCCTTTGCTAAAGGAAAGGAGTGCTGCTGTGACTGCTGAAGCCATTAACCTGCCTCCTGTTTCTCAGTTGTGTTGGAGGTGGCCAGAACACCAAACAGAGCCAAGATTGGTGTTTGTGTCTCTCCTCCCCATTCCCCTCCTGAGTAACCTTAGGCAGGATGATTCGTGTACGGGCTCTGTGCCTTGGCTGTGTGTATGATGATGTGGTGGAATTCACTGGTCATGAAGGTATCTTATGTTCTTTCAAATAATGGTTTTGAACTGCTTGGATCTTTGCATGGGAGATATTCTGTATGTGCCATATTCCATAATCTTTCAAATTTCTAATGTTCTCCACTTATGAGATTTATAATATTGTTTAATTGTATATTTAAAGAATTTTTTTTGAAGTTATGCAGTCTTGAGTTTAACACCACCAGAAATTGATTGGATCTCCAATTAACTGTCTGATCAACTCTTATGTACAAGACAAAAAAATATCCCAAAACCCCCCAAAAAATGGATTCTACTTTTTCCAGCAAAGGTTGCAGGAAAAGCTAAATCTTTCTGGAAAGTGATGGCTGTTGTAACCAGCCAAAAATAAGATGTCCTTAGGAAGACAGGAAAGAAACCCAAACTGTCTCTAGCATCTAGATTAATAATTATCAAGTAAATAATGCAGATAGAATAATTCTAGGAAGAACATAAATGGATTTATATGAATTTAAGTTTGGAGGAAATTTAATTTATCCCAGTGTGTGTCAGGAAACATCACAAAATGAATACAATGAATATAAGTTCTGATGGTGATTGTAGCTTGTGGTTTATTCTGCCAAAACAATGAATGCAGCTATGGAGAGAAGTTGTAGTGGGTTTCAAGTTTAGTTTAAGGATAATCAATTATATCTGAGCAAAAACTAGACCAGTCTGTGTCCAGACAGGAATGATGTATTCATCTCTCCAACTACAGGCAAAGTAGTTTGTCATAATCCATCTCTTGTCAGTGCTGGTCAGCTTTCTCTGAAACTGTCCTTCATTTTGGAATAGGTATTTGAATTTCTTGTTCTGATGGTACGTAAAACAGGAAGATTTGCCTTTTTGTCTCTTTATGGCCAGGTATAAGTTCAGCTGAGTCTGTCGGTGGTCTGACTAAATTTATTTGGGATTTGTTTGTTGGTTTATTTCTTTTCATTTCCCCTTTTTAATAAGGGATACTTTCTCATTTAGCATTTTACTTATTCTGGTCTTCACCATGATATCCAGGAAATTCTGCATATCTGTAATTTTGGAATGATTTAGAGAGTCTGCATACACTGGTGCAGTCACAGGTCCATTAACCCAGCTGAGTGTGAGGAGTGTCTTTATTTTATTTATGTTTATCAAAACCTAAATGAACCCACTTACAGGTACTATTTCTGGCAGAAAATGTCCTAAGGGAATGATGAGGCTGAAAGAACCAGAGGCCTTTTCCTCACTTATGTTTTCAGAGCTTGGAGCCCTATGAACTTTGATTGAAGGACAGGAAAGATTGTAAGCTTGAAGCTTACAAGATTGTCAATGGCATTGTCATAGAGTTTTCACAGAAGCAACTAAAAACTGAGATGTTGACACATTTCTAATAATATGTATTATATATTTCTGATGGGAATAATTTTACCTTAAAAATTTTGGTCCATTTTAATTGTATCTGCTTCCAAATTTCTACCAAAATCCAGCAAGATTTCATTTACTTAGTTTATAAGGCTATAACTTCCATCTAGCAGCTTCAGTGTAGATGGTTTGCAGAAAGAAGTCTTTGTCCTGAGTGCTGACTGGTATGGATTGCCATAAGAAATACTGTTCTGATACCAAGTTTTGGGTCTCTTGATCATAACTGCATGTGAGTTTTTGTGTAATGAAATGTCACAGGGCAGGATGTGTGTAAGAGGCAAGACGAGATGCAGAACTCATTTTCACTGCTGAAGCCTGGGACTTATGTTAGAACAAGTGACTTGGCATGTAAGTAACAATTCTGCACTCTTAAATGGCAGAACATAACCTCCATAAATTGCATGTTCACATTTTTTCTACAGAATTGTCTATAACAAAATTATTTGCTGATTCGACTAAATAAATGGCTGTTGAGCTTGGAATTGATCTCTGGGAGCCATTGTAAAAGAATTCCTGCAGTGGCACCCAATTTGACCTGGTTCTGCAACACCTAAATAGCTTACCAAAATTTAAAGAGATGTGATATTTACGTTGCGAGGTTTTCAGCCTAGCTCAATAGGTGAAGAAGCTGTCTGAACCATAAGTCTCTAATACTCTTTGGCCTTTCTGAAATGTTTCTTATTTGCATAAAGTAATACAAAGTTATTTAGAGCACACTGAGTTGTAGCTGCACTAGTGAAACTACCTGGAGACAGAGGACAAAAAAACCCTAAAAGCCTGAACCTGTTTACAACAGGTTTCAGCATGCTCTGGAGGTGTCTGGCTCCAGTAGAATGCTGTATTTTGGCTCTGTCCTTTCATTCTTCCATTAATTAAGTCAGATGATGATGTAGGTCTGACTTCTTCCCTCTTGGCAATTTTTCTGCTCTGAGCACAATGGAAAGTGACTTCTTACTGTGCACTTCACCTGTGATGAAGAAAATAACATTTGGTGTTATCTAACTGTTCCTGAAGACAGGTGATAGGAAAGCAAAAAGTACTGTGGAGACCGTTAATCCCAGCTATTGCTCTAAATTACTGAATGAAGAGCTTCAAAGCATCATTGTTATTGTCCTTGCTTTCAATCTTAAAACTGAAAAAGAGGAGGAATTCAGATTACAGATAAAAGCAGATGCTCCTAATTCATCTGCAGGAGGCATCCTAGGCTGATAAAAACTGTGCTTTTGAGATGTCAAAGTGAAAGAAAGGCTTTGCCAATAGTAGCATAATGTTCTTGGTTAAACCAAGCTGAAATAAATCCATTACTTAAGGTAGCAGAATTAGAATAAAGTGTGACTGGAGTTCTTATTGTATAAAAAATTGCCTCAAATTAAAGAACAGTGGGTACAGATACACTTGGATCTGCTCCATCAAATAATTTATTTTTCCCATACCAACTAAAATGAGGATGCTAATTCTGTTGAGTAAAATTGAAATACACTGTGTGTCTGTGATGACTAAATGATTTTTTTTTCTTGGATGAGTTCTGTTTAATCTGGCAGAGCTAAGGCTTGTTCTGCTGTGTTTATAATATCTGATACCCCAATAGATGGTTTGTCCAGAGTCTCTTTATCTGTACCCATCAATGAGAATGTTTATTGGGCAGAATTGCAATTCTCAAGTGATTCAGCAAAGAAGAAAATACAAGTGTATGCATGCATGTGAGATAGTTTGAGTCCATAAGCATATTATGGATATAACATCAAGTGAAGATACTTGATGTGGGAGGGAATACATCAGTGAAAGATATCTATAAATTTACATATCAGACAAATGTTTTCATCAGAGAGCTATTTTGATGGGATTTGAAATACCTAGGTGGGATTTTTTGGGTGGATTCAGGGAGACCTTTCTAAGTTTATGACTCAAGCTATGGCATGGCAAGCCCTGAAGAAGTCCATAATGAATTGAAACCAAAGCTACCCTAGTGTTAAAATTGATTGAAACATGGAGAAACTGTCTTTGCCTAAATGTAGTGTGATGTAGTGTTCTTCCGTGCTTTTTATTACATGATAATGTCTGTGTTTGTGTATTTTATCTCACGTTTTCTTGAAATGTGATGAACATAATGAAAACAGACCAACCTCCTTAGGGACATGGGGGAAAAAACAGACAGATAATAAAATCAAAGGGCAGTAATATAACTAATAAAAAAAATTACTTTTTTATGACTAATGCATAGTCACTGCATCTTGAAAATCAGAGCCTTAGGAGGTCAGCCAGACAGATCTTGTTGATGCATTTGATAATGTTAGTATCACAAATAATTTTTGCAGTTATGCAAGCTAAGAGGACAACTCAAGCTTGAAGCTCTTCATTGAATGAGGGAAATGCTCATTGAGGGAGCAGGAATTTTCCTATGCATATACATATATATGCATATAATATTTCCAATTAGTAGTCAGTGTATTCTGGGCTCTTTGTCTTTGAAAACTCTGCAAATCCTCTGCTAAGTCTGTGAAATCCAAAGGCCAAATAGAGCAATAACCTGATCACATGTGGTGGCCCTGGTATAGCTGTCATATATCTGTTTTCTTTCTGAATGACATCTTGCAAGAATCTGCTAAATGAAAGACTCTCTACTCCGTGTCTGACTCTGGAACCTCTTGAATTTGACACAGCTCAACAGCAGCAGAGGCATCCAGATCAAAGGTTGTTCTTTCCTGTTCTTATCACATCCCTTCCTGGTACCCCCACTCCTGTTACTAATAATTGCTGATATGTCCATGAGAAGTGACAGAACACCGAGCTGCTCACAAGGAGGAATTCTAACTTAAAACTCCATGCCACAACACACACATTCTACTGCAAACCAATGCATTTTACGTAATAACTACGTTAATCCTCTAACTGTTGGTGCAAAGGGTTTTTCCCCTCCTCCATCCTCCTGACTTGCAATGGTTCTGGCCCAAATATGGATGTGACATGTGACTGAGTGGTGTGACAGTTCTGGTAGCTAAACTGACAGAGAATGCCATTAGGATAATTTAGCTATATCATGGAACTGCTCTCTGCGGGGCAATTTTGTGTTTCTTTCTCACATCCCTCATCTAATTGTCAAATTAAGATGTGTAAAGTGGTGTAAGGTACACATCAGTAGTTTAGGGCCTTTATACTTGCAAGGAGATGCTTGATAGTTCTGGGAAGTGTGTGTGGGGGAAAGGATAGTAAAAAAGAATAGGGGGAATGGAGAAGGAATAATTTAAAATCATTTTACCCACTCATCTAATCTAACAGTCTGTGCCTTACATCAGCTTAGAAATCTTTACCTCCAATTCCCAATACACAACATCACTGTCTTACTTAAGTACCTTCAATTTTGTTCTGCATGTGCCTTATCAGTTTTGAGAAATGATGAAATGAGGCATTATAACTTCCCTTATAATGGGCTATTGTTCTTCTTCTTATGTACCAGAAAAGCCGTTTCAACCTGTTTAGCTACATCTTATTGTGAGCTCATTATGAAAGGTATTCCTGGTATTCTTTATAATTTTTGTTATATTTTCCTTCATTTTAGCTCAGATTCTCCTGTTATTAACCATAATTTTTCTTAACATCATCCCCTTGGTGCTTTATCCTTTCTATGATATGCATTGCCTCATCAATTTTTACTGTTTATTCCTCAAGTTACATCTCAGTTAAGCTCCAAAAAGGTCAGAACCTCTTCTAGAGTTTAGATCCTTAATCACATTCAAGCAACTTAAACAAAAAAGTAATAAATTTAAAAGCTTCCCATGATAGTGTTTGTACTCATTAGATAAACATTTCAGTCACTAATGAGATGCACTTAATAAAGAGGCTTTAATATACAGATTATGGAAATTTAATTTATTGTAACTGTTTTTTTGCAATGGGATATTTGTGACTGACAATCCTTATTGCAAATATCATTAAGATTGGATGGCCTATGTACACCATTGGTACATTCAGGTTACTTCCTCTCTTCAGAATGATGACACTCCCTTGGGAAGCACCACAAACATTTGAAATACAATTTGGAATGAGGAGGGGTCCGCTGAGAACAGCACTAATTTACACCTTAAAGCTACTTATTTATCATTACCTGTAGACTTGGTTTGTACACTCTCACAGTGCCTCTGCTAGTTTTATGTCCATGAGGAGGCAAGCTTAACAAAGCTTATGGGAAAAAAAAACAAACTAATCTCATATATGTTTGCCAGAGTTAGAACCTGTGTTGCCTTCTGCACTGTTTGTAAAACAGCAAACACAGGGGCTTTACAACAATATGTGCTGATTGTGACACTGCAAATTCTTCCTGTTGCAGCCTGGATTACTGCACTTTATTCATCCAAATGCTACATAGCTCATCTGACATTTCTTATATGGAGGTGGAACTTGGAAGATGTTACATAACACTAATCAATTCTGGATATATCTGCAGGTTGTGAAAATCAGAGCTTTGAGCTAAGGATCAGACATAAATACAGAGCAGAAAAACCTCTATAGTAGTTATCTGGTAATGTTGCATAAAGAAGACAAATTACAAGGATCCACTTCAAAAGTCCTGGAAATTGGGAAAATATAAAGAAGAAATGCTTAGAATACTTAGTTTTAACTGAAGGGGGCCATTTTCTGCACAGAAGAAACTACTCTATCTGCAACAGTTAATACTTTCCTGTTACCCACTGTGCCAGCCAGTAATTCCCAGCAGTCCAGAATCAATGCACTGCATCTATTTGATAATATCACACCAGAAGCTCCAAAGGGTGGAAAGGATGATGTATTACCTAAGAAATTATGTGGGAAGAAAAAAACAGATGAACACAAAAAACCTGAGTAGTTCTTAAAGTCTTGTAATGGCAACTACCTCACTTTAGTAAGGAAAACAACTCAAAAACTTTCATACCAGTAGATGAAAATAGGCAGTATAGGGTTTGGTCTGGCCAAGCATGTTATTGGATACTGTCTACATTATCTTTCTCTGCCTTGAACTTTTCATAGTCTGAACCGAGAATTTTGCTTTATAATTCTGTGTTTTCATAGTAGAAATAGAGCTGCTGTAGCTGTGATAAAAGGGCTACTGTCCCTAAAGCTTTGTGCTTTTTCTTTTCAAGTTAAGTTAGCCTTGCAAAAGATAAATAGTACTTAAGAGTACAAAGTACTTAAGTTGGAAGGGACCTACAGTGATCATTTTGTCTATGTGCCTGAACAATTTTGGGCTCAGCAGAAGTTGAAGCATGTTGTTGTTAAGGGCTTCAGTGGTGCCTCTTACATTCCTAAAGGAGAAGATAGTGTTAAATGACCTGTCCTTTACTTCTGTTGCTTTTCTGAAAAGTGCAAATTACAACTATCCCTACAAGATGGGGCTGGGGATACGTATTCAGGGACAGTTTGCCAATTATTGTGTTCAGCAGAAGTAAATTTAATTTGGAAATTTTCTGTAATGTTGAGCATTTTCATTTAAATTTTATCATTCTACTAACTTTGTGGTGCATTTCGCTTCTAGAAATTATGACAAAATATTTGTGAAAAAAACATCATCTGCTCATTATTGACCTAACTCATCACTAGAGGTGACACTGGTCAAAACCCCTGCTGACAGGCACATTTCTGTGGGTTAGCCATGCAAGGGCAGTGGCTGGTTGCAGAGGGAGAGGGGAGGCTTGAATTCACCATCTCCCTTCCATGCATCGAAGCGTGATATAATCTGAAAAAGATCCTCCTTCAGCCTGCTTGACTCATCTATACACATTCTCATCTGCCTTGCCTTCCAGTTTTTGTACCTTTCCTGGCAAGTTCTGGAACTCTACCTGTATCCATCCTTCTGGTCAGATAATTTACCTACTCATCTTCTTGGGTTGTCTATATCCACTCCTGAGTTCCTCCTCTGCCTTTTCCCAGATTCTTTTCTTTGGCATGACCCACAGAATTTTCTTTTTCATCCTGTAGACCCTGCTGTTCATCCAGATAATTGGCTCATTCAGGCCTGGTCTTGCACATTGGGGTCTCATTTGGTACATCCCCCCTGCAGCACTGACTCCCACTTCCCATTTATCTTGTATAGGTGGTCTCAGTTACCTGTCAAGACACATTTGGCCTGAAATGCACAGAATCGATGTCCTTTCCTCTAAATCTTTCAGTCCTATTCAGCCAGCAATCAGATCTCTTTGGCATAGTCATAGTCACAATTCCTCCAGTCCACATCTCCTCCCCACATTTATTTGTAACATTGGATGCTCTCCTATCCAGTTCTTGGGAAGCTTCTGGGCTCTGACAGTGGTAGAAAGAGAAATGCTCTTAGTTTAGGCACTTGCAATTGGAGGAAAACTCCACTTGACCTAACGCAGAACATCCCGTGTAAGGAGTAAAAAAACTTATGCTTTTTATTTCTTTTCTTCTATGAAGAAGTGTTATTTCTAAATGGTGAGCTTCCACCATATCACCTGTAACTTTTAATGTCCATACACAGCTAAGCTTTGACTGACTTCCCACAAGAAAAAGGCTCAGCACTAAACACAGGGAACCCAGCACCAACTAACTTGTAATTGCAAAAATGGTGTCAGCAGGAGTAAAGCTGCATCTCTGAGCAGATTATTTATTGTGTGATTGACGTTTCATTTCAACAGTTCATTTTTAAACCGATAGAGGAAAACTTTAGCAAACCAGTGAGCAGTGAAAAGCAATATCCATAAAAGGAGATGTTAAGAAATTTCAGTTGCTGTGTTTTTCACACAGGTGGTATTTTGTAGCTAGGCAATTACTCAGTTGTAATTTTCCAACCCTTTGCTTCTTTATTGTTCCATTCCAGACAGAAAGCCATAGGAGAAGTTGAACATAGGTCTGTGTAGCACAGTCCAGAGGAAAGTGTTTGTAAGTGGCCTGAGAGTAGCTAGTAGTGGTTATGCACATAGATAGCCCTCAGAATCTGTAATACTCAGGAGGTGATTGTATCCTGGGCTAGGCAAGTTTCATGTGAGTGGGGTGCACACGGAGCGCGTGCAGGGTTTTAGTTACCTTGTCTTTACAGAGTGGTCTTAGTGAGTTGCCCTTCCCTGAGGATTCTTTGTTTATTTCAGAGCTGGAGGAACAAAAAGGCAGTCGTGCTGAGCATAGGTTGTTCACAAGTGAGTGCACAAATTATGCCAGTTCAATACTTTTTGTTCCTGTGTTTTGTTTTATTTTTAACATTCGAGGTTCATCATGACCTGTGCTGTGTAACCCTCTGAACTGTGCCATCCCACATCATAGCATAACCCTGGCTTGCAGAAGGAATTTATTTTAGTGATAGGCAACAAGTTTCATAAACTTAGGTGCATACAAAGCCACAGAACACAGAAGATGAGGGACACGAACTAGCTATTTGCAGCTCAGATGCACACATGGTGATTTTTTTTCTTTTTTCTCCTAAGGTTTTGTCCACAGTCTTTCTTATTTTGCTACGGCTCATA